>NC_081841.1:180969011-181279912 GCF_963259705.1 Myotis daubentonii
TGAATTTGGCTACTCTAGGAACCTCATATCAGTGGAATCACATAGTATGTGTCCTTTTCTGACTGGCTTATTTCACTTAGCATAATGCCCTCAGTGTTCATCATGCTGTAGCATATTAGCATATGACAGAATTTCCTAGCTTTTCAAGGCTGAATAATATTCCACTGTGCAGTTACACCACATTTTACTTACCCAGTCACCTGTTGATGGACACTCAGGTTGCTCCCACCCTTCTATTACTGTGCACAATGCTGTGATGGACGTGTGTGTGTCGTCATTGTGATTGTCATTGTGTGCTGTTATGTCTGTCAAGTTCTATTTGAGAGGCTACTCACATCACTGCCAAAATAAGAGGAAGCATGACCGGCCTCACAATGCCCAAATGTGGGCTGTCACAAGGCTTTTTGCCCCTTTATCCGCGTGTGATATGTGGGAAACCTCACAGTCTCTGACATACAAGGTTATGGACCTTTTTCCCTAGGTGGTAAATTCAGGCAACTTGCATCCCATCCCAGCCTTCTGCCCCCTTTCTCGTCATTTTTATCAGGTAAATAGCCACATCAGAGCATTCTTTATTATAAGGCTTTAAAAAGCTAAAGGGACATGAGTGCTCCCCCTGGTCTGAGATGTGTTTCTCAAGATTGGAAATACACTGGTGATAATTAGGAAGGAATCAATTATGCTCTCCCCTGAACTAGACTTGTTCAGGCCTGTCAGTTGATGGAGCTGATTGCTGCACTTACATGCGAGTTTGGCCTGCTGTTCCCTTGAGCCCAGGCAGCCATCCCCAGGAGATTTCCCTGCAGGAGCAGAGAAGTCTTTTTAATCAGCTTTTAAAAAATTGCTTGGTCTTCCCATGGTAGAAACACTATTGATCCTAGGAATCAAGACCCTGTACTTAATATGCCAGCTAATTGATACCTGGCTGGTAAAAGCCCAGAAAGACATTAGATTGCCTGTCCTTGAGCTTCTGTGTGCCGTGGACTCTGCCATAAACCTAAATATAGCTCATTTCTCTTTCATATTAGGCATCTGCAAAAAGAGCCAGGAAGTAAATATGTCAGGCTTTGCAGGCCATACTGTTGCTATAGCAACTATCCAGCTCTGCCACTGCAGCACAAAGCAGCCACAGACAATATCTAAACAAATGAGTGTGGTTGTATTCCGATAAAACTTTACTTATGGGCATGGATGTTTGAATTTTATAGAGTTTTTATAGGCTGTATCGAAGCACGTGGTAGGCTGGATTTGGCTCATGGGTATCAGTTTGCCAATCCCTGCTTTATATTTCTCCGAGGTAGGTATTTTATCACTCACATTTCACAGTGAGCACACTCAGAGAGGTCACTTGCCCACTACTTACCAATGACCTGGAAACCCAGGTTGATAACCAGGATGCACACGCAGGCCCCCCTCAGTGTAAGCGCTCTCTGCCACACTTGGCTACCTTCCTCCAACTCAAATGGCTGCACACACCTCATCTGCAGAGATGGGTGTATAATTAAAATTTATGTCATTATTAGCCTGTTGAGGATAGTGGGGAAAGCTCTGCATTGTGGCCTATAAATCTCCATTTAAACATTTGCTTTGTTGTTTAGCAGCTGGGTAGATTCTGAACTTCTGGGATTAATGAATGACAGTTGTACAAGGTTACCATAAGGATTAACACGGGTACTGTACAATCATGAGTTGAGCAGGATTTCTGATACATAGTAGGCACTCAGTTGTCTGTTGTGTTTTATGCTTGCCATTCAAACTTAGAAACCCATGAGGCTGGCCCACTATTCTTTTGTTAAAGCTACATTGCTTAGTGACTTGATAAAACAATTCTAATTTCTAGTCAATAAATATTGGTAAAGCTCAGGGAAAAGGTTGGCATCTTTTTGTTGATTATATATTCTTCTCCATGCCAGAAGAAAAGTCCGCCATTGGTAGGTGTCTTACTTAGCTGGGCTGCCACCACAACATACCACAGGCTGGGTGGCTTGAACAAAAGACATTTCTTTTTCAGTATCAGAGACTAGAAGTCTGAGATCAGGGTACCAGCCTGGTCAGATTCTGGTGATGAGCCCTGTCCTGACTTGCATATGGCCACCTTCTTACTTTGTCCTCACATGCGGAGGTGGGGGGAGATTTTCCTCTTATAAAGGCACAGTCCTATTGGGTCAGGGACCCATCCTAATGCCCTTATTTAACCTTAATTACATTTTAAAGACCCTGTCTCCAGATACAGTCAAGTCACCTTGGGGTTAGGACTTAAGCATGCTCCCCAACCAGGGATCAAACCCATAACCCAGGTATGTGCCCTGACTGGGAATTGAACTGACAATGGTGCACAGAACAATGTACCAACTGAGTCACTCTGACTCCGGCTGGGCCTGTTGGTTTTCTTCATTGGATGTCAGATATTATGAATTTTACATTGCTGAGTGCTTAATAGTTTTGTATTTCTATAAATTTTATTGAGTGTTCTGGGATGCACTTAAGTTATTTGGAAACAATTTAGTCCTCCCACATCTGGCTTTTAAGACTTGTTAGGTGGAACTGGTGTAGTGTACAGTAGGGGATAAGTTATTTCCTGCTGCTGGGAATGCCTCTGTAGTACTCTACCCAATGCCCATGGATCATGAGGTCTTCCAGTCTGCCTGGTGAGAATAGGTAGTGTTCCTGGCCCCATGTGAACACCAAGGCAGTGTTACCTCTCATCTCTTCATAGGTTGTTTTTCCCAATCTTGGGTATTTTTTCATAAGCATATGTGATCAATATTAAGCTGACTACCAAAGGGTAAGCCTCTGCACTCTCCTAAATGCTCTTTATAGAGAGTGCTTTTCTATTCCTTGGGGTTCTCCTGTAAACGCTCACTACCTTGGTTTCTGCACCCCATCTCTTTAACTCATGGATTTTGCCAGGTTCTTCCTCCCTGCACCACAGTTTAGAAACTCGCTCAAGACGGAAGGCTGGGGCACTATAGGGATGGTGATTTTTTTGTTCTGTCTTGGGGAATCACATTGCCTGGCGCCCCAAGTATTCAGACCTGTTGTATTATGTATTGTTTCCTTTTCCCCCTCCCACCCCCAGCCCCCCGGTGTGTTTCATGTAGGAAGATCCAGTTCCTCTTACTCTATTTTGACCAGAAGCAGAAACCCCTAATAGGTTTTAAAATGAAAGCCACTCTTTACATATCTTTCAAATATAGACTAATGTAAAATTAATAAAATAATTCTATAAACTATATTATGTGGTTCCTGTATACATTTTAGTTGATGATGAAATATTTCTGTTATATGCAGTTTTGATTTTTAAACATGAAGAGGAGAGGTGAACTACTGTTGAGTCCTTTAGCTTTTTGAGGGGTAGGATAATTTGTTACACATAAAGCACAGGTTTAAAGTCAACATTGAACCCCAGCTATGTGGCCTTGGGCAACTTAATAAGTTTTCTGAGTTTGGCTTCCTTCCTGTGTAAAATGACCATATTGTTATGAATATTAAATGAGAATGTATAAAGCACCTATTCAGTGCCTGGCACACAGTAGGTGCTCAAGAAACAGTATCTTTTTCCTATGCGCTGTCTGATAAATGAATCAATCTCTTTTAATAGGACTCTTTCCAAAATACCTCAGATATTTCAATTTCCTACAAAATCCACCTAAAATGTCACTCGTCAAAATAATAGGGGCAAACAGTCATCAAGGGAAAGAAGAGAACAGCTTTGGGAACAGTGACTCATGTTGCCTTGACTTTGATACCTAGGCATTAAACCATTTCTTCTCACCTAACAGTGTTTCAGTGCAGAGAGCACATCCCAAAGGGGAAGGTGATATTAAGAGGGAATTGGAGGAAGAGAGGGAGCCTGAATAAAATGTATGCAAGCTGAGGACGTTGAGGCTGGAAAACTGTGTTGAAATCAAATTGTGGAAGATAGTATTTACAGACTGAATTGTGACACTCCCTCCCCTCCCCCCTAAAAAAATTTGTAGATTGAAGCTCTAATGCCCAGTATGTCAGGATATGACTATTCTTGAAGACGAGGCCTTTGAAGGGGTGATTAAGTTAAAAGGAGGCTATTAGAGTGGGCCCTAATCCTATCTGACTGGTACCATTTTAAGAAGAAGAAATTTGGAGATACTCGGGAAAAACCAGGGGTGTGCATTCACAGAGGGAAGACCATGGGAGGACATAGCCAGGAGGCAGCCATCTGTAAGCCAATGAGAGGCCTAGGAAGACACTGAACCCGCAACACCCTGTGCCTCCAGAGAAGTGTGAGGACATTCATTTCTGTTGTCCGCGCCGGCCTCGTCTGTGGTACTTTGTCTCAGCAGCCCTAGCACACTCTGCCGATAGACCAGTGGTTCTCAACCTGTGGGTCGCGACCCCTTTGGCGGTCGAATGACCCTTTCACGGGGGTCGCCTAAGACCATCCTGCATATCAGATATTTACATTACGATTCAGAACAGTAGCAACATTACAGTTATGAAGTAGCAACGAAAATAATTTTATGGTTGGGTCACAACATGAGGAACTGTATTTAAAGGGCCAGAAGGTTGAGAACCACTGCAATAGACCTTCAAATCCCAGCGGGGAAAATTTCCTTGATTTGGTGAGTCCCACTCACTGGGAATGACCTTTCCAGAAGTTCATTCATTTTAACCAGATCGCTTTGCAGCCAGGTGATGTGGCTGTGCGGTTGTGCTCTGATGCTCAGCAGCATGGTTTAGAGAGGGCAGGGGCGTGTGGCCTGGTTGAAAGGATGAAGGGTGGGATTTGAGATACATCATTACAGCTGTGACCCTCTAGCGATCTGTGGGCAGGGAAAGGAAGACTGTGGTGCTGTGTCACCTTTTTACCTCATCTGGAGCTTGTTTCTGTTCCACTTAGGTGGAGTGAACAAGTGATTTGTCTAAAGCGATGTGATTCAATTCATATGCTTCCCAGTAGCCCTCCCCATATATCAAACTTCAGTGCTTTAATGCTAGTCAAGCAACAACCTATTTTCTTTTCTTAGAAATAAGAAGAGCTCCTTCTAGCTCATCCATGTGTAGTAGATTTAGTCTTGTGTGTGCAAGACCTTTTCTCTGGGCTCTGCAGCCGTCAATCTAACTGGTGACTGGATAGGCTCTCGAGGTTCCGTGGCCTCACCCCGGCCAGCTGTGATGTGATGGATGCCCTGTGGCATCATTGCTGCCGAGCTCGACCAAGTGGGCTAATCCGGGCCAGTCTGATGTTTCTAGACCGACGTGTTCTAAAACCACATGCTCAGTTGGCTCAAACCAGTGCTTGTATTTGGTGCTTTCCACAGAAATGCCAAAAACAGAAGAGAGATGTTTTAAAACAGTTCCTAAAATTGGCAGCTGTGTTGCCAGAGCGTAGTTGCTTTGTCCTGAGTGGTTTGCAGAGTTGAGGCAGATTCTGTGGCAGAACTGGCGATGGTGGAAGGTCTCAGAGGTGCTTCTCCCGCGGCAGCCGTGGCGGCCGAAAGAGCTCAGGGTGGCAGGTGCGTGAGTGGGCGCTCCGCAGCCCTGGGAATCGCACTGGAATCCCCAGTTAACTCGGTGTCTCATGCAACATCACTTCTCCGCTTGCCTCAATCCACCGCCTCTCAGATTTTACAGGGGAAGCAGAAGGCATCAAAAAGGAACTTTCTTATCTTCCCAGCACAGAAATATAAACTGCATTGGCCATTAGCCTTTCTGTCTCTCTCTCTCCCTGAAATGGAAGAGCTTTTCTTTCTAACTCAAGGCCTTGCCCTCTGTTTCAGAGCTACCTTCTCGCGTCATTTCAGGTCCCTTAGGACATCGGTTATCTCTTCTTGCTCATAGTCTCAATCCTCCCCCCCCCTTTTTTTAAAGCACCCAGAGCCTTCAAAACAAGCAAATAAGCAATGCCCTTATTTTGATTTTTTTTTTTTTTACCCCCTGTACTCCTAGTCTCTTGTCTTCCTTTTCCTTCATAGCTGAGCTTCTTGAAAAAGCCATTCATCGGTTAAGAAGTACAGATTGATAGTTACAAAATAGTCACGGGGGTATAGAGTACAGCATAGGGACTGTTGTCAATAATATTGCAATAACTATGTATGGTGCCAGGTGGGTACTGGAAATATCAAGGGATCACTTTATAAAGTGTATGATTGTCTAACCACTACACTGTACACCTGAAATCAATACAAAATCAAATTGGAAGTAAACTGTAGTTGAAAAACGTTTTTTTAAAAGGAAAAGCCCTTCATCGTTCCTGCCTCTTCACCGCCCACCATACTTCCTGACCCATCACTGAGTCAGCTGATCATCAGGTATTCTAGTTGTCATCTTATTTTACCTTTCACAGTTCTTGATATTCTGCCTTCTGGAAACACCACCTTCCCATGGCTTCCATGACTCTCTTCTTACTTTCCCCCTCACGTGCTTCACCTGGCTGTTCCGTGCTGGAGGCATCCTCAGTGCTCAGGGTTCCATCCTCTGGACTCTATGAGGCGACCTCATCCTCCATGGAGTCAGGTGGCGGTGGCTTCTGAACGGAGATATCCTGCCCAGGCCTCCTCTGAGCTCTGGACCAGTGTGTCCCACCATTTCCACACTGTCTCTTCCTCATGAAATTCAAGGGCATTAAGGTTAAGGTTTATGGGTCCGACAGCAGAAATCTTGGTGTCATTCTGGTCATTGTCCCCTTCCTCAGCTACCATATCCAGTCTGTCAGTAAATCCCATTGGATTTTACCTCTTAAATTTATCTTAAATCCCCCCACTTTCTCCAAGCTCTACTTCTGCCCTCCCTCCGCCTGGTCCAAATACCATCCTCTCTTGCCTGGACAATTGCAACTGGTCATCCTGAACATGTTCTGGCTCCCCCTGTCTGTTCTCACACTGCCAGATTGATGTTTTTAACGTTCACATCAGATTGGATCAGCCCCATGCTTAAACCCTTTGCGTTGTTCTTAGGATAAGGATGAAGAATCTCGACGCGGCTTCTGTGGGGTCTGACCCCTTCCTGACCCTCCAGCCTTGCTCTGTAGCCACTTCAGTTTCCTTTCACCTCAGGCATCGAGACCAGTGTTTTTACTGTGTGTGTCCATCTGTCCTTACTCTCTTCCCCTGCAGCTCTCAGCACAATGTCACGTTCAGGGGCATGTTTCCTAAACAGTCCCTCTGCCGCTGCTTCTCCCATGACTGGGTCAAATTCCCCATCCCAGACACTGTGAGTCCTCGGGGACTCCCCTTCGCTTTTCCTTCGTTTGTCTCAGGGTCTCCATTTTTGTTGGGAAGGCTTTTTGATTTCCGTCTGCTGCCTCACTAGTCCATAAGCTCCATGAAGTAAGGACCATGACTGGCTTTCTCACCATTCCCCAGAGCCTAGCATAGGGACACAGTACAATTTTGTTGAATTATTAATAAATGAGTTTGAAGAACAGGGTTTAAGTTCCAACTTTGGGCGTCTGTTCTCTGAATCTGTTTTCTTATCAGAGGAAGATACACTTGTCACCTCATTCATCTTTTAGGATTCTTAGGAGGAAAATAATATATCTTGCAAATGATAATTGCTGTTTTGAATGATTATTCTCTTTCATTACGGTTGAGGTTTATGGGTCTGACAGTGGAAATGATCCTAAATCAACTAATGCCACTATTTTTTTTCTTTTATAACATAGTGATATAGGCTGAGGAATACAGAAATGAGAGTTTCATTATAAAATATTATTTATTTGAAAAAGTGGTGGGGAAGTTTAATGTGAATAGGTGGGAACTTAAAATTTTTAGTTATTTTCCTTATGAGAATTCTTAGTGATTATTTAAGGTAATTTGGATAATACAAAAGGCAGTTAAGAGGTAGATAAGACTCACCCATCTTTTAACCTCCAAAACACATTTCCCACATGCATAAGTATTTGTCAAGAACATCATTTTTAATTCCTGCATGGTAATGTTATATAGACGTAGACCATTTTACTTATTTATTTAGGTTATTGTAAGATTTTTGATAGTTGTAAAAATGCTATTAGCATTCATTGTACATAAATCTTTTTGTGCATAATTTCCCAAAGTTGAATTACTGGGTGAAAGAGCATGTGTAAGAATACTTTTAGCCTCTAGATAATTATTCCCTAATTAGTCTCCAGAAATGTTGTACCGATTCATACATCCACCAATAGAGTAAGACAGTGTGCATCTCCCTGCACCTTGGGGTGTTATAAACTACAAGCACCAGGCACATACAGGCAGATCTAGATGCAAGTTTAATGGGTGGAAATGGTATATGGTTATTTAAATTTGCATTTGTAGTGAAAGTAACTCCTGAATTTGAACATTTTCTCCTTACCCATTGTCATATTTTCTTCGTCAATTACCTGTTGTGCTTGGCAAAGTTTTGTAACGTTCTCATATCTTCTATCTATAATAATAAAAGCGCAATTGCTAATTAGACCAGTCGTCCTTTCGGACGACCTTCCAGACGAAGCTGGGGCTGCGAGGGAAGTCCCGGTCCTGGGTGCCAGAGGGAAGCCAGTGCCGGCAGCCGGGGAAAGGAAGGCCTACTCTTGCACGAATATCGTGCATCGGGCCTCTAGTTTACTTATAAAACCATCTTCACAGTAAGCACATTAACCTTGTTTTTGTCATATATGTAAATATGAGCCTCCATAAAACCCTTTTCAAATGGCCACAAATTCAAGGCGAGTTTAAAGAAAAGCATGTGTGAAATGGGATAATATGGTTAACATACTTTATTAATAAGGGCAGATGGTCTCTCTTGCTCTCTCGCTCTCTCGCTCCCTCTGTTCTCAGTCTCTCAAAAATTTTGCCACTCAAACTGCATGCCAAGGCGAGTACGTGTGAAAAGAGTCTGGGCTTTGAAGTTGGACAGGCCTCTTTCAGCCCTGGCTCTGCCACTGTAGATCTGAGAGACCGGGGACAAGTTATTGAACCTCTCCACGTCTCAGGTTTCTCTCCTGGGTAACAGGAATCCTTCTGGCCTTGTTCTTAGAGGTACATAGCTTCTGGATAGCGTCTGGTGCCCAGGCAGTATTCTATAGATAGCCATTCCCTTTCCGATCCGTTCATACGAGCACACACGTGTTTTGTTTCACTAAGGAGCATGCCTATTTCACTCAGCTTGTAGCCAGACATGCAGTCATGCATTAATATTTGCTGACTCAGCTAACTGTGACCAAAGTACAAGTGAGAGTAGAAAAATTTTTAGTTTACTGAGTCTAGGAGAGGTGTTAATTTTGAAGCTTACGGCTAATGTTAGCAAATCGGATCTGTCCTGTGAAAGTGGTAGATGATGTCAGATATGGAATTCTGGAGAAAAAGAGGGACAGCCTCCAGTACACCAGTACTCAAAAACTTTATTTTAAATAGTTCCAAGTAAAGACTCAAAATACACTCGTTCATTGAGAATTTGTGTCTCAGTCTGTTCTTTTTTCCTTTTGTAGGTGTGGCTGGATCTCTTAAAACCTATTGTCAAGCAGATTAGAAGTAAGTATACACCGTCTGTGTAACAGTTTTGTTAAACATCGAGCCAGACAGTTTCCTTGTCTAGACGTCGGCCGTCCTGTGGCGTCAAGCACTTAGTGATACAGATTTTTATTTTACCCCATAATTGCTTTTCATCATCCACGAATCCGTGTACTATTAAAATGTATGTCCTGCAATTTTAATATATAACAGTTTGGTAATCAAAATTTTGCTTGGAAAATCAAATATGGTTTTGATTAACAACTAAACCATGCTACTAAGCCCCCAAATAATAGAGTTGCCTTGTCTGAACGGGGGTTTCTTATTGTCACTTTTGCAGGGGAGGGGAGGGGAGGGTGGAGCCTTTTATTCATAAATTGGTGTAAGGTTTTCTGTCCTGCCTCTTCAAAGCCTGTGAAGTCAGGATGCAAGCTTGTGTGTGTGTGCTTCTGAATTTCTGAATGGCAAACAGCGCTGGAGGGAGCCTGGCTTGCGTTTAGACCAGGGGTGGGCAAACTTTTTGACTCGAGGGCCACAATGGGTTCTTAAACTGGACCGGAGGGCCGGAACAAAAGCACGGATGGAGTGTTTGTGTGAACTAATATAAATTCAAAGTAAACATCATTACATAAAAAGGTACAGTCTTTTTTTTTTTTTTTTTAGTTTTATTCATTTCAAACGGGTCGGATCCGGCCCGCGGGCCGTAGTTTGCCTACGGCTGGTTTAGACCCTGTGCTGGAGAAGAGATTAAAGAGGTTCTAGGAGAGGTGGACGGAAAGAGAACACTTGGTTTTTCTCTCCCTTCCCATCATGCCTCGGCACTGGACCTGCCTCCTTTCTCGATGCTTCAAGGTCAAGTTCAGAGTGAAGCTCCGTTTGCAAAGTCACTCCACATAGTTCCTCACTGCAGCCAGAGACTGGGCAGAGTCTGGGGATGGTAACAAAGCTCCATCTCTTTAGCTGAGCCCGCAGCACACAATACCTCGGGGGATTGCTTTTCTGTCTCATTAAGAAACCCCACCGGGCCACTTACCGCAGTTTGCGTGGATGTAATAAATGGACGCACAGTGCCTGTACAGCCCTTACGCAGTTGAAATTGATGTTGAGCTGTCATTTAAATTAAGCAATTATGGATGCCGAAAATGAAACCGCCATTGTTTGTTTAATGTTTATGGGTGGTTGGCCAGGGATCAAATGGGAGACACATTACAGAGAGAAGCCCCCAGGCCTGGTGGGTGGAGGTAGCACAGAGTCTAGAATGATGACATTTGTCCCTGCCACGACTGGTGGCGGAACGGCTGATGGTGAAGGGGAATCCCTTAGCACATTAGCAAGTGTGAGGACAGGGGCCAGCACCGGGCGCCTGTTCACCCCCGTGGGCTGTGACTAGCCGTGTGTGAAGAGCAGTCCTTTCTACTCAGTGCCAGCATCTGCTTCACGTCAGGTTCTCTAAGGGCCTGAGCCCCCTCCTTCAGTCCCCTTGTCTGTGAAAGTGACTGAGAGGAAACGGCATGGCCTCCCCATCTTCCCCATTTTTCATTGTTATTTTGTGACCCAGAATTGACATGCCAGGGTTTTTGTTAATGTTTAGGTAATTAAGGAAAATCCCAGTTTCTCTTGGCTTCGGTATTTCTGTGCCTTGTTTTCTTCCTCCTAATTTTTTGTATATTGGTGACATCTTCGCCTTATGATGTGTTATTTTTGTATCTTTCCTAAATTTGAATGTGTTAGCATAGAAATTATGATACAACATCTGTCTTTGCGATAGCGGGAGGTAGAGCAAACATATGAGAACTGTTAAAATTGGGATTTCGTTATAGTGTCTTATATTTCATAGAACATAACCTCATTGCTATCATTCCAAACGGCAGAACCCGTAAGATTGCCCTTGTTTTGTAGCTGATACATCAAACAGTCTCAGATTACAAATTATTATTTTAGTTTGTAACCTGTTTGTTCTATTTTAATTCTAAAAACAGAATGTATTCTTCTCCTTCACCATCTCTCCCTTACCACCCCTTCCAGAGCTGCTCCCTAATTTTGTCTGAACTCATCGATAAATGGTTTATAAGGCACTTAAAAGGCGTGGGCTGACTGTGGCGGGGCAGGGCCTGGTCTTGTTGAGGTTTCTCTCCACACCTCAGGAGAGCATCTGGCATATAGGTCTGCATACATATTTGATGAACACATTAGCAGCTGTACCTTGTAGATAGTTAGAAATAATAAATTACATGACTAATTTACATTTTCATTATCTCCTTTTAAAATGATCTAAAACTTGTACTTGGACAAAACCAGCTAATTAGGCACATTTTTTAAAAGAGTAAAGTGCCTTTCAAACCTGGGTACAATTGAAATCTCCAGAGAAAAAGTCTAATACCTCCATGTGATACCTTTGTCACAGTTTAAAAACAACAACACAAGTCCAGCTGGTGTGGCTCAGTGGTTGAGTGTCAACCCAGGAACCAAGAGGTCACCGGTTCGATTCCCAGTCAGGACACATGCCCAAGTTTCCAGCTCAATCCCTAGTATGGGGTGTGGTATGGGGTGTGCAGGATGCAGCCAGTTAATGATGTTTCTCTCTCTCTCTTTCTCTCTCTCCCTCTCTCCCTCCCTCCCTTCCTCCCTCCCTCTCTCCCCTCTCCCTTCCTCGCTCTCTAAAAATCAATTTAAACAAAAACATTAAAAAGAAAAAAACAGTAACAAAAACACACACAAAACAGATACTTGTTTCCCCACAGTGTGAAAGTGTGATTCCGTAACTGTGATTTAGTTGTTCAGTGGCTGGGGTGTACTCTTGGCTACTTGGAATGAGTCTCATTATTTGGTATATAATATACCTCAGAAAATCTTTTCTTTAATTGCATTTGAAGCGGAAATCAATAACTACTTTTTTTTTCTCCTTCTTTAGGGCCAAAGCATGTTGTTGTTAGGTTTGTGGTGAAATTCTTTCCACCTGACCACACGCAACTCCAAGAAGAACTCACAAGGTTAGTGGTTGGCTGTTTATTGCAATGGGGTGCCGAGGAGAAGCAAAAGTTAATGTTCTGAGTCCATTTGATCAACATTTTCTCCAAGTCTACTTAACCAGCATCCACTCTGTGCTTAACAGTTTAACACCCCCCCCCCCTTTCCAGTTATGCTTACAAATATGGGGGCAGGCAAGCACCACGTTTTCCCTAAAGCCTGGTTTCTACACTTGATCTTAGCCAAAAGGCCAAGAAGTGATGAAGTCTTGTTTCTTCAAGGCTATGATATGAGAAGTGGATCAGACTTGCCCTGTTACTGCCATAGTTTCCCTCTTTATCTATGTTATCATCAGATGGTTTTGGAAAGTGAATCCCTCCTGGGAAGCCAAGATGTTATCTCAGAGTTTCTCCTCATTGCTGCCCTGGGTGGGTGGACAGGAACTGTGGTCAGTTTCTTTGGCAGCTTGGCCAAGTGGGAGAAGCGTGAACCTCGGTCAGGCCTGGCTTGGGTGTCAGTCCTGCCTTTGATAGCTGCGTGACTGGCCAGTTACTTGGTCCCTCTGCGCCTGTCTCAATTCCTCTGTGTCAGTGTGACTGTAAGGCTGGCCTGGCTGTGGTTATTTTGGGGATAAGCATTATTACACATCAAATGACTGGAACCCAGGGGGGACGCCATGGATGGTAACCATTACCATCACCATCATTGTCATCATCATCAGTATTACCACTTACTTTATAATTTGTGGCGAACACATGGGTTTCTAAAGGAGGTCAGAGCCCAGTGGGAACACGTGAAGATAAAATGCCTCCCTTTTCAGTATACTCCCTTTGAGTACACTAGTCTGACCAGCCAAATTCTTGCCACACTGCCTTTTAAGACATAACTGTTTCAGACCAAGGCTATGGCACCTTTCTCATCCTCTTATCCCGGATACAGAGCACAATATCTTGGGGGGCTGACCATCATTTGAGAAAGGGATGAAGATATCCAGTCCAAAGGATTTATGAAGTGTGTACACTGTGTGCAAGCATTGTTCTAGGCACTGGGGATATAGTGATGAAAAAACAAGTCTGCCTCTCATGGGAACAGACAAATCTATTAAATAAACAAACAAAAAAATCAGATAATGGTAGGGCTCTTTATTTAGGTCATTGAAGTAGGATGATGGCAGAGAAGGTGACTGGGTGATGATTTTAGATTGGTTAGTCTGGGGTGCCTCTCTGAGGAAATAACGAGGATCTGTCAGTCATTTTCAGAGGGAGACCTTCCCAGTAGGCAGTGCCCAAGGCAGGAACAAGTGACAGGTGTCGGTCAAAAACGTGCTCCGCATGGCAGGAACGGTGAGAGCGAAGTGCACTGAGTTGGGACAGAGGCCCGAATGTCCTTACTGTTGAAAGACTAGTTGCCATGTGGATGTTGTGGGGAGGATGACAGCAGGGAATCCAGTGAGGAAGCGGTTGCCATCATCCAGCCTGAGATGGTGGTGGCAGAGGAGGCAGTAGGGGTGGAAATGGAGATGTGTGGCTACATTTGCAGTACTTGCTGGAGGTGGGTGGGGTCCATCCATCTGGGTGACGTGTTGGGGACGGAGACTGAGGGGAGTAGAGGGAACACTTAGATTTGACTGAAGCAACGGGCTGGGTGTTGGTGATGAATAAATGGAATGGGTGGAGGGAAATAGAGGTTTGGGAGCGAAGGGAGTCAGTCAGGAGCTTGCTTCTGCAAGGCTGTGTTTGAGACACCTACTCGACATCACGTGGATGCGTCAGGAAGGGCATTGGGTGCATGGATTCCAGCGAGAGGTGAAGGCGTTGTGTTTGTGAATGAGTCACCACTGCTTGTTTGCCTCCACTTACAATCCTCCCATCGATGAAGCGGTTAGAGGCGGCTGGGAACTGCAGAAGCCGTCGGCCTCTGGGAACTGCAGTTTGCCAGAACGCTGAAGAAGAGGGGCAGCTGGAGCGACTACACCCAACTGCACAAGACAGAGGGGCCGACGACAAGTCTTCATGTGGTGTCATTATTGGGGCTACTGTGTCTCCGTTTCTGGGGCCAGCCTTCCTGTCGTGGGAACATGCATTGCTCCAAGCTCAGAATATTGAAATAAGTCTGCGGGCGAGTCCAGCTGTTGGTCAGCCGTGTGGATTTTCCTCTCGCGTCCCACTGGGGCTCTATCCTGCTTAGGAACTTGGCAGCATAAATCCATTTTCCCCCACTTTTCCTCCCCGTTCTACTTTGCAATGAGTTTTGCACCTTTTCCATTTTTATGACTCATTGCCTTTAGAGGTTTGTAGTTTTCTTCCATTCTGGTCCTTGTTATAAAATTCCATGCAACTAGTTACCCTCGGGCCAAGTGCACCCGGTGTCTTGCCAGCTGCTGTGGCCGATCTGGCAACTCCCCCACGTGACACAGCTCAGCTGGATGCAGAGGGTTTGAGTATTTGTTGTCTGGCTCCCACTGTTAACTGATATTTTAAAAATCTTCCCTGAAGAGAGAATTCTTTGGGTTCAAGGGTGAATAAAATTGCTATGAAACTTAGAAGCTCCTCATCACTTTCTCCACTTTGTCACGAGGTATAACTAGAAGAGGACCTCCCAGATCCAATACACTGACTTCCACACTCTCAACGTCCCGTGTAAGCAAAAGTGGAATGATGTAACCATTGAGATTCCAGGGACTTTTCTGTAGCAGATGGCGCTGAGGAGGGGCTTAGGAGAAGGTCTGCGTGGACAGTGCTTATTTAGACGAGGGATGTGTGGAAAAGAGAGACAGAGACGGGCCTGCAAGACTGTATAGACTCTAAGTGACTCTAGCCCCGTGGTTAATTCTTCAGGCTTCCAGGAGCAGTTTTCTGCTCCCCACTAATATAGATGGGAGATTACATTGCACTTGGTGGTTAAACAGGAAGCTGTCTAATTATCGGACTGCACTTGTGGTAAAACCCTGTCCTATGGACAAAAGGAGAAAACCACCGACTTTTAGGTATAGTTTTAAAAGCTAGAGTGAGCTCTTTGGGAAATAAGTCGCCTGGCTTTCTTACTGCAGAGCTCTGCGTCACTTTTCTGATGCTAATGAGTTTAGGCACACTTCTCACTGGGCATCCCATCGTCAGTCAAATCTAATGGTGAGAGACCCTATCGGAACTTGCTGCTGTGCAAGGTCTGCTGAAGGGTGTTTCTTAGGCTGGCAGAGAAATTGGACATGACACTGAAGAGGAAAAAGAATCAGACTTCCCAAATGAAATAAATGGAAATGGACATGTGTAAAACCAGGCATCCTGCCCTAGCTGGTTTGGCTCAATGGATAGAGTGTCAGCCTGCAAACTGGAGGGTCCCAGATTTGATTCCAGTCAAGGGCACATGCCCCGGTTGTGGGCTTGATCCCCAGTAGGGAGCGTGCAGGCGATCGGTGATTCTCTCTCTTCATTGATGTTTCTGTCTCTCCCTCTCTGAAATCAATAAAAATATATTTAAATAAATAAAAAATAAAAATAAAAGCAGGCATCCGATGGGTGTGATTTGCAGTCCCAGGAAGCGAAGCCCTTCTTGACTAGTTCTCCCACTGTCATCTCCTTCCTCCTCCCATCCTAAAGCCAGTCCATTTCCTTTTGAGTGCTTTTTTAAAAAATAAATTTTTATGGATTTTAGAGAGGGAGGGAGAAGGAGAGAGAGAAACATCAATGATGAGAGAGAATCATGGATTGGCTGCCTCCTGCATGCCCCACCCTGGAGATCAAGCTCGCAACTTGGGCATGTGCCCTGATCTGGAATCAAACTGTGACCTCCTGGTTCATAGGTCAAAGCTCAACCACTGAGCAACACCGGCTGGGCCCTTTTGAGTGCTTTGAGCATTTTCCTTGTGTTTGCCGGTTTAATTTTATTTAGTGCCTACTGAGTACACCTTAGCCGTTAGCTCATGAATTTGGTTGGAATCGCTTCAGATTATAGTTGTTGCCGAATCTCTAAAGTTAGATTGCAGCCAGGGTGCTCGATTTACAGCTGTCATCCGGAAATCAGTCCCCAGGAAAGTCTCTCGTATTACCAGGGCCCTGGGACAGAAAGGTCCACTTACTTAGGGTGACAAGTCTTCCTGCAGTCTTCATCATCACACTGCCCTCTAACTAAGTGTGTGATCTTTCAGACCCTCTGCCACCTCGAGCCCACAGAGACTGTCCCCAAAGGCGCCCGAAGCCCGCCACACTCTGAATCCCTCCCTGTGAGCACAGGACCCCATGCTGGAATTTGAGATGCTAAAATGTTCCGAATGTAATGTTTGTAAAACATAAAGCCCTCCTGCTTGTTTTAAAATGACCATATAGGCGAGAATTAAAGCCTGTAGCTCTAAGAAGTGTTGGGCTCAAAAGACAATAACCACTACCTAATGCAGAAAGATGGTCTGTACTGCCTCTCCTCATATAAACCTGTATGTTGATGTTTGTTGTTTTATATTCTCTGCCCTTCTTCCCTTGGACTTCCCTGAGAGGAGAAGGGGGGGGGGGGGGGGGCGGGAAGAGAACAGAGAAAACACAGTTAACTGGCAGATATATGAGTGATTTAGTTTTGTTTTCAGCTTTTGTTCTGTTTTTGATGGTTACAGAATTGCGCCTTGTTTTTTAGCTCTTAATAATGGAACTTTTTAAATGACTTAAAGAAGATTAGTTTTGTTTTATTAAAAAAGTTGCTAACATTCATTGACTGTTTTTATTTTAGTCACTGTGGTTTCCATGTATTATTGCATTTGATGGCAACCTGTGGTTGTTCTTGTTAAAGCCTTTTTTTAACAAAATTAAACATAAAGTTTCGTTATTACAAAAGTAATGTACAGTGTAGAAAGTTAGAATATGCAGATAAACAAGACTAAGAAGATAAAAATACTGTATTCCTGTTGCCCAGAGATTACTATTAACACATCAGTGTGCCTTCCTTTCTGATTTTTTCCCTATGCACCTCCCCCCGCCCCCATGCCATTCATACATGCTTATTCTAAATGAAATTCACTGAAGGACCACACATTGCGTCTGGTTATCGTGTCCTTGGACCTCAAGATACCATCTTGGTAGAGAAACTGGGCCAGTTGTACAACAGAATATCTTACCTCTTGTACTTTTTAGCTTATTCCTCTAGCCCAGCGGTTCTCAGCCTGTGGGCCGCGACCCCTTTGGAGGTCGAACGACCCTTTCACAGGAGTCACCTAAGATCATCCTGCATATCAGATATTTACATTACAGTTCATAACAGTAGCAACATTACAGTTATGAAGTAGCAGCGAAAATAATTTTATGGTTGGGTCACAACATGAGGAACTGTATTTAAAGGGCCAGAAGGTTGAGAACCACTGCTCTAGCTTCCTTATTTCCTGAAAACTGGTAGTTCTAAAGCCTTGACAGATACAAGTCAAACATTTTTGGCTAGAGTTCATCATAAGTAATGTCATGTGCTTCCTATATCATTAATGACGCTAAGATGGATCACTGGAGTGGTAGCATTCTGATCTTTCCATTATGAAGTAAGGTGCATGTTGCGTTGTCTATGCAAAAGTCCAGTTTCCTAAGTGGTTTTTACACCAATTAACAGTCCTTGTTAGAGTCAATAATTTCTTTAGAGGTGGTAGAATGGGGATCTTCTCATTCTGTTATTCCTGCTGCACCATTAGTTAGCATTCTTCTGTAAGATAAAACTTTGCCTCATCCACTTGGACTATCTGGACATAGTCCAAGTACCCTTCCTACGAGAGAGACAGATTACATGACCACTGTTTTGGTCATGCATGGGTTACCAATTTTTGAATAAAGAATTGCTATAATAGTCTCTTCAAATTGGTGACACATTCTGTTTTTCCTTTTTTTCTCTTTCTTTTTTTAGTATCGTTATATGAAATCTTGAACTTTCCATTCACTTTAATCATTCTTGTTGCTGCTCAAGCTGTTGCCACTTTGGCCAATGGATGCCCCTTCAATGCAACACATTTGTTTTGGGAAGCTGCCTTGCTTTCTAGCATAACTAGATATTCCAGACTCATTTTGCACCTTCCCCTACCCCAGCCTGGAATATACATTTCTCTGCGTCCTTCCAAGGAGTAATTGGGTGGGAGCCAGAATCTGGTTTGTGTGGTAAGAGCTACCTCTGAGATGACACTGTTTCTAGGCAGTGGGCAAAACTACTAAATGTCTTTTCTAAAAATGTATGAGTTCATACTGATATTTTCAAATCAATTTTAACATTGACTGTTTCCCCATAATTTCGTTGTTTTATAAATACCTCTTTTCTCTTTTGCCAAAAGTGTTTACTTGCTTTATCCTACAATATAAAGAAAAGAATTTCAAAATAAATTGATTTTTTTTTTTACATCTGAGAGCTGAAACTTATGGAAGTAGCTAAGTGAATATTTTACTAAAAAAAGATACCCTTGTCTTTCCATTTCCTGTTGCAAAGCTTTTAACTAACCATAATGAACTATTGTTATTGTCTGAGCCATAAAGCCATTTTTAGTATATTATTCTGTGAAAAAAGTTAATTGTTTGCTTTACCTTGCAAAAATATAAAGGGTGGTAAGTAATCGTCGTATATTTAACCACTGCTTCTCTCCATATAAAATGAAACGTATTACTCACTGCGTGAAAAGATTACAGCACGTGTTTCCCAGTCCTTCAGGGAACTGTATTTACGCGGCAGTCAGAGGCCTCAGAAATTAATTTCAGCCTTGCGGACTTTCTTTTCCTTGTTTTTTTTGTACCTTTTCTTTAGTTGCTCACGGTGCGGACAGGTTGCCAGGGGTGAGCATGACTTAGATGCCGACCTTCCCCGCCCTCCAAAGCTCATCTCTGTGTTTATGACGCCCGTCTCTGTCTGTTTGTAGGTACCTGTTTGCTCTGCAAGTGAAGCAGGACCTGGCTCAGGGCAGGCTGACATGTAATGACACCAGCGCTGCCCTCTTGATCTCACACATTGTACAATGTAAGTGCTGTCGGTTTCCTTTAGAAATCATGTTGGAAATAACACAGTGATCTGATTGGAAAGAAAATCAGCTCCACTAACAACAATAATAATGTCTTCATGTTCTTTTGCTGTTAGCCTGAGTGCGTGTGAGTAGAAAACAGTACTTCTAATTTCATTTAATATGCGTGTCCCTCAAACATTGACCCAGGAATTCTGTGTTCTGCTGTTTATCTACCCCTTTTCAAGGCCCAGTGCAATTGTTGACATCTCAGTTGTCTCAAAGGAGAAGCTTAGAGGGACGGGGGCCAAGTAGACTAAACTTGTTCTGTCCTTTATCATCAACTGGGACACAAGACATAAAACTGTCCAAGACTTCACTTGTATTCTGCTCTCTAGAGTTCAGAACACATGAAGCTGGGCTGGATCTAGTGATACTTTTTTAAAAATCTGTACTAGAGTCCTAGCCATTTTGGCAAAGTGGATAGAGTATCAGCCTGTGGACTGAAAGGTCCCAGGTTCAATTCCGATCCAGGACACATGTCCAAGTGTGGGCTCGATCCCTGATAGGGGGTGTGCAGGAGGCAGCTGATCAATGATTTTCTCTCATCATTGACGTTTCTATCTCTCTCTCCCTCTCCATTCTTCTCTGAAATCAATAAAAATATGTTTAAAAAAAATAAGATCCACACTAGAGGTCATTTTTCCATTGATTTTTACAGAGTGGAAGGGAGGTTGGAGGAGGAGAGACAGAGATAAAGTGAGAGCGAGAGCCAGAGAGAGAGAGAGAGAGAGAGAGAGAGAGAGAGAGAGAGAGAGAGAGAGAGAGAAGCATTGACCAGGGCTGGGGATGGAACCACAACCAAAGTATGTGCCTTTGGGAATTGAACCCACAACCCTTCGGTCCACAGGTCAACATTCTAACCACTGAGCCAAACCGACCAGGGCTTGAAATGCAATATTTTAACTTTCTTAACTTAGACAAAAAATTAGATTGTGCTCATCCTGAGGCTTACTGACAGCCCACCTGAGCATTTTATTCCCTCTTGGCCAAGGCAGAAGTTACTTGAATGGAATACACACTTGGTGTTTTGGGAAGGTAACTATGTATATAGACCAAGGCCAACATACATAAACACTAGTTTAAAAAAGTATTGTGCTAGCATTTTAAAATTTCCATGGTATATAAAGTAGTTCCATTTAATCAGCCCCATCCCATTCGATAGCTGCCCAGTTAATAAAACTTCTAAAAGTTTGTAGGAAATATCATTCCTAGTAGTCAACAAATTACCTTAGTCTAATATTATGAGGTGTTACTATAGACCATGCTTACCTTTCTTTCTTCCTTTTGGTATATGGGCATTATTGAATATCTACCAGACTTAGCAGAGAGATGTTTCCTTAGCAATTTGAAAAACTGATGTGAGAAAGAAGAACAACAAAAATAGGTGTCCTTTATTAAACCTTCCTGTGTTCCAGCACTGTGTGTAGTATCTCATTTCGTCCTCATAACAACTCTGTGAGATCAGTGCTATTATCATCTCCGTTTTTACAAATGAGGAAGCTTCGGCACAGAAAGTAACATACTAGAGGCTCTTGCCTGTTGTGTTTGGTCTTCCCTCTTCATATGGTAGTGGGGAGAGGAGGGTTTGAGTCAGGCAGACCTGATTTCTGTTAGTTGATTGATGATCCCGGCATGTTACTAAACTTCACCCTGCCCCCAACCTCTTATTTCCACCTCTTCTTTCTTTTGGAACATGAAAATAATAAAACTTTTTCATAAGGCTGTGAAAATTAAATGCTAACACAAATGCCCAGTCCATGTTAGGTATTCGTACTCTCTTTACTTCACTCACCTGCAGGCTCCCTTTTCAAACAATGGGGCATTTTTAAGCGAAGCTTCCTTATTGGAATAGTCCTATCTAATAAAAGAGAAACATGGTAATTAGCGTACGACCGCTACCCTTCCCATTGGCTAATCAGGGAGATGTGCAAATTAACTGCCAGCCAAGATGGCGGCCGGCAGCCAGGCAGCTGACGCAAACAGGGAGGCTTGCTTGCTTCAGTGATGGAGGGAGCCAAGCTTCCCCGCCTGCCTTGCCGGCCTCTCAGCTGCACTCTAAGCAACATTGTAACAAATATAGAAGCTAAACAAAACCCCAAGCTTCAGCCAGCAGGACCACAACATTGTTTCAAACACAGAAGGGTAAACAAAGGCCAGAAACCTGCTTTCAGCAGTGGGGGTCTCATAGCTGGAGCCGAGCCTCAGAGCTAAAGCTGGCCCAGAATAAAAAAAAGGAAAAAAGGACAGGTTGGGAGCTTCAGTCACCCGCCAGCCTGAAAATAGCCCTCAGCCCCTCACCCAGGCTGGCCAGGCACCCCAGTGGGGACCTCCACCTTGAAGGGGGTGTGACCAGCTGCAAACAGCCCTCACTCAGCCCCTCACCCAGGCTGGCCAGGCACCCAAGAGGGACCCCCACCCTGAAGGGGGTGTGACCAGATGCAAACAGCCATCATCCCCTCACCCAGGCTGGCTAGGCACCCAAGCGGGACCCCCATCCTGATCCAGGACACCCTTCAGGGCAAACCAGCCGGCCCCCACCCGTGCACCAGGCTTCTATCCTATATAGTAAAAGGGTAATATGCCTCCCAGCACCGGGATCAGCGGAGCCGCGAGGCCTCCCAGCACCGGGATCGTGTGACAGGGGGCAGCGACCAAACCCCCTGATCGCCCTGCAGCTCTGTGTGTGACAGGGGGTGTGGCCACAACCTCCCTATCCGCCCTGCTCTGTTCCTGACAGGGGGGGAGCTCCTCAACCCCCTGATCAGCCTGTGGCTCTGTGTGTGACAAGAGGCGGGGCCACAACCCCCTGATCAGCCCTGCTCTGTGTGTGACGGGGGAGCTCCCCAACCCCCTGATCACCCTGTGGCTCTGTGTGTGACAGGGGGCGGGGCCACAGCCTCCCTATCCGCCCTGCTCTGTTCCTGACAGGGGGGAGCTCCTCAACCCCCTGATCGGCCCGGCTCTGTGCGTGACAGGGGGGGAGCACCCCAACCCCCTGATCGCCCTGTGGCTCTGTGTGTGACAGGGTGCGGCGCCCCAACCCCCTCCCCCCTCGGCCCTGCCCTGAGTGTGACAGTGGCGGCACCCCAACCCCCTGATCCGCCTTGCTCTGTGTGTGACAGGGGGCGGTGCCCCAACTCCTTTATCGGCCCTGCACGCGGAGCTCCCCAATCCCCTGATGGGCCCTGCTCTGTGCATGACAGGGGGAGCTTCCCAACCCCCTGATGGGCCCTGCTCTGTGCGTGACAGGGGGGAGCTCTTCAACCCACTGATCGGCCCTTCTCTGTGTGTGACAGGGTACGGAGCCCCAATCCCCGTGATGGGCCCTGCTCTGTGCGTGATAGGGGGCAGCGCCCCAACCCCCTGATCGGCCCTGCTCTGTGCGTGACAGGGGGTGGCGCCGCAACCTCCCTATCGACCCTGCCTTGAGTGTGACAGGGGGCGGTGCCCCAACCCCCCAATTGGCCCTACCCTGAGCGTGACTAGCGGTGGCATCACAACCTCCCGATCCGCCCTGCTCTGTGCATGACAGGGGCGGCGCCCCAACTCCCCAATCGGCCCTGCTCTGACCCGACCAGGGGCTGCACCTAGGGATTGGGCCTGCCCTCTGCCACCCGGGAGCAAGCCTAAGCCAGCAGGGCGTTATCTCCCAAGGGGTCCCAGACTGCAAGAGGGCACAGGCCAGGCTGAGGGACCTCCTCTCTCCCCCCCCCCCCCAGTGCACAAATTTTTGTGCACCGGGCCTCTAGTAACTTTATAAAATGTTTATGATCCTGGGCTTTTATTATTCCAGATGCCATTTAGTCTTGTGCCTGTTTGCTCCTCCTATGTTTCTTTCTTTGTAAAGCCGGTCAACACAGTAAATCTCACTCGCACAGATGGGAAGGGAGGTTCACCGGCACTCGGGAAATCAAGAAGAAGCTCAAAACTCCCCGAGAGTCTTGATTTCTCCAGAGAAAATGAGATAGATTCAACAGTATGCCTGCTATTTGCATACTGTTTGTTCACTAATGAGGTACACAATATTTTTATCATCTTATATTTTTAAAGTCCCATTTCTGCATTTTTAGGCAGCCCATGCACTTAGTCATAAAAGGAGAAATTTCACAATGCTCTGTGACTAGTAGGTTGATTAAAGTTATCGATGATGGCTCAGTGGTTGAGCATTGACTTATGAACCAGGAGGTCACAGTTCAATTCCCAGTCAGGGCACATGCCCAGGTTGCAGGCTCAATTCCCAGTGTGGGGCATGCAGAAGGCAGCTGATCAATGATTCTCCCTCATCATCGCTGTTTCTCTCTCTCTCTCTCTCTCTCTCTCTCTCTCTCTCTCTCTCTCTCTCCCTCTCCCTCTCCCTCTCCCTCTCCCTCCCTCCCCCCCCCACTCTGAAATCAATGCAAATATATATTTTTTAAAAATTACTTTTGGTTATTTACATTATCTGTAAGGTACAAGGGGTCGACTCATCTCTCTTTTTCAAAAGCGACATTAATGCTGATGGGACAGTTATATTGAGTGAGCTGTATGTTCATCTCAGGTGTATCTATATACACAATCTGAATTTTGTAAAAAAATTTTCCTCTTTTATTTGAACTCATGGAGTTTTCTTTCAGATAGTCTATAGTTTTTCATTTGTCACTGGCCTCGTATAGCCACTTAATATTTCTAACTTTTAATTTTCTTTCATTTATTATGAATCAAGTAAGAGAAGCTGATGAAGAACCAATCACTAGATAGTCCTGATGCTAATACTCCACTTGGGTAGCTTGGAGGGTGCATTTCAGGTTGGGTGTCTCCACACTGAAGATAACACATGGCAAATGGTTTGTCCAGGCATGTCCTCATGAGATTTCATTTAGCAAACCACAGGTTTGGGTTGTTCTTGCTGTCCCTACTTTTTGCCATGAGTAAACTGCTATGGAATTTAGAATATGTGTAAGCAAATATGACATCTTGGCATAAAAATACTAAATCATTTCTTGAATATTTGTCAGCTTTTAAACACTCCACATATAAGGAGGAGCTTATTTCCATATTTCAAAGAAGAGCACACTGGGGAGAAAATGAATTTCTTAGTCCTGTATTGCCATTGCATTTTAGACAGGCAGTGAAAGGCAAAGGGATTTAAAAAACAAAAACAAAAGACAGGTGCATTGACCCTGTGGCCAAAGGAAAAACTGGAATTCTTAATTCTTTTATTATATTGAATTAGGGAAAAGAATGTGTTATAAAATCCATATGCATTAAGAAGCCCAAACTTAAAGCTCACAAGAAATCAGGATTCAGGCGTGTCCCACACATGCAGTCAGTCTTCATTATTCTACACGCAGTCTGTGTGCAAATTCACCTCCCTATAAAAGTTATTTGTAACCCCCAGATCAATACTTGTGGTGCTTTCGTGGTCACTGCAGACATATTCAAGATGGCGGAACATTGGCGTCGTCCCACACACACATTCCAGGCTGAGGTCGGAAAAGGCAGCACTCTGCCTCCCTGTCTCAGCTCTCATTCCATAAATAGGGTGCCTCCAGCGGTCTGTTTGGTGCCACACTTTCGCATTTTTGTGCTTTTTGTTGGTGATCCCCCTGTTACAATGGTCCCCAAGTGCCGTGTTGAATTGCTGCCTGGTGCTCCGAAGTGTAGGAAGGCTGAGATGTGCCTTCTGGAGAACATACGTGTGTCAGCTGAGCTTTGCTCAGGCATGAGTGACGGTGCTGTTGGCCGCAAGGTCCATGCTAATGAATTGAAAATGTATATAAAATATGATGACTTTCAACAGAAACACGCCAAACAAAATCAGTTAGCCAAAATGTCATTTTTTTCAAGAGTCTCACAGGACGCTAACCCTGTATCTCTTCTGGGAGCAATGGTTAGTATTTGCTAATTCAGTGTTCTCGGTGTCTTCATAGCACATACCTACTGTGAAGAATGAGAATGAACTGTGCTTTCTTGAGGCCAGATAGAAGGAATTGCAGAAAAGTTAGTGCCACCATCATCAAGGCAGCCAGCAAGGATGGCAGTGTGGCCAGAGAGGTCCTCCCACTTCTGCACTATGTTCTGTGAGGGAGGGTGGCAACTTTACTCTACCCAGGGAGGGAAGCGAAGTCTAGGACAGGCAATTAGGAAATCGTGTTATTGATCTGTCATCACAGCAGGAAGTGAGCGATTGATTTTTCTAGAGGATGCAAGGTGAGCTGGCACTGTTTTAGGCAGAGCCAATATTCCCAGTGGGTGAGGTTTATGGCAACATCCTGCAGGAGTCCTGGAGGGGCACTGGCTAAAGTATGACAAGCTGCTTCACATGATGAAGTGGACGGTAGGTTTCATAGCAACAGTTCACTTGCTCTTACTCGGAACAGCTGGGCACTGGTCATTACGCTGCTGCTTCTTAAGCTTGTACAGAGTACGTGAAACAAAGAAAAGGGCAGGCTGTGCCAGAGGCGTTAAACTGGTATAGATGGAGTGGAGCTGTTGTTTAGGTACAGTTATTATTTTAGAGCTCTATCCTGTTACAGCCATCCAGATTACAGTAATCTGAGGACTATGTTGAGGTTACATGAGAGAAAAATGCATCCTGTTTTTTGTAGATAAAAAATTTATAAGCTTTTATAGTCTGACCAATCATTTCTTTTTTTTGTAATATATTTTTTTTTATTTCCGATAGGAAGGTATAGGGAGAGAGAGAGAAACATCAATGATGAGAGAGAATCATTGATTGGCTGCCTCCTGCACGCCCTACACTGGGGATTGAGCCCACAATCTGTTCATGTGCCCTGACCGAGAATCAAACCGTCACCTCCTGGTTCATAGGTCGACGCTCAACCACTGAGCCATGCCGGCCGGCTGATCAATCATATCTGATAAGAGGACTACAAGAAATTTAGCAAGTAGTTATTTTTTTTAAAACCCAAATTAGATTCCATACCTTTATACCTATTTACAATAGTCTTTTTTCTACATGATAAAATGTTTGGGGTTTTCACTAACATGGTTATATATAAGACGTTCAAAAGTTGATTTTATAAAATTCTGAAATTTGGGAGCTTCTTTAGAAGTCCTGGGTCATAAACCCTATGCCTTGACTTATTGCCTAGAAGAGAAGGAACCTCTAGTTGTGTGGGGAGGAAAGAAACCAACCCCAGGAAACACGGATGGCTAAGGATGGATAATTCTGAAGCTTTCTTTCCAGCTGTTAGAGATGAGAAAGAGTGGAAACCATCTTTCTGTGTTGGAGCAGTTGTTAAATATGTCCTCGCGTCCATACTTCTGACATCTAGCCCTGATGGTACCCACCAGCTGGGATTGCCTACTGTTGGCGGCTAGCTTCCGATGTGCTAGCTGGGGAGTATTCCACTGGGAATAGATCAAATTGTGGAGCATTAATCATATGGGCTGGATTTTCTTTCTCTGTCTCTTTGTAGCCGAGATTGGGGATTTTGATGAAGCATCGGACAGAGAACACTTAGCAAAAAATAAGTACATACCTCAGCAAGATGCACTAGAAGACAAAATTGTGGAATTTCACCATAACCACATGTAAGTCTATTCGTTGTTTTACGTTTTCTTTTAGCTGTTTCTCTCCATCCTTCCCACATATGGGTACACACACAGACAGTGACTGTTGGAAAGAAATATGCAAAATGTGAGGGAGAAGAGCCCAGAGGCTCATGGGATTGCCGTGACTCACCCAGGAGTCTCTGAAATGGAGGTTACCCACTCAAAAGCAGCACTGCAGGCCTCCTGGCTTTTTTATTATTTTTTTTTTTATTGTGACACCAGAGTAACGCTGAAATTTTAGGACACTCATGCTTTGAAACAAAAGGGAAAGTATACGACCAATTAATAGGAGATTGGGAACGCGACATGGTATTCTAGGGACAAAGTGAGAATATTGTGAAAATCTAGAACCGTTGTCCCATCTCCACGTTGGTTTTTTTGTTTGGATCAGTAAAACATTTTCAAAGGAGTCTCTGTGCCTTTTGTTTGTGTTGTTGTTGTTTTAAGGAGGGCGCTTGAGCACTGATGATGATAATACGAGAGAATGGTGCCTGGAACTTTGTTTGCAAGTTTAGGTCTATTGTGAGTGACTAAAAACTTGTTTTAACACGATGGTGTTTGGCTTTTATGTGACCTTAAAGGGAACTCTTTGAGATTCAAAAAAATTGGCCCAAGCTTGAGATAGACTTTTGGAGTTTTGTGTTACACAAGCAATAGCGCTTTTGTTCTAGCTGCTGGACTTTGGGTTATAATGAATGGGAGGTTGGGTGTCATCTGATCGGGTAGCCCCATTGTTTGGGATGAAATGCCTTTTTATTTCCCAAGAGAAGCTCCTTAATCTCAAATTAATAGACACAGGGAATTCAAATCTCCTGGCCTTTCTCTGTAATTTTTATTTTGTCAGTGGACAAACACCCGCAGAATCGGATTTCCAGCTCCTGGAGATCGCCCGGAAGCTGGAGATGTATGGGATCCGGTTGCACCCGGCGAAGGACAGGGAAGGCACCAAGATCAACCTGGCTGTTGCGAACACAGGCATTCTAGTGTTTCAGGTGAGAGCGTTTAGAACACACTCAGTTCCCTTGGTGATGAGAGATAAGGGTTGGGCCTTCCACTTTGGCTCCATGCTGGGTGGTCCACGCTGAGACCTCTGACAGTTATTTTCAGGCGAACAGGGAAAAACTAACCTCATCTCAGGGCTTCTGTTTCTTTCCAGCCACTCAGCATCCAGGTCCCATTTCACGTGCCCTTGCTCCGGGCGGGGAATTTACCGTTATAGATTTGTTTGCATTTGCTCACTTTGTAGCATCACAGAAATCTATCTCTCTCTGTGGACCTGTGCTTGGAACATGTGTAATGAGATCAAGATTTTAGACTCCACAATAACCTTTTGCACACTTGCACATGCTAGTCATGTGATCCTTTTTTTTTTTTTTTTTAAAACCTAATTTCGGTTTTGCATAAGCTTTTTTCTCATTTCACACTTACCTAACTTGGAAAGTGTAGTATCCACTTGTAAGCTAGAGCAGTTTCATAAGTTTATGAAAGCCATGTCTGTACTGCAGTAATTTTGCAGCAAAACGCATACTGCCCTTGGGTGGATCCTACCTGTGTTTTCCTAAGGACATACACTTGTCTGCCCTCTGAGGTGTGTGCTCTCCTGATCACGCTGCTAATGTACTGTTTTATCGATTGATGTTTCTCTTTCTCTTAAGAGCTTTACTGACATAATTCTTGACATGCAATAAAATGCACATCTCTAAAGAGTGCCCTTTGATAAGTTCTTCTATATGTACATCCTGTGAACCTACCAATGACATCAAGACAACGAACATATTCACCAAACTCCCCTCCCCCGTTTTCTCAAGGCTTTCCTTTTAAACACAAGTAGGTTATCTGTGCTTTGATTTCACATGGGTGTCGAGAAAGTATCTGCCTTTCTCATGAAATAGGATCAGATGTCACCCAGTTTTGAAGGTGTAACTGGGTGCATGACCTACAACTTTTTTGAGCCTGGTTTGGTTACATTTCCCTCTTCGTATTTTACCAAAATAGCCTACAATTCTCTGCTCCTATATCAGATGTTTCTGATGGACCCTAAGGACCACAGACCCGTGTCCTGAGAAAAAAAGGTCAGGTGGGATTCACATGGGATCCTGGGGAGTGACATGTTGAAAGCAGTGTGGTGTGTGAGGAGGTGATTCCTCCTCGCAGTTTGGACCTGCAGAAATAATCTAGGAGCACCTGTTGAGGAAAACGACAATAAACTAAGTATAGTTTTCAGCGCTACCATTAATTTCAAAATCAAAACCAGTAAACATTTCTAAAAATCATAGAGGAGGAAGAAAGAAGTGGCTCACAATTGTATTAATTAGCTTTGATTGTGTTGGATGCAATCTAAATATTGAAACTTACTTGGTAATTTAATCATGTTCAAAGGCTGTATCTCAGAATTCATCTGCTTGTTGCTACCTAATTGCTTCATTCTTAACCAACTTAAATAAATGGCCCTGGTATTCAGATGGAGAAATTCTATTTTCAATTGAGGTGACAGGACAGATGGGAGCTGGTGTCTGGCAACTGCCCCCCATTTCTCCACCGCGTCCCACATGGCCGTATCCAAGATGAGGGTGTGCGAGTCCTTCCTGGAGACCTCTCGGGAAGGCGGGGCCTCCCCTCCCAGGTCCTGATGGTGCTGTTGGAAGCCTGTGGACACAGGAGCCAGGCCAGGTGGACAAAGGGGTGATTGCATCTGTGGATGTGAACAACAACTGCTGGCTAAGGCACATGCTCGGGAATCTCATTCTGCCACATCCACAGTGTGATTTTGGCCAAATTAAAATAATACACGTGCTGCCGATTCCACATCTATTAAAAAGAAAAGAAAGCTACCTCATGGGGTTTTGTGTAAGGTTTGATAAGATCTGTAAAGTTCTCAGGCCAGTGTCTGGCACGCTGTAAGTAATGATGGCTAATTATTGTGGTGATTGTCATGGTTTTTATTTTTATTTATCTTCCTTTTTATCATTCTCTTGGCCAGCCTCTTTCTTCCCTGGAGGCAGACTTAGTTGGAATGCCAACTCATGTAATTAGTGAGAAATCATGATCCAGGATCCGGCATCACCCCACCGCTGCACTTCTGTGACTTCTCCAGCGAAATGCTTTCTTCCCGAGCCATCCAGCATCAGCCCCCCTGGGAGTCTCCCATAACCAATGCAACCAACTCTCGTGTTGCTTATTCTGCGTTTCCTGGCTCACCAGCTGATACCTTTCTTCTTAGGGCTTCACGAAGATCAATGCCTTCAACTGGGCAAAGGTGCGGAAGCTGAGCTTCAAGAGGAAGCGCTTTCTCATCAAGCTCCGCCCAGATGCGAATGTAAGTGGCTGCCGGGAAAGAGGGGGAGACCCTCTGACCTGTGAGCCCTTGGGATTGGGATGGAGGGGACCAAGTGAGGGCATAGGCTGAAACTGGCCGACAGCCGCTCAGGTGTCTGAGTGTCCACAGAGAGATGCATTCAAATACTTGCTAATGCCACAGCTGTCTCTGTCAGGAGACAGAAGGTAAAGGAGAGCTGGCACCGATGTGGAGAGGGTCCCTACCTGTGCAGACACCAGGAGCCCCTCCTGACAGCCTGAGGTCTGCCATGGCTGTGTCTCCAGCCTCTGGCCCACCCGAGACGCTGTCAGCATTCTGCCGTGTCCCCGGCCCATCGCTGCCCACACAGCAGCAGTCCCACCTCTGGGGGCCCTGCTGTTGTCCCAAACCTCAGACAGTGTGTTCTCATGAGCTAACCAGGTCCACGTCCCACAGACCCTGCCGATGCCGCTCACACTGGGACCAAGTCAGGGAGGGAGAAACAGCGCCTCCATCTGCCGGAAATGGCGCTGGAGGAGATGGATTATATACCTCTGATCCTCGGAGTGCTTTTTCCCATGGAAAAAAGATTATAAATGGATGGGGAGGCCTATAGTTCAGCTACAGTATGGATTAAATAGGCTATTATGGCCTGACCTCGGAAGCGGACACCCATTTATAAGTTGTTTTCCATGGGAAAGTGCATTTTGAGTTCCATAAGGCCCATTTACCCATGAAAAATGACAGCACAACTCGTTTGTAAGTTGGGACTGCACTGCCCAGAACTGTGAGATTCCCCCCGAATAGTTGGAACTGCTGGGAACGTTAGGGACTGTGGTAACTTTTGTTTATATAATACGGCCACTTAAATTGGGAGCATTCCGCCTGGGAATAGAAAATTGCCATATCCCTTTTCCAGAATCAAAGGACATGCATTTTTCAGCCTTGAGCGATATGTCTGTGCTCCAGAAAAAAACTGTTCATTTCCTCTATGGTCCCTGGGGCACCTGGAGGCTCGAGCCATATGCTTTTGGGTAGAGAAGAGACTTAAGACCAATGTTGAAAGTTGGCATGAATCATGAGGGGGGAAAAATTGTATTTCAGTTATTTTATGAAGGCAAAACAGGAATATCAGTACTTGGATTTTGTTTTAGAAGGAAATGTAAGCCAAGTACACACAATTTATTTATGCATTTTTTCAAATGTTACGATTTTTGCTGAGTACCCCTGGTTTCTGTTAGTTTCTCTAAGGAATTCTGTGGGGAAGAAAATGGTTGAATGATAACTATATTATCATTAGGAGCAGCTATATTTTACTAAATATGTGAATTTATGGCCATGCTATAATAAAATATACAGCTGAAATTTTATTGGGCTCATTTGTTTTCTGCCCCTTCTCTCATTTTTCAACCCAGTGTCTGTGGGTCATGGAAAAATCCAAAGTGGTATTTTCTCTTTTCAGAGCTCGTACCAGGACACCTTGGAGTTCCTCATGGCCAGCCGGGATTTTTGCAAGTCCTTCTGGAAAATCTGTGTGGAGCATCATGCGTTTTTTAGACTTTTTGAAGAGCCCAAGCCAAAGCCAAAGCCCGTTCTGTTTAGTCGAGGGTCATCATTTCGGTTCAGGTAAGGATTCGCTTCAGACCTCTCCACTGGTCATGCGAACATTCCCCCCCCCAAGGCTTTCCTTGTGCTGTTGCCTATCTCAGCTGCTGTGCCATTCAGCGAGGAGACAAGGTCAAAGTCAAAGTCCCCGAGAGCCGCCGGTGGGGAGTTTGCTCGGATATCCCAGCAGGCCCCGTGGCAGACCCTTGCTGTGTTCTGTTTGAACGTCAGGTGCGAGGCAGTCTGCCTGGCCACAGCAAACTCTGAATGGGACTCGAATTCAGAAAGTTTTTCCTTTCTCTGTAGAAGCAAGTGCCTTGTTAACATTTGATGCAGCTTCATAGAATGCTGCCTAGACCTGCTCATCGTCGGGTCACTTTTTCGCTCTTTCTTTCGACACTGCCAATGCCCGCTGCATGTCAAGTGCTCTTCTAGCCCTTGGGGAGGTATATGGAGAACAGAATTACCCCTGCCTTTACAAAGCATGCAGACGCAGGATGCTCGCCTAATAACCAAACATAGAATCAAGTGGTTTAGTTCATTGAACCTTTTATTGTTATTATTATTATTATTATTTAAAGGGAAATATCCAGAGGCAGAATAGACACAAAGACACGGTTTTCCCTAGTCTGCTTTCACTGCTGTCTAGCTGGGAAAGCCCACGGGTCTCCCCGGTATGGGAGGAGGGGAGTAAGATGGTGGAGTGGTGTGCTGTGTGCTTAAATGAGAACGCCTTGCTGTCTTCCCTCTCCTCTCCTGGTCTTCATTTCAGCGGTCGGACTCAGAAGCAGGTTCTCGACTATGTGAAAGAAGGAGGACATAAGAAAGTGCAGTTTGAAAGGTAAGAGGAACTTCCGTGCTCCTTCGATACCAGAGGAATCAAGTTATTCTCTCCGGGTAACAATGCAATGGCTGCTAGATGTCTCTGCACCCGGCCAGGTGAGTTAGAGAATGGCTACTTCAGTCGCCTCGGCCAGGGTCGTGGTAGGCAGGCTCCTGGGAGGGCCCAGGGTGCTTCCTCCAGGGGAAGAAGAGGCGAAGAGGACGGACTGAGAGGACCAGCGAGGAAGAAGAGGGAGAAGCCCGCAGAGGGTAGGGAGGGGAGAGGAACAGGACGTTATGGTGGGGATACTTACTCATTGGTGAGTCCTTAAATATTTGGAGGGTTGAATTCAAAGTATTTTTATGAACTTTTTCATTAAGTCAAGTTTGGAGGAGAAGAAACAGGATTTATTATTGCTGCTGTTAGCCCGTGTTTATTGCTCTTATGCTGTCCTGGGCCATGTTCCAAGTTCTTTATATATATTAACCCGTAGGCTTCATACCCATGCTGTGAGGTCCTTGCTGTCTGAGTCCCTTTTTAGAGGTGGAGACACTACAGCTCAAAGAGGTGGAGTGACTAGCCCCGGTCTGAGCTGGTCAGCAGCCCCTGGTCAGCTGGCCCCGGAGCCCCGGAGCTGCTCTGCCTATCAGGGAGGGAGAGCAGAGAACCCAGAGGGACTAAGACTCAAGGGTCAAGGTGTGAGTGATGGTGCTCCCAGGAATGTTCAGTACATGCTTTTTCCATTTTAATACGTTTAAAAATTACAATAAAGTCCATAGACTACGGCAAACACCCATATTCTTACTACTTAGAATGAACATTTCAACATTCCTGTTTCTGGAGTTCTTTGTCTTCTTTCACCTGTTAGCTGTTGTTACAGATGCGCCCGTCTTGCCGACAACCTTCTTATTTCCCTCTCCCCTCCCCGAGGCAATGCCTGGCTAATTCATGTTACTTCTGTTACACATCTGCGTGCATCCAAAAAGAAGACATAGAAGAGCTCTGGGGTGTGTTTTTTTTGGTTTGGTTTTTGTTTTTGTTTTTTTGTATAAGTGGTATCACTGTGCATAATTCTTTTTTTAAAATTTTTATTTTTTTATTGCTTAAAGTATTACAAAGAGTATTACATATGTCTCCTTTTTTTTTCCCCCGCCCTTGACAATCCCCTGGCCTCCCCTACCCCCCAGTGTCTTATGTCCATTGGTTATGCTTATATGCATGCATACAAGTCCTTTGGTTGATCTCTTACCCACCCCCCTCCTGCCCTCCCACCCTCCCCGGCCTTCCTGCTATAGTTTGACAGTCTGTTCGAGGCAGCTCTGCCTCTGTATCAATTTTTGTTCATAAGTTTATAATGGTCTTTATTATCCAGAAATGAGTGAAATCATGTGGTATTTTTCCTTCATTGGCTGGCTTATTTCACTTAGCATAATGCTCTCCAATTCCATCCATGCTGTTGCGAATGGTAAGAGTTCCTTCTTTTTTACAGCAGCATAGTATTCCATCACTGTGCATAATTCTGCATCTTTTTAAACACTTCCCTGATTTGAGATCTCTTTACGTGTTTTCTGGTTTTGAGGGTATTGCCTTTTATTTACTGATTCCCTGTTGGTAAACATTCGGGTTGTTTGGTGTTTTGCTTTTGCTGAAGCAAACCTGCTGTGATCATCTTTGTGTATTTCTCCTGATGCAGGCCTGGGCCGTTTCTCCCTCCTCGGACCCAGAAATGTAATGCTGAGTGGGTTACTTGCATGCTCACCTTGAAGGAACAAGCCCCATACTTTCCTTGGACAATCTGCCATTCATCTTTCCAGGGTCATAGAAGAAGCGGCCCAGTTCTTTGTCTAATTCAGAATTAATTTGGATTATTTTGAAGGAAAGCTGGATGCACATTGGAATTTCATGTTTCTATGTTTCTATAGTTTCACACATTTGAGTACCTGAAAGTTCCTAATGCTTGTTCACAGGGGAGGAAGGGATGGGCAGACGAAGGAAGGGAACAGATGAGGAGAGGTGTTAGTGGCATTAGAGCCAATTCCCTCTACTGTGGAGTCTGTAATTCACTCTCAGGGCCGGTCTTCTCCTCTGAACTTAACACTGCGGAAGGGTTAGCTGATGACTGGTAATTGTCTCTGTTCTAGAACTGACCTAGGAAATCATTACCCCAAAAGCAGGAATCGATTTTGTATTGTTAGACCATAGCTCGCCATTCAGAGCATATGTGCACCCTCCCCCACTTCTCCCTCCCAGTGACTTTTCCCATAACTACAGTTAGAGCCCCATTGCTGGGCCCCCAACTGGCTGTACCCCTCAAACGGGAGCAGGGGATAGCTGAGAACTTTCTCAAGGTTTAAGTAATCTCGGGAACCTACAAGAGTTAATGGGAGCCCTGGCTGGTTTGGCTCAGTGGATAGAGCGTCGGTCTGTGGACTGAAGGGTCTCAGGTTCGATTCCGGTCAAGGGCACATGCCCGGGTTGCGGGCTCGATCCCCAGTAGGGGTGTGTGCTGGAGGCAGCCGATCAATGATTCTCATCATTGATGTTTCTATCTCTCTTTCCTTCTCCCTTTCTCTCTGAAATCAATAAAAACATATTTTTAAAATAAAAATAAATAAATAAATAGTTAATGGGAAAGGAGACTGGGCCTGCTTCCAAGGGGGCATTTATACCAACTGCTTTGGGTGCCTTCATTTTTGGGGAAGTGCCTAATGCTGTTATTTTTCATTAAGAAAACACACACACACAAAAAAAAACCCACACACAACTCGCCTAATTTGAGCTGTTTTATGTGTTTTCTCCAAGGAAACACAGCAAGATTCACTCCATCCGAAGCCTTGCTATGCAGCCCACGGAGCCGAATTCGGAAGTGCCCAAACAAGTCAGTACTGGCGGTAGACTGTTAGAGCTCCGCGTTCCCAGACTTCCCCGCCGGGGTCTGTTTCGTAGCATGCTTTCGAGCCCCTCATCCTTCACCTGTGGGGGTGACTCCTAGAGGAGGGTCCAGCTGTGTGCCCTGACCGTGGGGACACAGGCTCCGCGCACTGTGCACCCAGGCTGGGCTCTGTGGCTGGAGCGTGCCCTTTCAGCTGACTCCCCACCTCCCACCCCTGTTCTCGCCATGAGACGCTCGCTCTGTTGGCCTGAACCCACGCAGGGTGGAGGCTTCCACGGGAGTCAGTAGAGCAGAGCCCACCCTCCAGCCGGCGGGTACGCGTGTGTGCAGGGATGGGGACCACATGTACAACCGATGGGTGTAGGTCCCCTTTGGTGCCAAGGTCAGAACCTTTCGCTGGCACTGGACCCGGCGGTGAGATCCCAGGGCTCGCGTTACAGGGCAGTGACCACAGTTGGCAGCAGGAGACGCTATCGCCCTTGCTCTGAGGGCGGTGAGAGCCGGTTTTCCCTGGAGCTGCTCTCTGGATGGATTTTCAGGGTTTTCTTTACAGGAGAATAAGAACTTTGTTGGGAAAGAGCAAGAAGGAGATTTCATTGTGTGATCTAAAGAGAGCCCTCCACCTGCTCATTCTAGTCTTAGAAGTACAAACAAAGACGCTTTTTGTCATTTGTCTGAAATCCGTGTCAGCTCCCTCCTGGGTCCACGAAGGGTTTCCTTCCTGTCCCGGATCTCACTTCTCGAGACACCCCAATGGCCTGGGGGCTCCTTTTTCCACGGGGAATTTGGGACTGGGGAGTCCCAGAAAGCAGAGACACTGCCCACCTTGCTGCTGGGGACCCCGCATTGTCAGCTCCCACACCCTGAAAGAACTTTCTGGATACAGACAAAGGCACTCAGGTGTGCCCGCTGCTTGTCAGACCTCTGTTCCAACACCTGGAGGCGGCCTTTATATGGCAGCACTTGCGGGCTGCTCAAAGCTTATGGAGATACAATTAAGCGAGACTGAATCTCTCTTTCTCCCCAGCTCTGATGTAACCATCTGCCTTTTCTCTTCGATCCCCTCACTCTTATCCTCCCCGCCAGGCTCAGCAGAGGGCCAGCCTCACTCCTGGTGAAGGTGCTGAATCCCCAGGAGGCCAGAGCTGCCAGCAAGCAAAGGAGCGGAAAGTTTCCACGGAGGAGTGCGGGCCGCGCCAGAGCCCCGCGCTGCAGAAGAGCCCAGCCGGTAACAAGCGGGCCGATGGGGCCGTGAAGGCGGCGGCGGAGGAAGAGGAGGAGGTCGCTAAGGATAGGACCCAGCAGAGTAAACCTCAGCCCCCGCAGCCAAGCACAGGTCCAGCATCCAGGGCTGCTAGAGGCAGCAGCACTTCTATTCCTTTCATTGACTGCAGTGATGTAGATAGCGAATACGATCTGCTCAGGGAGCAAACGTCCCAGTCACGGTCCCAAACAAATGACAATTATGAGGGTGATTTGACCAGTGGTGTTTATCTGCTCTCCGGGGATGAGAGGCACGTAGAAGCTAGGGGCAGGGCTTCCCCTGACTCGGTGAAGTCCTCCCGGCCTCCTTCCAGAGAATTCCTGGATGACGATTCAGCAGACATCACCTTTGATGTGAGTGGGAGCCCCAGACTCCCAAGACATAGCTCCCTGATAGATGAGATGTTCAGGGGCTCCAGCAGCCGCAGTCCCCTGGCCACACCGTTGTCTCCCAGCAGCAGAAGTTCAAGTCCAAATCTGAGTTGGGACAGGACTGGGTCTCAAGGCTATGTTTCCGAAAATGGGCATGACCCCGGAGAGGGAAGGATGGGAGCAGATGCTCTCGCGAGCCGGGGTCCTCGTTATGAAAACTGTTCCCCCGTCTCACAGAGGCCATACTTACGCAACCTTCCCAGTAGATACAACAAGTCAGAGACAGACCCACTCATCCTGAGCCAGGTGGCATCCGTCCCAGAGGCCCTGGATAGGCTGGATGGCCCTGGGAAGGGAGAGCCGGCCAGCCTGGCTGGTTCGGAAGGTCGAATGCTGGCTAATGGGACACCCCTCCTGGGTCCCGTCTCCCAGGTCCCCGGGGTGCAGCCGGGGTGTGCCAGTGGCATGGCGGACCACCTGGCTCCCCTGCAGATGACGGAGGGCTCCACCAGCAGTGGGACTGAATCCAGCGATTCAGACTCGGAAATGGTGAGCTCTTGGAGCCAGCCCCTGGTGTTCGGTAACGCCGCGGTGCTGAGCTCCCCTTCCATGCTGAGAAGCCAGAAGTCGGTGGGTGGCCTGCATTTGAGCGAGGAGCAAGAGGAGGATGAGTGAGGAGACCAGAAGGCACATGTTTCAAGTGTCGGGAACCTGGAGTCAGGAGGCCAGGGTTTCAATGCAGACCATCTGTTCTAGTGACTCGTTAATTCGTGATCAACATTTGTTAGAGGAAGTTTTGGACAGGCACATGTTTGGATAGGGCACGCCTGACTTCTGAAATCTTTCAGAAAGACAAAGCTTCCCACAGTGGCTTGGTTTCCCAAATAGGTGAACAAGATAAATAGCAGGTCATAACGACAAGTAAGCAGGAGCTTGTCGATCTTTCTGGTTGACGGCTAGAAAGAAATACTCCATTAGGAATCTGATCGCGCATATGGTGTGTGGTATTTATGTGGACATTTTCTGTATATGTTTAATTTTGTGTGCAGATCATCCTTCTATTTTCGGAGTGTCATAGAGATCCAGAAAGGTGTTGGTTTTACTTTCCCCCCCTTTCTTTAAAAGGAGGACTGCTTTCCGGTGCCTCCCCAAGTCAGGAATTGACAAAATTCAAGGCCAAATGTAAGTCGATTGCTAGTTGAGATTAAGTGTTGGTGAAATCTTAGTCAAGAGTAATGAATATTTTAATCGGAAGAATTTGGAGTTATTCGTTCTTTCTAAACTTCATATAAAATGATATAAAGGTTGTCAAATCCTCATGACCTATAATTTACATGGGGTTGTTGTTTTGATTTGGATTTGTGTTGGTGGGCCAAATAGTTATGTTTTAAGGAGCTTGAACTCTGGCTGTGAGAATCTCTTGGTGAAACATAGAATGCTGTTGAGGGACGATGCAGGAGAAAGCAAAGCCTTGCGATAGGCACTTGTCGCCAGGAGGTGAGCAGACGGAATGCCCGCCTTTGCCTTGTGCACAACACAGAGCAGGAGCGTTTCCCAGTGTCATTGTCCTTGGTTTTTATGCCGCTGGTTTTTATGCGCGTTCTGAACTATTCACTCTTGTGACGAGTGAGTGTCTTTTCTTGGGAAGCGACTCCTGATGTTTCTCTGTGAGAAGTCTGATTTCTTTTTAAATCTTGCCCCCCTATGCCAGTGCCTTTCGCTAGCACACCTGCATTTTAGATAGGAAAGCCTGGTTTTAACTTGCATTATTTCTCAGCCTTAGCTGCATATTTTAAAATTAGTGATGCCCGGGCCCTGACCCTAGACATTTTTATTTAATTGGTCTAAGGCCACTTGGGCCCCCAGATGGTTCTACTAGGTAGCCAAGGGTCACTTCTCAGCCAGACACAATGGCCTTCTAGAATCTAGTTTAAAAGATTAGCTGAATTTGGGGCTTGCTTGCAGAGTAAAAAAGTATCACAAATGAAATTTTTTTTTTTAGTGCCTGTTCTTTAGTACTTTTCCGTCCTTGGTATTTTTCTATAAAGATAAATTGTAGAATCAAATTTTTAGGTCCTTAGTAACTACAGAATTATTGAAAAAAGTTTTAGAATGGTAAGTCCCTGATGTGCCACCATGCCAGTGGCCTTGCTAAACTCATTGCGTGACTCTCACAGGGAAGAGGCTGAGCCTGTTTGGGAAGCTGAGTAGAATTTGGCAGCAGCATGTCACCGGTAGGATTGTCTGACTTTGTGGTTCACAATGATTATCTGTCCACCTGAATGTCAAGAAGTTGGTTTTAAGGATTCTGAGAACTTAATTCATTTGTATACAAACTTTTGTTTTAACCTCCTAATCATTTGATTCAGTGCATGATTGGTGAATCAAATTGATTATTGGATCATTTGGAAGATGTTCATTGAAGTAGTCTTTTTATGTCTTGCTTTAGATTTATATACCTAACAGAGTCACAGAATTTTAAAACTGGAAGGGACCTTTGAGATCACCTAGGGCAAACCTTCATTTTCTGGATGAGAAACCTTGTTCTGACCAGGTTAGGAGACTTCACCTGGTCATCCAGCTGGTCAGTGACAAAGCTAGAACCCCGTCTCTAAACTTCAGCTTTTTACTTGTTGTGACCGCTTCATGCAGTAGGACCTTTGAGAGTCAATATTTTAATTTTTGAGAATCTTATATGGGTTAATAATTAAAATCATAGAGAGACCAGGAATCATGTAGACTTAGGCAATTATAGTTCATACTAGGTAGGAAGGACTACTGCTTTTTATATCATGGGATTTTTGCAGTTATGACATGTTTTTTGCATATTCTGTTTTAGACTTAGAAAATGATGTCAGTTTACTATATAAAAATCTAATCAAATGTGAGTTACACAGGGTCACATTTGTAATCCTGTGGTTTATTTGTGAATGTGATTTGTTCAAATGAGTTTTCTCTTTACCTCTAATTACACAGCAGTCTGATAATGAAATGTGAATGAGTAATAAATATTAGCTTACCCAGCCTATGATGTGAATCATCCAATGTAAACCTCCAAAGCAAAACAGGCTCCAATAATTTGTTTTGCTTTTTCCTAAAGAAGTGAGTTTAAAAGCACCTGATCAGCGGTGGAGTACTCAGTTCTATGCTGAATAGATTGTCCACTTTCAGGGCTGTTTGTAGAGTTTTCCTTGTGTTGGTTTGGTACCAGCCAAGCAACTCAATTTTGGCCTGGTGGCCAGTATTTATGAAAGCAACAGTCCTGGTGTGATTAATGGTGCTTAAAAGGGAGGGAGTGTAGTTTGTTCAAAAGCCACATACCCTGAAGTGCTGGGAATATTCACTAATTGCCTCTGGAGGAGCTGGCCCTGCACGAATTGATTCCAGCATCAGTGGGAGAGTAAACGTAGTCATTCTTTGAGCCTGGTAGAGCCAGTTTGTAGAGGTGACGTGGTCTCTCCCTGTGCGTAGATCGAGGAAAGCCAGCTGCCTCCACCATCTCACCTTCCTGCCCTGACCTTTTGCGCAGCTCTTTCCCTGGCCTCTGGAATCTCACCGTGTGGCTTAAGGAGGTGTGCAGAGGCATAAAGTTGAAGTAAGGGGGGGAAAATCAGAGAGGGGCTTGAGTGTGAAGAATAGACAACAGATTAGAAGCCTGTGAATTCTTTCAGATTTCCAGAGGGTTTTCCAAGAGAACATATAGTGAAGAGGTCTCCTGAATCAGCAGCGAACCTAGGTCTTCGCATAAGGGCTACTCTATGAAATGATATCATTAAGGCCTTGGATGGGAGACAAACCATTGGTAGAAACAGAAATCCCCAAGCCACTCAGGCCTACTCCAGGGCCTCCTTGTATAAATATCTTCAGTTAGATAGTATTTCAAAATATCTAAATTGTAGACCCTTTTGTGGTTGGTTTTGTTGCTGCTTGTTCAGGGCAAAATAAAAATGCAAGAAATCATCTTAGCATGGAGAAATGCATTTAATGAGTTCCAGAATTTAAAATGAGTTGCTCCAGCTCCTTTTAACAGTCATCTGTATTCCATTGCTGATATTTTATTAGACAGGCATTTAATTAAAGGAAGTCTGTGGGCCAGATTCTTCCCCACATATGTGATTCATATTGGGGAATTTCTCACAGATTTATCTCACCAAATTGTGCCATGTGGCCTGCACTTAAAATGTGAATAATTCCAATTTTATTCTCAAGAACTTCTTTGAAGATTCAAGCCACACAATGCTAAAAATAGCCAGGCCTGCAAAACTAAAATACAGCACGAGACTCATGAAATTTCCACCCAGTGTACAGAACCCAAGCTGTCCTCAACTGAGTCAGAAACTCAACTTGCATTATTAGCCTTGGATTCATTTTGATTGTGTTGCCAAGCAGTTTCTGAAAGAAGAAAAAGATTAAAATACTAAACTGTCCTTTTAACTTGTATTTAAAACGTTGGGAATGTACATATCCATAACATCAGTGTTCACATGCTTTTAATCAACTTTTTCCCATTTAACATGTTATTCCATAGTTCAACACAGATTGGGTTTGGTGCAGTTGTAGCCATTAGTGAGTAACTGGGCTGCCGATAGGCCCACCCTTAAATTAAGAAATTTGAGGCCCCCTTCATCATTAGGCTTATTTTAAGTCGATTTGCTTCTATCTCCGATCACCCTTCTCTGCCTGGGTCCTTACTCTTGTTGGCCAGGATTTACGAGATCTCAGAGTTGCCTTCCCAGGAAAGGCTCCTTTTCCTAGATCTTCTCTGTTGTGTATAAACATCCCTCTTCTGACAGTGCTGAGCTCAGTTACCCTAAGGCTAGCCTACCTCTAGTTGAGTCTGTTTTAATTTCTGCAAATTTTACAAATCACACTGAAAAAGAGTCCTTCTGTGCAACAGAGCAAGTCTCCTTGAGCCTGAAAGAGGTGGACATTATAAAATAATCCATTGCAGGTAGCTCTCCGATGAGGTTGACATTCAGCCACGTTCGCCAAATCCATAAGACCCAATGGCAGGAAAGGTACTGGTGAGTGGACTTTCTACAGCAGTAAGTGATTAAGGAACTTGACTCTGGCGACATTAAAGAATTTACTGGTGCTGCGTTTTCCTTGTTAGTTTAATCCCATCTGTTTCTGTTTAGTTGAGTGGAACTTAATACAGGAAAACAGGGTCTTTAGTGTGCATGTGTGCATACCTCTAACACTGGTTGCTGGTATTTAAAACATAGCCATGACTTTCAGATCAAAATAAGCATGCCACTTAATGTAGCAGTTTTCTTTTTATTAGAAAAAATAATAGTGAAAGCAAATAAATAAATAAATATATGCATGATGATGATTTGGCCTAGTGTTGTAGGCATCAAAGCTCAAAAGTGGCCTGGTTGCCACCTGTTTGGATGCACACTAGAAAAGACTACTTAGTGTTTTCTTGGGTTGTAACCTAGAGATTTTCAAATATTTCCCTGTGAAGAAAAGTTCACATGCTGATTTGTATGCCCTGTAAATATTGGGGAGGAAGTGGGTAGAGTCTTAAAAAAAAAAAAAGTTCTTCATAAAATAGCATTTAGCTGCAAAAATCATAGAAGAAACTTATAGCACGAGTAACATTATTTTTTCTTTTCTAGTGAGAGCAAGTAGACACCCTGGTGGAAGCTAGGGAAGAATGAGGAAATCTTTCTCTGAAAGCTTTACGGATTGAATAGCTTCTGATTTGTTCAGGTCATCTCTCTGTGAATTGACTGAATGACGCAGATCTGCAGCTTAGCCTAGAAACTGCCTTCAGCATCTTCTTGGCCACTGGCATTTGGTTTTAACTCGAAGTGGAAGGTAGCTCACTTGTGTCTTCTTGTGGGTTCCAGATCAGGTTACTCTGATATGTCTTGGGGTGGCTTTATATTAGAAAGCAGAGAGGGTTAAAAATCAACAGTGGACATGGGATAGCTGCAAGGCTGATGCTGTTCACGCAGTCATGGAAATTGTACTGGAAGATACTTGAGCTTGCTCCTGGGCCATGAAGAGTAGAAAACACTGCGAAATGCAGCACAAACCAAGGGCACTCGGGAAGGAAGGAAAAGTGTGTGTGTGTGTGTGTGTGTGTGTGTGTGTGTGTGTGTGTGTGTGTGTTTAGTAAGAAACATGAATTGGAGGTGGAGGTGATACTTGGTATGTGGACACCATGCTCCTGCTTTATTATAAAGTTGGGTTCTTAACTGGCTCTCAGCCAGGGCACAGTAGAAGGGTCATCTTGGAGCCTGCGATGGTGTGGAGATAGGCCCGTCATTACTCATGGATGGGCTTTCTGGCTCATGAAACTGGGCTAACAACTGCTTTTTCCTGGGCCTCAAAGTTCCTTTGTAAGAATTAAGTCATTTGTCAACTCTGCCCGCAGTGGAATCTAGAAAGACCAAAGATGATAGGTTTTCCTTCGTCAAGAACACGCATCTGCTGCTCCCTCTACACGCCCCTAAATGACCGACGGATTCCATCCCTTCTGCTCACCCCTTTCTGCCTGGAAAGTTGCCACGAAAACCTAACTAACCAAATCTCACAAGCTTGGGCTATATGATTAATCCAACTCCCTTCTGTCCTCTCTGTGTGTATATTTAATACTAGAGATGAAATATTTTATTAAAATTTTCTAATACACCAAATTAATTTTAAAATAGAAAAGGCTGGGGACTTCATTCTCATTTTTGTCATTTGTTTAATAAATTTGAGACATTTTTCTGTTGTACCATTGTATGCACCGTTTTGTCAGCATGTACCTACCTAAGAGAGGAAGCTTTTTTTCGACATTCTGTCTTTATCTTCAAAGCATGGTATGCCTTCTGTTCCCTGCATTATTGGAGCACTGTCTGATGTCTGTTTGTTTTTTGTTTTGTTTTTCCACTGCTGAATACCAGTTTGTACTTGGAATACCTGTTTCCTCTAGTGATCCTGTTCACTCAACAGCAAGCTTTAGCACTGACTCAGGCTGGTGGTCATGCGGGTACCATCTTTCACGAAGGGTAGGGGAGCGGAAGGTGAAGAGACTTCACTTTCCTGATTTCACCTGCTGATGAGCCTGAACGTTGTACTGTGAGTGCACAGGGGTGGGGAGCCTTTGGAAGTGAGCAGAATCACTGTGGATGGGGGAGAGGGCCCAAGGAAACAGAGAGCATCTGTGACCGTAGCCTGCATAGGGGAGCTCCGACAGCTAACCAAAGATCGGCTTCGTACTTTGAAGGGGAACCTCTGTTCAAATGGGAATAGAAAAGTTGACATAGTTCATGTCTATAACAGGACTTAGTTGTGTGTTTGCTTGGGGTGGGTTCGGGGTGGGGAGGTAGGTGGGAATGTAGAGAAGACCTCACTGAGCTCAGCCCCAATTGGCGTCTCAATGGCCAATAAGCTGTTTTCAGTTAAGAAATGTACCCCAAATGTAGGCTCTCACAGATACTGTCTGGTTTCGTCTTCTCCCCAGGGCCTAAGGGTGCACTGTCTCGATAAAGCATGGATCTACACTCCCGGGGAGGTTGCTGGCCTCTCAGTAACAGTGCGCTTGGTGGTTCTTTAAGCATGGAAGGCCAAACTCATGTAACAGTGTATGCATGATATTAATATTTCTTGTTAATCTAAACTGAAGAGGCTTTTACTTGTCCTAACAGGTATCTTGCTGTAAACACTGTCAATTGTAACTGTTCTTTTCCCACTGATGCCTGAAGCTTTGTCCTGAGTGCAAGATGGTATTTTTCATTGGTACGAAGCACCATGTTCCCCAATCCGAACACTGCCACCCCCATGTTCCAACCAAGGAGAATTCTCCTTTATCTCTTCCCCATAAGTAAGAACAAGCTAACACACTCACTATCATGTTTCCATTGGTAGCATTGCTCTCTTTATTTTTCTGCCAGTTGCACCACTGTTGCTTTTCTGAATTGCTTGATGAATGGCGAAGGTTATGTTTAGCTGCTTGTAAAACTTTTCTTAAAGGAACTTGGTCTGAAAAGCACGTATACATTACCCTCAACAGCCTCCTAAGTTATCGGGAAGAGGACACCACCACTGTGATTGGTAATCCTATACCCTGGTTTTCCTTATGGAACCTTATCATGTCAATAAAACTTAGTCAGGTTTTTTCACATATTCCATTGGGGTGGGACCCAGCTTAGTTATCAGCCTAGAGTGAATCCTGCCCATTCTGGAGAATACCCATTATTCAACACAATACTGACCTTTCTTTGATAACTGGCTTTCAAATGGAGACAGTCTCCAGAGAGAGTTCATTGTATTTTTTTTTGGAGGTAGATTATAGATTTAAAAAGAGCCTTTTAAAAAAATAGATGAAAACCTCCACCTGTAATGTATTTCCTGTATGTGCCTTTGGAGCATATTCTGGGTATAGAGAGAGAAAACCTCATATATTTTGGGACCAAGTAACAGGAAACAAATCATGAGAGATGAGTGGAATCTAGAAGCTTGCCAAATAAAGGTATTTATTTGAGGGAATATTGAAGAATCAGCTTAGAGACTTTTAAAATCATTATACTTTTTAAATATTTCAAAAGAGGACTTGAGAAAGCAATCGGTATTCATATTTTCTTCAATATTCTCATTCTCAAATATTTAGATACTGTTTAACAAATCTATGGATTACTATTTTTAAAATTATTGTCAGGTTTTCTATTGTCCTCCCTTAACAGGAAAAATCACACTTATCCCATTTAAAAAATGGAGATTACCAATTTATTGGCCAGTTTAACACGCTGCATAGGTCTAATTAAGAACTAGAAAACGCTCTCTTCCCAGGCTTGTGTGAGTTTGTTCTGAAGCCTTGAATACAGTTGGAGGCAGTGGATGGCCTAGGCAGCTTGTGCCTGAGCCCGCCGGGGGAATCCAGGCGGGCCTCGGCTTGCTGATCAGAAACCGTCCCCACTGTTTATGCACCACTGACGAAGAGCTGGTCCGGAGAGGCTGCAGTCCTGGGTGAAGCTGCAGCGTCAGCTTCCCCCGAGCAGACAGGAGAGGAGAATGATGAATGTGTTTGACTTTAAAAAGATGGAGAAGCGAAGCCAGTTTCTGGGCTGGGTGATAAATGGAAATCCATAAGTGCAGCCGTGCTAATTTGAAGTTCTCATTGTTTGTGCCATGAGAATGTGTGCATTTAGAAGGATTTTAAAGTATTTACCAGGAATGCTTCCCTGGAGAGCAATATTCATGAAGGCATTTCTGGTTCCTGGGGTGACGTACACTCAGCCCTCTTGATACAGATGAATGGCAGGGAGGAGGACATGAGGCAGGGGCAGGAGAACCAGGGCAGGGCGGGGGGGGGGGGGACGGGGGAAGAATAAATCATTATCGAAGAAGTGAAGGATTTGAGAGCTATTAACTGAAAATATAACTGAGTGCTTTAAAAAAATGCCAGGCAATTTTTAGAGATAGGAAAAATAGTTTGTAAAAAGAATCAGAAGCTTCCAGACTTTCAGGATGTAACTGACCTTTTCCTATTCTCTTCAAACTTCTTTTCACCTATTGCCTTAGTACCCAGGTGCTTTCTGGAAAGGTCCCCCACATTATTGACCCAGAGGCCCTTGCTGAAAGAAATTCCTTTGTTGTCAATTTGGCACAGAGGGGAAAAAGACAATACCCAGGCGTGAATAAGTTCACAGAGTAGCAGTGAACTGTCAGTCACAATTTCTCTTTGCCCAGGGCTGTGTCTTCAAAGCAGGAGGCCGGCTGCATGACTGCAACAGGCTGTGTAAGTCTCACGGACTCGTTTTGTCTAACTACACAACTGTGTGTGTTTGCTTGTTTTAGAAGATGGACTACTTCAGTGAGAACTGCTTACATGTAGGCCTAAGAGCTGTCACCTTAGCGGGTGACTTTAAGACTCCGCTCTTCCCTCTTGACTGCAGACGGGCCCAGTGTGAGCACCGGTTGGCACCATGTTTATCACACATTGGTGCCAAGTCAAAAGAGAATTTCAGTGACTCATTAAGCTGCCAAATTCTACTGAATACCCTGGTCATCCTACTTCATTGGTTGCTGAATGGTAAATGAGTTACATGTTTTTGTTTGGACCATGTCACCTATCCATTTCCAAAGCCTCGAGTCGATTCTTCTCCAAGGATGCAGCTCAGATGAGCAAAATCGCACTTGAGAGTTGTAGGCCTTTCCCTGCCTTAGCATTGCTGATAGATTCCTAGAACAGGCTTTGTACTCGCTGATTTATTGGTCTAACAGTTTACACTCATCACCCTGCCTTTCTTAGGCCCCAACAAACCAGTTGGAGTAGCTGCCCCAGAAGTGGGAATGGGCCACTCTGATTCGGCCAGTGGTTACACGTATCTTGGGGCTATATGAGTGAATGAAGCAGGCTTTCCCCCAACAGCCTGGGCCTGACCCGGGGCTGCCCCCTACTCAACCCAGGAACACGAGTTGTTGTGACATTTATGTTTAGTGTCGTTTTCTGAGCCCTTTCTCTGATGTGGTCCGGTGGGAATTCTCCTAGGCGGCTGTCTTTGAAATGGGTCCTGCCTTCTTGGCAGGGTGGCGTCTCTCCTGGAACCCTAGTCTGTTCGCTCATGCTTCCAGCTGCTCCGTCTGCTGAATAGCACTGTCCCGGGCGGGGGCACAAGGGCAACAGCTTTTGACCTTCGGAGAGTGGAAGTGCTTGTACTTGAGCGTGATCACCCTTATTTTCTCCCTCACAATGTGGCACTGGGCCTTTTATCTGCTGCTGGATGCTGTCCAGGGCCTAATTGGTACTGTTTCCCCGCCCCTCTCCCCCTCCTCTTCAAGCTAGCCTTCTAACTGCTTTTTCTTCTTGGCTCCAACTCTTTCAATGACAAGGGGAATGCTTTCTCTGTTCCACGCCCCTGCAAATGCAAAGCCCAGCACGCTCTCACTTATCACTGCCTCACCTGACCTCACGCACGGCGTGAGAGCTGAAGGTAAGCCCCCGGATGCTACCAGATGGCTGGTGGACACAAAGGCGTGACTCGCAAACAGCAACTCACAAATGCATGAACTGTTTTGATCTCCAAACAGACTGCCAGGATTTCTCTTTTCTAATTCCTATTTGTAGTGATAACATTTTAATTTTTGTGATTAAAAAAAAAAGAATAGTGCAGTACCGTGAAACGATTGCAGTTCTCATTGTTGTCACTATTTCTATTTCACGAGTTCCCGTTCTTTCTCAATCATTGTATTCAGTTGTGCACTCGTGTCAATAAAATTGGCATTTGTGAAGCAATTTCTGGCCTTTTTTCTCTGGGTTTCCCTGGGTCTGGTGGTGTGTGGGGTGACTGGGTCTCTTTGTCTAACACCAGGACTTCATTTCAATAATTGCATAATAAAATGCAAGGATTTAAACGCAGGGGTTTTTCAATGTGAACTTCCTGATTCTGCCTTCTCCTCACATTTTCTAATCTTGTTCTTCAAAGAGCAGTGTACTGACCAGTAGCCAGTGGGCAGGATGCATGCTTTCCTTGTTTTTCTGGGTGTGGTGGCTTCTCACCCATGTGTCGGTGACACAGCTAGCTGATCAACCCGGGACTGGGTGGGGGCTGCTGGTGGTTTCTCCATGGTTCGCTCAGACTGGGATCAAGTTCACTACCCTGTTTCATTCTAGGCTGTCCTATCTAATAACTTCAAAATGGATATGACAATCCAGAAGGAGAGGCTAGATGTTAAAAAAAAAAAAAAGGGGGTGGTGGGTTATGCCCAGAAAATGGCACTTCACCTTTTTCTTCAAGATCCTTGATAGTGTGAGGAGTAGCAATGAATTGAAACTACATATTGGAAAATGGAGAAATCATTTACATTGTCTTTCCTCATAATGGTAACAGGCAAGACTGCTGGCTGCTTTAACGTTGTTTGCCCTAATACTAGTTCTAGCAAATCCACATTAGGTAAGAACATTTAGGTGAGAGGTATGTGTGAAACATCCTGTTTAGCTTCCATGGTTTGAGGGATTGATCATTGCAAGATTCTGTTGGCAAAGAGTTTCATGTACACCTCATCTCCTGTGGCTGACTCACAATGGATAATTACACATTTCTGTACTGTTTACTGGGGCATTCTTTTCAGGGAAGTAATTCATTACCTGCCACTTTTTGACTCATAAAAGGGTCTTGGGATAATGTAATGACCTCCAGCTTTGCATTTTTAAATGACCACCTTTGCGTGTAAATGTGATGCTAGTGTTTCTGTCCCAAACAGTGAGAGAGACATGGAGTGACATCACCAGGTATACCGAGCTTGTTTCTGTTCTCTGTCGACTGGGGAGGTAGCTGCTTGACTTTTCTGTAGTGGTGGCCCGTTGTTACGAGATGTAGTCTGTCCTCGCTGCTCCAGTCGTCTCGTCTCCTACTGGTCTAGCTCTATCACCTAGTCATTTCCCACGTCTCCTTGTCATGTAGACGCTGTCTTTCTTGAGTAATTCTTAGAAGCTAAGGCAATAGTTAGGAGATGATTCTATGTGGGGATACACCATGTTTTTAAACTATTGTAATTCTCTAAGCAGAGTTCTCTACCTTATCATTAATTATATAACTGAGGCTCCATTGAATTACTCATACGATGCTATCTCTGTTAAGGCAGCTGCCGCTTAGAAAAAAAAAAAAAGTAGAAAGTAATGAAGCCCATGAAGTTTACCATTGAGTAGTCAAGGTTCTAAAGATTTGAAAAGGTGAGATTATAAGTAGAAATCAGGTCCCAGAGGAATTACTTTTTTTTTTTTTTTTTTTAATACTTCTCATCCCCAAACAGGCTCCCTGACTGGTAGCCCTCACCTTTCAGAGCTGTCCATCAACTCGCAGGGAGGAGCTATGCCGACCAACGTGATCTTGTCTCCCAACCTGAGCCCCGACACCAAGCAGGCCTCTCCCTTGGTCAGCCCACTGCTGAACGACCAGCCATGCCCACGGACCGACGACGAGGAGGAGGGCCGGAGAAAGGTGCGGGGATTCGTGCACGCGAGCATGTTATTCTTTTTTGAAATTGTAGTGATATACATAAATTAAAACTGGCCATTTCGCCATTTTTACGGGTAGAGTTCAATGACATTAAGTACATTTTTTAATGTTTTTATTTTGTTAATCCTTACCCAAGATATTATTCTATTGATCACATAACTGAGGCTCTATTGAATTACTCATATTATTATGCTATCTCAATTAAGGCAGCTGCCACTTAGAAAAAAGAGGAGAAAATAATGAAGCACATTAAGTTTGCACATTAAGTTTTTAGAAAGAGTGGAAGGAAGAGATGGAGAGAAACATCAATGTGAGAGAGACACATCGTTTGGTTGCCTTCTGCTCACGCCCTGACCATGGCCAGAGCCTGCAACCTCGCTTCACCGGAATTGAACCTGGGAACCTCCAGTCTGCAGGCCAATGTTCTGTCCACTGAGCCAAACCGGCTAGGGTGACATTAAGTAACATTTGCATTGTTGTACAACCATCATCACTGCTTATTTCCAGAACTTTGTCATCATAACTTTGTACTGTAACTCTGTACCCATTGAACAATAATTCTCCACCCCCAGCTCCCAGAAACCACCATTCTGCTTTCTGTCTCTCTGGGTTTCACTACTCTAGGAACCTCATATACTAAGTGGAATCCTAAAGTTCTTATCCCTTCGTGGTTGGTTAATTTCACTCAGCAGAGTATCCTGAGGTTCATCCATGTTGTAGCACGTGTTGCAATTTTCTTCACTTTTAAGGTTGAATAATATTCCAGTGCATGGATGTGCCACATTTTGTGTGTCCATTCATGTGTTGATGGATAGTTGAGTGGTTTCCTTCTTTTGGCAACTGCAGACAATGCTGCTGGGAACATGGCGGGCAAGTATCTGTTCAAGTCTCTGCCTTTGTGCTTTCTTGCATATCCTGGGTGGGCGCCTGTGGGAAGCAAGCAAGGTGGCTAACACCAAGGGATTTCTTTTTACTTATTGTTTAAAGAGAAAGCAGACTCTAGCCGAATTGGTTAGAGTGTCATCCCAATACGCCAAGGTTGTGGGTCCGATCCCCGGTCAGGGCACATCAAGAACCAACCAATGAATGCATAAATAAGAACAACAACAAATCCCTCTCTCTCCATCTCTCTCTCTGTCTTTCTAGTCAATTTTTAAAAATAAATAAAGTAAAAGCAATGACGGGCCTGCTCTAGAGTGGTGCTGCCTGCCCACCTAACCGACGGATTCCAGAGAACTGAGTCACACTGGTGTCACCAGCTGCTTGCACCCTTGTCCCTTTGTCTCGGCCACCCTTTCCAGGCCCACAAACAACGAGGCTTCTATTTCCTGAACACCAACCCCACCGGCCACGGCACCCAGGACAAAGGCCATTGTGGTTTCTGTTTCATTTATTTCCTTGAAGACTGCATCACTCTGCCATTTTACTAATTAATTAGCTTTTCAATGCCCACATTTGAACAAATAGTCCTCCTTGGTGGCTAACATACTCATTCGAGGTCTTTCACTGAGGGTAATATTTGCATAGGAAAATATGTTCCTAGACTGTTTTATCATCATGGAAATCCATTCTCTTACTCTCCGTAGTTCCTCTCACACAAAAAAGAATACATGACTTTATTTAGACTTGATACTAGCTAACAAAAGATGGCAAGTTAGCCATGTTCCACTTTCTTATAATCAAGACATTCTTAGAGACTTATACTAAAAAATGATTATGTCTCGTTTCTTTTTATGGACTTGGCAGAGATTCCCAACTGACAAAGCGTACTTCATCGCTAAGGAAGTGTCCACCACCGAGCGAACGTATCTGAAGGATCTTGAAGTCATCACTTCGGTATGTGTAGCATTTCCCCTAAAGCATCAGCTTACATCATTTATCTCAATGAGTACTCAGCTTTCGGAGAGAAGCTGGATCCAATTAAATGTTGGATTGTCTGACCAGGAGTTTGGTCCTAGATTATAGAAATGAGACAGTAATATATTTAATTCGGAATGTGCTCTATAAAAAGTTTTATAGTTGGCATTTTTTTAAAGTGTGGAGGCAGGATGTGTCTAAAGTGGAGAAAATGAAAACTAAACATTTTGCTGTCTGCATGCATCGATGCAGAACATTGTGCGTATGTTGCCCGTTGTCAAATGCAGCTATTTATTCATTTTGCTTGAAGGAGACCTCACAGGGAATAGAAGCCTCGTTTTATCTTTCATAATAAATTGAGCCATGTCAGCAAAATCTGCCAGAAGTCTGTCTTTTATTATTTTAATCAGTTCTGTCCAGCCTCGGGAACAAATGTAAAGCCTTGCGGGTGTCTTTCTGACCCCTGGGTGCAGGGAAAGAACTGGCCTTTTGGAGGTCAGCGGAATCACTGGGTATGTGTGCCTCCGGGGCGTCCTGCGGTAACTGGCCCTGGGCAGGTGCTCAGGAAACACCCTGGCACCCAGCCCTGCCTCGCCTCAGCAGGATGACTGCCTGCTGAGTGTGAAGGCAGCGGCTTTATCTCCCTGGTTCAGCCACCTAAGTGCTCAGCATTTTTACAAAGGAGCGGAGATGGAAGTTCCTGAAGGACTGAACCAGGGGGTGGTCAGTGCTATAAAGCAGGATTGCCCAGCGAGCGGGCTAGATGGAGGTTTTGACTTGAGGAGCTGCCCATTTCAGAGATCTGTCCTGGCTTCAGCAGTTTTTTGGTAACCACTCGCAGGAAGCAGGAATAAAGAGGTGGGTGCTTCTCGTCCCGTCTGATGAAAGGGGACACGCAGTGAGGCCTGGGTGCCCCCGAGATGCTGCAAACCCAGTGGGAAAGGCGCAGTGTGTTCTGGGCGCAGGTGGCTGCAGCGTCACTTCCGAATTGCAGACCCTCATCATGCATCTCTACACCTCTAAGTGTGGCCTCCTTTTCTTCCCAGTGGTTTCAGAGCACCGTGAGCAAGGAGGACTCCATGCCCGAAACACTGAAAAGTCTCATATTCCCCAACTTTGAACCTTTGCACAAATTTCATACAAATTTTCTCAAGGAAATCGAGCAACGACTAGCCCTGTGGTGAGTACAGTTATGTTTAACAATTATATTTCCCCTCACACACACACACACACACACACACACACACACACACACACACACACACACCCCTTTCCCCTTGCTCTTCCCGTTGTTACTTCTATGTTGTTCCTTTTAAGCAGCAGTCATGAGAAAAGGTCAGAGCAAGAAGCTGGCTTAGACAAGCCAACCTTAAAACGGTGTCCAGTTAGGTTCTACATGTATGTAGATCTCATCCTGAATCTTTTCCCCTGGATTTACAATTCTTCACAATGCATGTTTTTGTATGATCATTAAATGAATGTCACGAAGTAAAGGTAGTAGTTACGTCTGGGAGGAACTTTTAGGGGTGTTGGTAATACTTCATTGGTGCTTGCTTTATAGTTACTTGTTAAGTGTCTGTATATCTCATGATGCAGTTTTCAGTATTATATTTCACAGTGTTCAAAAGTGCTTTGAAAGATACAGAGTCCTCTGCAACACACACACACACACCTTGAGTCCTGTTTCTAGCAGTTTATCTTAAGGATGCATTTTAATATGTGAAATGGCATGACAGAGAGCTTTATGGCAGGATTAAAAGATTGGAAATGGCACTGGCCGGTGTGCTCAATTGGTTAGGTATCATCCCATGCACCGAAGGGTTGCAGGTTTGATTCCCAGACAGGGCACATGTCCAAGTAGCAAGCTCGATGCCCGGGTTGTGGGCTCGATCCCCCATAGGGGGTGTGCAGAAGGCAGCCAATCGACGCTTCCTTCTCACGTTGATGTTTCTCTCTCCCTCTCCCTCTCTGTCTAAAAATCAATAAAGATATTTTTAAAGATTAGGAATGACCTAAATGTCCATGAATAGTAGATTTTTTTATAAATAAGGTTGTCTGTTTATGAAACCAAGTAAACATTAATATGGGAGGAGAGTGTGGAGCGGAAAAGCAGGAAAGACCATGTGCTATATAATGCAAAACCTGAGACACCCTTACCTCAAGTAGAACGTTTTTGAGAAAAATTCTTCTGGGGTTTGTTAACACAGTTATATGTAGATACAGAGGGAGTTGACAGTCTACTAAACACGCATTTAAAAAATGCCAGGAGAGAAATAGCAAAAGGCTTCCACTGTGTTTTTGGCAGAAATGGAACCCACTATATACTGCATCCTTACCGCAGGTGAGAATTTGGTTGAAAGTGGTCTCCAGGACATTAGACGTAGGGCCTGGAGGAGCCGGGATGAGTTTGTCTTTCCCAGGTGATCCCAGGCCATGGGTTCAAGCATCAGCTTAGCCGGTTAGCAGAGCTGCTCCTTTTGCTATGAAGTGAAGGTGGTCAGGGATCCGGCTTTGTCTGTTCTTGATACCTAGAGACAATTCCTGCCCATTTCTCTTTCCTGTGACGGAAAGGTGAGAGGCCGCCCTAAGATGCCTCAGGGCGGAGAGTACTGCCAGGATGAGAAATAACAGGTACAGGTCAGTCTCACTGAGCATGGGGAGAGATTGGAAGTCTTAGTCAAGCTTGGTGCTGTGAGTAGAAGAGAAACACCACTTTTCAAAATTAACCCAAAAAAACTCTACATCATCCAACTTAATTTTACCTTCCCAAGTTAGTCTACCTGGAAACTCGCGGTTGCGACCTGCCCTGTGGCCTCATCATCCCTGCAGAGTTGAATGATGCTATCACAATGGAGGCAAAGACTTCACAGCTCAGGAGAAACCTGCCAACAGTTGGTTTTCTGGCCAGTGAGACGTATGCCAACGTAGTCTTCACCTTCCCAGGGCTCAGAGCGTCGTTGTTGTTTTTTAAGCAATTATTTCAAACATTTACAATTTTCACTTTAAATGCAAAATAGGAGATAAAAAGGAAAATATATTGAAAAACATATCATACTGACCCTTTGCCCACATACAGACATCAGCTTTGATATTTGCTTTTAGGTAATTAGGTGAAAAAAATAAGTACAAACTTAAAACTATTCTTTCGCTCCAAAAGAAGCTAAGTTGAGATATTATACTTAACAGATGTGTGATCTCCATCCAAAAATGGTTTCTCTACTAATCCACAGCCTGGCCACATGCTGCCCATCCCTGCCTTCTCAAGCAGGTCTTCGTGTGAGCATATGTTCTTGAAACTGACCGTGTTCCTTACTACTCATTAAGGTTGCAAAATAATATTGAATGTCAGCTGTAATTTAAAAAAATAAAATAAGCAAATAAAAAAAATTATTAAGGTTGCTATAGAAACACACGGGGCTAGCACCAGACCACACAGAGGATATGAAGCGGGGAGGACCTTCAGACGATGCTCGGGAACATCTGGTGCAGACTCAAGCCAGCTGGCCTTCCAGCACAGCCCGCTGCCTGCATGGGACAGCTGGCTCCGTGCTCATGCTCCAAAGGTCGAGCAGTGGCCTCTGCTTCTCCAAATTATGATAAATATCTCACCAGCTCCACCTGGAGCTGGACTCCTCCCCAACCGAGTCAGCCTTAGAGGAGGCGACACACTCAGCACCAAAGCAGCAGGGCAGGATATTTGTGAGCATTCTGTAGGAAACCCACACGCCATGATCGCTCCCAGCCTGCTCCACTGGGCTCTGTGCACCACCAGATCCCAGCAGCAGATGCCACACCTTGTAACGGTGTTTCCGTCCCCTACCCCACCGCCCACCACCCCCAGGAGAGCAGGGAAAGGGAGACAATGGGAGCCAAGTCTGGCATGCAAACCCCAGGGGCTCGGGCTCCTTCAGAGTTACCAACAGCTTTGTAGACACAGCCAATGCCAGCCCCTTGTCACTTGGAAAAAAATATTTCATTAATACTGCCAGAACTAATGACCACTTTCATTTAGACCTTGAACCAGCATGTTTTTAACTTTCCCAACCCAGCAGGATACGTTGTCATGCCTAATATATAAATCGCCACCATCCCAACATTTCGATCTGGATGTGTGGCACATTGCTACAGGTATTAGGTGACTAACATCAGTGTTGAGGCTAAAAGGCAGCACATGAGCTGCAGAAACACAGGTAAGAATGACCTGAGTGGTTGAAACACATGGTCACTGATCACAGGTTCAAGGACAGAGAAAGCTTGGGGTATATACCTGTATACACTGTAGACTCAGTGCTGGTGTCCCTATGACATGTTTAGTCCACAAGACTTAAGTAATGTTGGGGAGGTCACACATAGGACATTGCATCAGTTGACAGTACCTGGCAGCGCAGCATGGTGGCTTTCACTAGCTCTTGCCACTATAGAGAACGTTGGAGAGCGGTATTTCATTCTGGAAATAAATGCCATTCCTTTGGATTTATCCGTGACGGTAAATCTTTAGCATCTGGACCTTGTCTGTGAAAGAATATCCAATTGCTTAAAAAAAAACAGCTGCTGACATTTGTTTTCTAGAGGGTTTTCAGTAGAGTCTCTTTCAAAGTTCTATAATTTTATTCATGTTTTACTTGAAAATACCAGAAAGCATATAAAAGACTCAAAGCCAGAGGGATAGCAGATAGTCCATGTGCAGCTCAGTTGACATGACCTTCAGTAGCCTTGCAAGAGTGGACCCAAACCAAATTGATGACGTGTCTCAGGAATAAATGTAAAAGTCTGTGACTCAGTTCAACTAATCAATTCTTCCAGTGCATGATGAGGAGGACCTGGCTTGACAGGGACTAATGGCAAAAGGCTGAATGAGAATGAGTTTGGTGTGAGCAGATAGAATAACATGGAGATAAGCCAGTGTCTGTATCTGTAGTTGTCAACATTGGCTTCTCTTTAAAATCACCTGGAAGCTTAAAGAATCTCGCTCTCCAGGCAGAACCCCAGAGCAGTTATATGAGAATCCCTGAGAGGCGAGGCCTAAGCATCCGTAGTGACTAAAGCTTCCCTGGTGACTCCCACATGTAGCAAGGTCACGACCCTCTGCCCTAGACTGCCGCACTAGACAGGGACCGGAGCATGGAAGACAATTTCCCCTTGAAACGTCATGGCTCATAATACTCTGCCCAGTTCGGAGTTTCACATTTGAAATGGAATAATTAGAGAATGCATTTTATTTTTTTTCAATGATTATTGGCCTTGTATGCATACATGCATGGCCCATGGACACAGACAGTGGGGCGGTGAGTGCCTAGGGTGGGGGGCGGGGATGGGCTGGAGCGGGGTTAACGGGGGAGAAAGGGGACATGTGTAATAGTTTCAACAATAAAGAATTATTTTTTAAAAATGATTGTTGGAACTTATGAGCATTTGGTCTAGAAGAGAGAAGTTTTTAGAAAATATGATGGACTCTCTTCAGGTTGATGGATGATAAAGGGAGTATATGTCTTCTTCCCTTAAAGAAAGGATCGGATTTCCAAAGAGGTGCATTGTGTCTGAATACATAAAAGGGCTTCAGAACACCAAGTTCAGCTTAGCATTGAGAAGCTGCCTCCCAGGTGATGAGCTCCCCACCCCCCCAACTCGGGGCTCCTTGAGCAGAGGTTGACTATTTGCAGGATTTATTGGGTGCAACCCCAAACCTGGCTGTGCATCAGGGTCACCTGGGGTTAGGGGAAGGGAAGTTTGGAACAATACAGACTTCCAGGCCGTTCCAGCCCTCCGGAATCAGGTCATTGAGGGGAGAGCCCGGTGCTTGTTTCTTACAGTGCTTCTGAGATAGCTGTGATGACTACCTTTTCTGGAACCACCGATGTGGCTGCTTCCGACAAACCTGAGATCCTGTGATCCTTTGATTTGCATTTTGATTATCACTCTTGTTGCTTTCTTCTTCACGCAATGAATGAACACATGAGTGGGCGGGTGGGTGATTCCGAGAGCGTCAGGCTTTGCCCACTGGGACTTGGGTTCTCAGAGGAGGGGGCGGGCCTGTAGGGGCAGGAGGCCCAGGCCAGGTCTGCCTTGGAGGACACGTGTGCTGTCAGTGCCTGCACAGAAGAGGCAGCCTGTGAGTGAATATAGTCAGTGAGAAGGATGGACACAGGAAAGTTCACCAAGACAAGAGTTCACACTGAGCTACGACTGACAGACCATATGTAAGTGTGTGTGTGTGTGTGTGTGTGTGTGTGTGTGTGTGTGTGTGTGTACACATGCTATGACATGAAAAGCATGGGTTGGCTCGTGCAGGCTGGGGTGACTGCGATCCGCATTCACCACCACACCACCTGAGGCCTGTGTCTCGCTGTCCATGGCCCTTGCAGTTTCATTTCTTTTGTAAAATGCGGATTGCAGTCTTCACATCATACGGCCCTTCCCTGCACTCAGTGAGACCCTGCTTGTGAAGGGGCTCAGTCTTCTGCTCCACACATCGAAAGGGGGAAAGCTGATCGTTGTTTTAAATAAACTCTTTAGTTTGAAATAATTTTGGAGTTACAGAAAAGTTGCCAAGACAGTAGTTGCTGCACATCCCTCACCCGCCCTCCTCCCCTGATGTCAGAGTCTAACTTCACCTTGCTTATTCATCAAAACTAAGAGACCAGGGTTGGCCACTACTATTAACTAAACCCTAGACTTTATTCAATGAGATTTTAAACTATTATTTAACGGAAAGAAATCTGAAGTTTACTGTGCGCCTAAAGTTCCCCAGAGTTTGGCACTTAAATGGCAGCCGCCATGCTTTCCTTTGCAGCCATACACTTCCATCAACTGCGGGAAATTATAGGGGAGAAACATTACCAGGAAGTTTCCCTAAATGATTAGCTGAACCCCAGCTCAGTAAACACACCTGCCCCTGTCCAAATGGTGCGTTCCCCTAAGTATGCACACCCCAGAAAAGGGTGGACTGTTGCCTCCTGGCAAAGCCCGAGCTTCTGTTTCCTCAAAAACAAAGAAACAGGTTTGATGACTTCTGAGAACATGAAGAATGCTCATCCTTTTGAGAGCAGGGACGTGTTCCTCAGCTACTCCAATCATTCAGAGGAGGTCACTTCAACCTTTGGCATTCAGGCGGGAGTTGCACAGCCCAGCCCTGGCCAAGTCACTCCCCAGAGATGGATGAAGACCTGCCTGGTACCGGGTGCCCTGGCGGATTCTGCAGTGTGCAGAGCTCGGCTTGCAGCTGGCGGGGAGCTGGGCTCCAGGGAAGAGTCCTGCAAAGAGGCCCTTTGACGGGCTCTGGGCACACAGTTCCCAAGAAGGACCAGCTGCCTTTTTTTTTTTTTTTTTTTTAAAGAAACTTGAGGCAGTTCCCTTGGAAGGAGTGCAGAAATCGAAGGAGGCAGGAGGACTGGAAAGACTGGAAGTGGAGATGTCAGTGAGCAGACAAGTCAGGGCTCAAGGGACAGAGGAGGGAAGGGGAGGCCCCTAGAGCTTGGAACCCAGTTGACTGGGAGGATGGTCATGAAATGAAGAGAGAAAGGAAGAAGCAAGTAAGAGAGGAAAGAGGAGCTTGCTTTGGGGCACGGCGATGGTAAGGGCTCCGTAGTGAAGTTCTGCAGGCAGTTGCTAGTCTCAGGCTTGGGAAAGAAATCCGCTGTAGGTGCGGGTCTGGGAATTATTCTCAAGAAGAATCCAATCTTTAAGGAAGAGATGGTTGCAGCTACAGAGCCAGGTGTGTATTGAATACACCTTTGGGACAACTTTCCATCCATGGAGCTTATGGCAGAGCAAGAGCCATCCAAGGCAATAGAAGACGCCAGCGAGACTTGAAAAAGCAAGAGGAGGGGTAGGGATATGAGAGGAGGGGGGGTCTTGGAGAGTGAAGATGGGAGGGCAGAGGTAGTTTCAGGAAGGAGGTCCCTGGTGTGCGGGAGAAGGCTCAAGACAGAGGGCGTTCTCCAGGGCAGAGAGATGAGGGGCATCCTTGAGGGCTTGAGGGCTTTTCTCTCGGGGTGACAGGCTTGCAGGCTGTTGTGATCAGGAAGTTTACAGGTGGACTGTTTTTATCTCACCAAGACACTGCAGTGGCTGAAGTGGAGTGGAGATGATTGAGTGGTCAGAAACTATTTCATCCACATCTCCCCCAAAGTGTAACATTTTTAAAAGTATATATTTTTATTGATTTCAGAGAGGAAGGTAGCGGGAGAGAGAGATAAAAACATCAATGATGAGAGAGAACCATTGACCAGCCGCCTCCTGCACACCCCACACTGGGGATCAAGCCCACAATGCAACCCAGGCTGGATTGAACCATGACCTCCTGACTCATAGGTCAGTGCTCAACCACTGAGCCACGTCGGCCGGGCAGAACACTTTAATAGTAGCCCCAAGGAACAATCATAGGACAAAAATATTTTTCTCAAAAAATTAAACAGAATTACCCTATGATCCAGTATTCCACGCCAAGGTATATAAAGTAATGGAACAAGAGACTCAGCAGATACTTGTACCTCAGTGTTCCTAGAGCATAACTCACAGTCATCAAAAGGTGGAAACAGCCCAGAAGTCCCCTGATGCGTCAATGGGTACAGAAGATGTGGGACACCCACACTTTGGAATATTTTTCAGCTGTAGAAAGGGAGCACATTCTGACACATGCTACCGCATGGACGCACCTCGAGGACATGAAGCTCAGTGAAATAAGCCAGGCACAAAAGGACAGGTATTGTATGATTCCACCTACACGAGGATCCTAGAATAGATAAATACACAGCGATAGAAAATAGACAGTAGTTGCCAGGGGCCAGGGAGGGAAATGGGGCATACGAAGTTTCCGTTTGGGAAGATGAAAAGCTCTGGGGATGGGTGAAGGTGGTGGCTGCACAACAGCGTGAACATACTTAAGGTCACTGAGCTGTACCCTTAACAGTGGTTAAGACAATATATATATTTACTAGAGGCCCGGTGCACAGATTCATGCACATTGAAAGGAAATTAATTAGAAGGTGGCCGGCGGGGTGGGACTGGGCAAGACAGGCGGACACGCCCTGGAGCCAACTTCCCGAGGTCCCTCCCCGGCTAGCTGCACCTGGTGCAGCCTGTGCCTTGAAGGGAGTCTGCAGGTGGGGTCCCTCAGCCTGGCCTGCGGGGATGGGGCCAAAACCGGCTCTCCAACATCCCCGAAGGGGTCCCAGATTGCAAGAGGGAGGTTCTCAGTGATGCACCCCAGAATCGGGCTCCCTCCTCTCTGGTTCCAGGTGTGTCACCTAAGAACTGCAGCTGCCAAGTCACCACAGCTTGGCAGCTCCTGCGTTGAGCATCTGCCTTCTGGTGGTCATTGCATGTCATAGCTACTGGTCAGATGGTCAGACACTTAGGCTTTTATAGAGAGAGATAATATGTAAGCAGAGACCTCAGAACAGTGCCTCGTCCTGAGGGCCTCTGGTCGTGTAGTTACTGTGTGAGGTGCTGACCAGTGTTTTCCTGCATGAACTCATGTGAAGCTCAGGGCCTGGATGAGCCTCGGGGGCCACATGCTTGCTCACTGCAGGGTTTCCATTCTGGCCATTGGCAGCCAGGCCTCGGCGGGTCAAAGTGCACTGAGGACCCCATTTTAAAGATAGCACCATCCTTACATTGAGGGGAGAGCTCAGCTCTTACTGATTCAGACTGTGGGGCGAGCCTGGGGTTTTCCAAGTGCCTTTTTCATCTGAGGGCAGACCTCACAGCGCTCACGTTTCACTTTTTCTCTTGTTCCTCATTCTTGGAGGCTCTTTTCATCTTCCATTATTGTTTTCCTTTATTGCCCAACAGTCTGGGAGGTCTCAGGGCTTTATACTCTGCAGATGGGAAGTGAAACTAGCCCTTTTACCTTTCAGAAGTGGCCGAGGAAGGGGTGTTGGGGGCGGTCATCCCAGTCGGTGAGCTGCTGCACTTCCCTCCCCCACCACCGAGGGGAATATGTTTGATATTAACACCTGTTGCCTGGCCCAGCCCATGTTTGAGTTGGGATCATTATGGAAAATGCTGGAAAGGAATCCCCGTGGTGGGCCTGCCTGCTGCTGTGAGCTCACTGCATGCACACCTGAGGTTCCCGTAGGCGGGGCCGGCTGGGATACTGTCCTGACAGGCCCCTGGGTTTCCTGCAGTGACCACCACCCACCCGGTCTCCCTCCACCACCCAGAAAGGAAGCTCTACCTTCGATCAGAAGCAGTTTCTCGGAACATCCTCTCCCAAAGGGGCAGTGTCCCCTTGTGGTTGAGACAGGTATTTGAGCCAGGCCTGAGCGCACGCCGTGTTCCACACATGTGCACACACATGCACACACACCCTCAGTCCCAAGAGGCGGCTCCATCTCTGCATCAGGAGGAGTGGATCAGACCTGGCTCCGTACTTTGTAAAGGTTGCCGGTGGCTGAGGCCGGCTTTGCCCGTGCGGATAGTGTACCTGATAGGAAAGCTTTGGTCCCCCTGAAGCTGGTATCTGTACTACCTCCCACTTCCACATAAGGAAAGCGTCTCATTTCTGCATTATCTTGTTATTGCCCAAGATCCACATATTTGTCAAGGTTGGTTGACTGTGGAGAATCGTGTCATCATTTCCTGGAGTAACAGTGACTGCCCCGGTGAGGAGGTCTCCTGACGCCCCCAAGTGCATGTGCAAGGGGCAATGAGAACTCGACTCCTTTTAGAGTAGAATCAGCAGCGGTGCCTTTCTCCTGGGACATTCTTGTGTGACCTGTCCCTCTGCCTGAGGGACATAAATGGTCCCCAAACAGGCTTTGAAGTCAGGCAGCTCTGACTTCGAGTCCCAGCGCCATCCGTGTTTACCACTGGGTGTCCTGGGGCACGTCACTGACTCCTTTCAGCCTCAGTTTCTTTACTTGGGAAGTGGAGACAGTGATATCTTGCCTGTGATGGGTGAAGGGGTTTGTAAAGCATTTAGCACAGTTTCTAGAACCTGGTGGCAGTCAACACACAGTAGCTAAAACCCTCCCCAATAAAAAATTTGCAGCCACCACCCTCCCCCCCGCCACCCGCCAGCCCTGCTCCCACTCTGGCACTGTCCTGAGAGCTACACTCTTCCTTACAATAATGCCATCAATAAAAGAGCCCGAGTTCTGCTTTTTTGTGTGTTCTGCATCAGGATCCATGCAAATCCTTGTGTCAGCAAACTTGGCCAGGGCTTTCTTTCGTTTATTCAACGAATATTTATTGCGTCCCAACTATATATCTGTCACTTCTCACTCTTCAGTGAACAAAGCAGGCCACAGTGTCCATTCTTCTTGGGCTTGCATCCTACGTATATCCTCTGCTCTGTGTCCAGGTGGCAGCCAGAACCAGCCTGATGAGATTGGGCAGCAGGGCCTGGGAGAGCACGAGCGAGCCTGTTCTATCTTCTACTTATGCCAAGACAGGAGAGCAATGAGTGTCTGACACTTCTCTCAGAACAGAAGTCGTCGTCAGTGTTCTAGAGGCGTTAAAAGAAAACCATGGCTTTCTTTTAAGACTGGAAATACGCATACAGTAAAGCACCTTGCTTTTTTTTTTTCCCCCAGCATCTTTTAAAGCATTTTCCCTTAAATTATCTCATTTGATAATCGAAACAGCCTCGTGGGATTACCCTGTATTTCCCCGATGGAAAACGCGGCTCTCGGAGGCAGAGGGCCTTGCAGGGAAATAGTTCCCTGTAAAGCTGGCAGGACTGCATCCCATTGCTTACTTTCCCTGGAGGCCAGGAATGAACCCGGCGGCTGGACAAGTCGTTACTGACGTTACTCATTCTCTGGTTCTGTTCCGGTAGGACTTACTGTGATAATGGAAATACTCTATGCCTGCATAGGTCAGTGTAAGAGGCCCTGGTCTCATGTGGCTGTTGTGCACTTGAAATACGGTGCCTGTGGCTGGGGAACTGGATCGTTACGTTTCATTTCATCCTAAGTAAAGTAAATATTTAAGTAACCTTATGTGGAGACTGCACTGGGCAGCACAGTCTGAGAGGCTCGGAGGGGAGGCACAGTGGAGTGGAAGAAAGACAGCGGACACACTCTTCCCTCCCCATCACGACCGCACGCCAGCACCCTGTGTCCTTCGCCTCCCACCTTCTTAGACCTCGAGTCCTTGAGGTGGTTATCAAAAAGCGGGATTCCAGGGAAGTGCTCTGAGCCTCCACTCCCGCTTCGGCCAGGACTGGGCTACTTCTCTTGTGTAAAAACTTTGTGTGAAGAAGATTTTCATTGGTTGTAAAAACAAAACGGTGCACAAGGGGTTCGAAGTCCCTGCCTTCACAGTCAGTAGCCGTGAAAGTCGTTGGAGACAAGGCAGTGTGGCCTCCCTCGGAGGCGCTTGGGAGAGTACGCATGCAAGGAAGACGAGGAAGTTAGGACAGGACAGGTATTGTGGCTATCCCATGAGGGGAATCACTGACTTAATTTACATACATTTATTTAAGGTTTAAAGCTTTACATTTGTTTGTTTCAAAGGCAAGAAAGACGCTCCAGGGTCACCGATCTTCCCTCTATCTTCTGCTCCCCTCCCCCCTGCTCACCGCTGTCCACCCAGGGTGCCAGGGAGGGTGGTTGGTGGCGACGGTTTCCTTATCATACACCTTGTCAGTCATATGTGGGGGCTAGCTTTTCTTGGATTATCTGCGTTATTCCTGACTGTAAAGTCCCCGTGCTCTGAAAGCAAGCTGCTTGTCTTAGAAAATAAGCAGGATATTTTCAGTTGCCCGAGTCACAGGTGGGCACCTGCGGAAAACACTTGGGAGGGAGCGCTGTCCAGGTCACTGAAGAGTTGGAAACACTGTTTCGCTGCGTTTTAACATGTGGCTCATTCACAGGACTGACCCCAGGTGACCACATCGGGTCCCATCTGGGTCTGGTCCCACCTGCCCATGAGTGGGTATAACTTTTGCTCCCCTTGCTGAACTGGGTCTGGGGTTAAACCACAGTAGAAGAGGAGGCATGGCTTTAAGCAACCCAGTGGTGACACTGATGGGCAGAAAGAGCCGAGCGCAGGAAGCGGGCATGTGCCGAAGGTGCCGTGGACACAATGCTTCTCTTACCTGAAGCTGTCCCAGGAAACCTGAGCGCCTTGGTCCAGTGAAAGCAGCTCTTGTACAAACATCTCCCCAGCAAGGAGGGATGTGAGGGAATATTTAAATGGGCTTTTCCACTCCAGGGATTTCAAAGGATATAGGAATCCAGCAAAGAATCTTGAAATCCACATATAGTACATGTGAGTAATGTGTCCTATATCTATAACAGTCATGTGCTGCATAACGACATTTCAGTCAACAGTGGACTGTGTATATGATGGTGGTCCCATCTATATATATAAAAGCCTAAGGTACCGAACGACCAGTCAACTGGTTGCTGCCAGCCAACCTCCCACCTACCTCCCGTGGCCCTGATCGGCTCCGCTTGCTGGCCAGGCCTAGAGACCCCCCCACCCATGTACCAATTTGAGCACTGGGCCTCTAGTAAGATTATAATGGAGCTGAAAAACTCCTGTTGCCCAGTGACATAGCCACCGTAATGTCCAGTCACAACGCATGACTCACACGTTAGTGGTGATTGGTGTAAACAAGCCTGCTCTGCCGCAGGTCTGTAAGGGGTAGCACACACTATGTACAGCACCTAATACTTGGTAATAAATGGCTATGCCACTGGTTTATGTATTTAATATACAATCGATCGTTATTTTAGAGTATAATCTTTTTACTTATATTAAAAAAAAGTTTGCTGTAAATGTTTGACCAAATATAGCAGGCTAATTGTTAAGTTGACAATTTTGTATGGCCTGCAAATGCCGTTATAAACATCCAAATGGCCCTGGAAGAAAAAAGGTTCCCCACCCCTGCTGTACAGGCCTGTAGGCCAAGAGCAGTGCGCTGTGCCATCTAGCCTAGGTGTGTGGTGGGCCATCCCATCTGCGATGTGTGTGTAAGTGCGCTCTGCGATTTTGGCACAATGATGGCACTGCCTAACCACGCATTTCTCAGGAGGTATTCTAGTCATTAAGCTGAGCATAATCTATTACTCTGGCTAATTTGTTAGCTTTTTTAACCTAGCCACCTCCCCACCCACATATTAGTGGAAGATTGGTTTTTATTCACATATTTATGCATTATTCTTTTACTTAATATAGATACACCAGCATAAGTAATTTATTTTTTTCATTTAGAATCATAGAAATCATGAGGATGGGATGTTTGTTTTGCAAAGAGGCCTCTGACAAAGTTAAATCTATTTTCCCAGGCTCAGGGAGCACCTAGGTACAGCGCCAGGTGAAACGTCAGCCCTCCAGCTCCCCAGTGCACAGGCTGCTGTTGTGTTTCCTCTACTGAGATGACTCTGCTTTGTTGGGAGGAGAAGGGAAGAGCCGCGTGTTTACTAGCAAGCCTGGATTCACCCTTGGCTGCGGGGAGAGCCCGCGTCACTCACTGGTCACTTTCCCTGTAAGGAATCTCCTGACACCAGAGGGGGCAGGGCCCTAGGGTGCCTGCTCCCTAGGCGGGGATTGTATTGCCTGCAAGGTCATCAGCACGCTGCACATTCAGTTTCTTTTAGGGTTCCACATGGATTTTATATCGACCTTGGGTGTGTGTGAAAGGGGCGGCAGAGTGGTGCTTTATCCCGTTGGCCTGGCCCCCCATCTGCATCTACAGCCAGTAGACAGGCAGAGTCAAGGCCCTGTGAGGTGGCCCCACCCTGCTTGTAGACAGGTAGACGGCCTCCCAGGCCTTCCAGGGAACTGATCCTCGTTCTCCTATCCTTTCCCTACTCCTTCCTGGTCTGGCTGCTGCTGAGTTACTGACCAGCTCAGGTAGTAGTCAATGAAGCATTCCGGAGGGTCCAAGTCTCGGAGATGCGGGGGGTGGGGAGTGGCGGGGGGGCGCTGGGGGCTATGTGTGTATCTGTTTTCAGCCCTGTGCTGAGACCACATGCTGTTGATCCTGGGAGTGCATGAGTCATGGTGAGGAGTCAGAATGTAGCATCTGGGAGGCTACTCAGTACATGGGTTTCCAAAGTGAAATTGTCAAAAGAATTTTCAGCTTTGTTGCTGTGCGGTAATTACACACACAGCAAGTATGTGGCCCTGCTTTCTAAACAAGGGCCCTTTTCTTGTGAGGTTACATCCGGAGGATGTTCCGGAAGAGTTGTAATTACTTTTTCATGTTCCCGATAAGAACATGACCTTTTAGCTCTTCACAATAAAGCACATGCTTTGGGCTTGTGGGTTTGGTGGCTTTAACATGTAGAGGAAGTGGAAACATGATGGACTTGCTATTGGAGGCAGCGGGAGCTTCGGGCTTTGTCCCCTTTCCCATGGCCTAACTCGGATGCTGAGCCTTGCAGGGCTGGGACGTGCGTGTGCTGCAGAGGGGAGGGGAGGGGCGGGCGGGTGGGAGGCAGAGCTGCCTGCACCAGCTGCATTAACTTCACAGGCCCAGCCCGCTGATATCGGTCTTCCCTGCAACACAGGACTGGTGATACTGACCCAGAGCAGTTTCTAAAATGAAAGATGCTACAGACTTAGAGAAACAGATAGGGCTCTGCTAGCAAGCCTGTGCAGGAAGAATGTCCCCTTCGGTTTAGGGTTTTAACATCAGAACATTTTCTTTTGATAAATTCTTGGCACAAGAAGAAAGGAAGTGAAGTCAGGGAAGTTTGGCTTCCACCCCTGCTCTCGGTCCCTCGCCTGCGTCTGCGTGCCAGCGCTTCGGTTTCCCTCGGGCCCGGCGTTATCTGTGCAAGGGAGTAAATTGCTCGTTATTCCTGGAAGCCGGAGACCCCCGTTTCTCCCCTTGCCCACCCAACCCACGCGGCCGTCACTAAAATACCTAAATGACGTCCTTCCAGCTAACAATCTTATGTGCGTTGTCAAATGGCATGCCCATTTGAAAGTCCAGGGGTCGACTACCTAAGTCCCAGGTAATAGCTGCATTCCCACAAACCAAGTCTAAATTGTGTCTTGCCTCCTTCGATTGATGTGTGGCATTAATTCAAAATCAAGTCATCTGGCTCAGTTGCTGGGTCCTCTTTAGTTGTTCAGGCGTGGGGGGAAGGACGGGGGCACTGGGGAGAAGGAAGGAGAACCTTCCAGCTCCTAGAAGCAGTGTGATGATGGGCAGGTGCAGGGGCCGGTGGCTATAAACAGCAGGAAGCCGCCGCTCCGGGCTAGAGCTCCTTTCTTCTCCCAGCAAATTCTCAACAAACCCAGTCACACATCAGGATCAACAGAATGGCCAGACAATTAACTTCTCCATAGCAGTTGGGTGAATAACTACCAGTATTTGCCAAAAATCCAGAGGTCCCTCAACCCTGCAGCCGATGGGGTGGAGCACTGTGCGGAGATTAGCAATGGGCTGAGGACTGTCTCCACAGCAAAGGGGAGTCTGCGTCAGGAGCATTCTCCATTCGGGGGTAGAATTTGACTCGATGGGTGTGGATGCGAGACACAGAGGAGTGAGGATAATTGAGATTTCTAGCTTGAGGTGGGGGCAGAACAGGTACATCTTTAAGGAAGAAAATGTAGGAAGAAGATTGGAGGCAACAAGATAATTAACACTGTGGAGCCTGTTGAGTTTGAGATACCTGTGGGGTCCTGCATGTAGAACCTTCTGGAAGGTGTAAGAAATATAGTACTTGGGTCAGTAGGTACAAAGTGAATTGAAACCATGTGGCATAGGAGGGTGGCATAAAGAAGTAGGAAGTGAAGAGAGAAGATAACCACCGAAAGAACCCAGATAGCCTAGGAGGAGCCTGAGGAGGAGGGGTTGCCAAAGACGGCTGCCGAACTGACCTACAGAGGAGTCCGGGAGCCTGGAAAGAGGCTTCCGGAAGCTAAAGAACAGAGAACCAGGAGGTTTGGGGCCAACTAGCCCAGAGAGGTTGGCCAGGGATCGGAGTGGTGCTGCCTCGATGGTTTAGGTCCATGGTCGGCAAACTGTGGCTCGCGAGCCACATGAGGCTCTTTGGCCCCTTGAGTGTGGCTCTTCCTAAGCCTGAGGAGTACCCTAATTAAGTTAATAACAATGTACCTACCTATATAGTTGAGGTTTAAAAAATTTGGCTCTCAAAAGAAATTTCAATCGTTGTGCTGTTGATATTTGGCTCTGTTGACTAATGAGTTTGCCGACCATGGGTTTAGGTCATTGGGAGGGTAATGGCAATCTTCCCCGGAGCCATGGCAGGAGTGGCGAGGATAGAATCCATATTTCAGTTCATAAAAGTGAGTAGTAATTAGGGCAATCTGCCGGCAATGTGTCTTCTGGCAGCCAAGAGGGAGCAGAGGGTTGCGGAATGAATGCTACTTCCAGCTGGATGAGAATGCAATAGATTAGAGAGACAGGGCCTTGGGGAGACATTGAAGCAAGGAGGAGCTGGGGGCAAAACGGATGCTCGCCCTTCTTATATTTTAGAGAAGCTTTAATTGCCAAGTGGGTCTGGGTGTGATGTAATGTGCAATACATGCTCCGTTAGAACCATGAGGTCAGTGGTGTGGTGTGTGTGGGAGGGCCGCCAGGAGCTGGGAAGAGCCATCCCCTCTGGGTGTACCTGCCTGACGTTTCTACCCTGTGGTAGCAGGTGCTTTCCCCCCTGCCTCTCCTTCCCCCTCCAAGATGCTCAATGAGGCAGGGATGGAGTCAGGAGTTCTGGAGGCTCCAGCTGCTTCCACTGAGCGGGAAGCTGTCTCTCTCGTCGCCGGAGTGTGCTAGCGAGGCATCCGTAGGGGAACCACGGTCCTGCCTGACTCGTGGGGCAGGTGCTTTTCCCACTCGGAACACTTCTCGCTTCCGACAGGAAGCGTCGTATCCAGATTGTTACCTTTTCTCTTCTTAACTCGTTCCTTTCATTTACTAGTAAGTTGGCTTCTGGCCACTCTGAACAGTTGGTTCGAAGACATCAGCCTAGTTGGTTGTTGAAAATCATGCTTTAATCGTCTCGGAGAAATTCTTCCCTGTCACCAGGTAACATTCACAGATGTGCAGTGGTGTCGTCGTGTGGAGTGTAGGCTCCAGCTCGACTCCTGGGCTCGAGTACAGAGCTCGCTGTCCTGTGATAACTGGCATTAGACAAGGGATGCCGTTTCTTTGTGCCTCGAGTTCCTCTAGCTCTTTAATGCGGGTGATAATGGCCCTGCCTCATGCTCTGCCGTGAGCATTAAATGCGCTCAGCATGGTGGGCTGTGCTCTATAAGCACTAGCTACTGTTATCATTACTTTTTTCTCTGCTATTTAAGCCTCTGGATTATCAATATCAACTAAACTATAAGGAATATGAATATATACCCAAATACTGCTGAATGCCTACCCAGCACGTCTGGGGGACGTTGGTCCCTCCCCTCCCTGCCTCTGTACCTGGGACCCTCGCCTTCCCTTCTTCTGGATCATTTTTCCATTCTCACCTCCATGCGTGGGTCTCCTGCACGTTCTCATTTATGCTTTTCTCTTCCCGGGGGCTTTTCACACAGTTCCGTGCATGCTTCATGCAAAGGGCTCTTGGGAGCAGGAGCCTTGATTTTTGAGCCTAAGTCTTGCTTCTTACAAATCTGTTAGTCCCCATTGTGGGGTGGACTTGGTTTCTTGAGCTTGTTACCACCGCGATCTCTGTGCCGTTCCAGTGACACTAACACGCGTGGATGGCGGGGAAGAAAATGTAAAATGAGACCGAATTAAAACGGTCAGAAAATGGTCTGCCCTGTCTCTTTCAAAGTGCAAATGGAATTCACTGTCTGCAGAGTGACTGGGGTCATTGCACAGCTTCCTGCCCGCGCTGACGCTGAGGCACCCAGAGCAGGAGGAGGTAGAAATGGGCAATTGGGAAGGAAGACCTCAATTTTGATACGTTGCGACCTAGGGCTTGGACGTTTTCCAGTTGTTTTCAGTGCTCACCCTTTGGTTTCCAATCCCTTGTCTCTGCCTCCAGGGAAGGCCGCTCGAACACCCACATCCGAGGAGATTACCAAAGAATCGGGGACGTCATGCTGAAGAACGTTCAGGCCATGAAGGTGCGCTGCTTTGGGGGCGGGGCAGAGCACATTCCCCAGCGAAAATACGCTGGGGCTGCGGGGTCAGCCCTCCGTAAGCCTTTCCACGAACACGCGGTGCCTGGTGTGACCAACCGCGCCTACCGCAAAGTAGGGTAAACTCTCCTAGCCTTTCTGGATCATTTCGTTTTGGAGCATAACAGAAAATCCAGTCACTTTGGGGGAAGAAGCACTTTTGTACAAAAGCTCTGTGTTATAACCAAGACAACAGGTATTTTTAGCAAGCAGGTCATTCCAAGCTGTGTAGCCCTGGCCGACGTGGTGCAGTGTCATTCTGTACAGTGAGAGTTCAGGTTCAGTCCCCAGTCAGAGCACGTGTGGGAGGCAATGAATGGTTGTTTCTCTGTCTCTCTCTCTCTCTCTTCTCTCACATCCTCTCTCTCTAAAAAACAATAAAAATTATTTCTTTTAAAAAGACAAGAATTTTTAAAAATTGTGTAAACAACGCTTTGATTCACTGAACATTTCATTTTTTGTCAATTGTTTTGGCTCTGTAAGCTTGACAAAAATACTGGTTCCAAAGCTGTGCAGCAATTCCAGTCAGATCTGTGACTTTAAACAGTCAGTGGACAAGGCAGATATATCTGTACCATCCAGCGGTATCCACAGTGATGCAGAAGAGCGAACACTTGCCCGAAGAAGTCAGTGCATATTGAGTCAATATTCTGCCTCGTTTTTGAAATCAGCCCAATCTCTTATGTCTGAAACTTTCATTTTTGTGTTTCCATTTTAACCCATGAATAATTCCTTTAACATAGACTATTTTAATTCACACAATTTATCTTTTGAATACAAATACATCTACGTTCGCATGTTAAAGCAATCGTCCTGTATCGTGGCTGCCCAGAGCCTGTCTAATAACCTTAACTAAGAACTGCCCAGAGCAAGCTGCTAACTCCCAGGAGAAGGCAGGTGGCTCATACTTTCGCCATTTCAGTCTGTCCAACCATTCGTCTGTCCATCTATCCATCCAACCGGTACCAGCTGAGGAGCTACTACATATAAGGCACTCATGGAATAAAAGTTACTGTATTAATTCCCCCCAAAATCTGGCTAAATTATTTATAGTTCAGTGTTTTCCCTTCAGAATTATGTAATCTCATGAGATAGGATGAGGGGAGGGTGTGTGGGGGAGGGGATGCATGGCACAGAAAAGATAGGATCTAAGCTTCTCAGGAGATTTCCTGTTTCTCTTAAAGATCAAGATATGTACTTGCCCTTTGCTGGTTGGGCTTATTGGTTAGGACGTTGGCCCATGGAATGAAAGGTCATGGGTTTGATTCCAGTCAAGGGCACGCACCTCGCTTGCAGGCTTGATCCCCAACCCTAGTTGGGGCACGTGCAACAGGCAACCAATCAGTGTGTCTCTCACATTGATGTTTCTCTCTGTCTCTCCCTCTCTCTTCCATTCTCTGTAAAACCAATGGGAAAAATGTCCTCAGGTAAGGATTAACAGCAACAAAAAAGATGATTTAACAGACCTTGAGGTATAGCTTTCTTTTTCAAGGGGTTCAAAAAGCCACACTCCTCTCTAGGCAATATCAGAGAGAGGCCATGGAAGTGATCAGGATTGCAAAAGTCCATGCAAAAAAAAAAAGGTCTTCTATAACTATGGTATTATTAATGTCACAAGTGAGGTTGACGTACAAAACTCAAATGTAATAGTAACAGACATATTTTCACTCCCCATGGAGGTTTTTAAAAATTTAATATGTATTATATAATAACTATAATATATAATAATTCTATATTCTCACCATCGGCGCGCGCGCGCGCGCACACACACACACACACACACACACACACGCTCACACACAGCCTCCCCTTTTACTAGCACATCTTGTGGGGCAAACTTGTTACAACTGATGAACCAATATTGACCCGTTATTATTAATTAAATCCATAGTTTACATTAGGATTCACTCTTTGTGTTGTACATTCCATGGATTTTGCCGAGTGCATAATGTCACGTACCCCCCGTGACAGTGTCATACAGGCGTTTCACGGCCTACAAGTCCTCTGTGCTCCCCCCCCCCCCCCCGTTCACCCCTCACCTCTCCACCCCTGGCACCACCCACCTTTCTCTGTCTGCAGAGTTTGTCTTTTCCAGAATGTCATAGAGCTGAAATCACTGCACAGCCTTTTCAGGCTGCTTGTGTCGCTCATTAAAAAGACCCCGTTTGCTCTCTTCTGTGACGTGCTTTTGTTGCTGTTGTGCCTCCCAATTATTTTCTTGTAGGAAGCCTCTTCTCCCAGGTTCTGCACTTTCCCTCGGCACAGTTGGGACTTTTGCCTTTTCTCACAGGGTGTTCCCTTCATCTGAGATTATAAGCCCACGCTTACTCCCTTCACGGAGGCTTGGACTCCGCCATGGGCCTCTGGGGGCAGCAGTGGAGACCGGCCGTTCATTCCACAGCCCTCGGGGACCATCCCCGGAGCACCCCTGTTCACCAGCTCTCCTTGTGGTCCCCCTCCGGCAGCTGCTGGCTTCCCGGAGAGCTGACATTCAATAGACATCCACCCTCCTCTCCATTCACGTAGCACCTAAGACCTAAAAATAGACCTGATTTCCACTCATAGCAGTTCTTTCTCCTCAGTCTGGTGAGTTAGCATTTTTGCATTTAGTCCGCTTCCTCCGCTGTGCTGGCATTTTCCTTATTGTGCCGATGCCATGAGGTTTATAGCACAGAGGTCTGTGCAAGCAAAACAAAAATAGATGGAGAGGCTCAGAGAGCCACTCGCAGACTTTTGGAGGAATTGGGGTTTGTAAAAATGATTGTGGTTGTTATTGTTGGTTGTCAGGAATTTTTATGACGTGTGGAAGGGAGCAGCAGATGCCGAAGCGCAGGGTAGCACTGTGGTCCCCAGCGTTAAGGTGATCTCCTGCTTGCACTGTCTTTCCGGCCCGTTCCAACCTGTGTGTTCATCTGCAGCCATAGAGGCTCAGCAGGGATGCGGCCCTTACCTCCGGCTGTTCCCAGACCCTCTGCACAGGACTGAGGGAGCTGGCGGGGCTCCAGTCCCCACCCGAAAGCCAGGGAGAGCCAGATCGTGCCCTTTGGCCCACGCCGTGACCTTCCACTGGAAACATCTGCCCATGTGCACAAAGGCACTTCAACACACAGAAAGGAGGTCCTCCTCGCCTTTCACCTTGACCTTCACCCACCACCCAGGCTGGGCTGTGTATCTCCCCAGGCCTTCACCTCCTGGCCTGGCTCCTTCTTAAACTCCTGCCACATTCTCCTTCCTGGCTCTTTTTTCTTTCCCGGATGACTTTCCCAGCTTCCTCATGAGTCTCCTCGCCTCCCACTGAGCCTTTATACCAGCATTTATGTTACAGCCAGACTGACGGGGCTCACACCCTCCTTGTCTCTCTGCGGTTGGGAGGATACAGTCCAAACCCTAAACCTGGTGAGGAAGCCCTCACACTCTAGCCCTGGACAGTCTTTCCAGACCCCTTTTCACCGTTCTTCCGATTCTACTGGGCGTTCCAGTGACCGTGCGCTCACCTCTTCACGCACTCAACCCTTGCAGGACTCCTGCCTCAGCTGCTGCATGCATTGGTCCGTTTGTCCAGTAATGCGTGCAGGCCACAGACGTTTACTGAGGCCTTGAGGATGTGGCGACATGACATACACTCTCTCAAAGTCAAACAGGACTGCCCATGTGATAGCATTGCATTGGACTACATGCATGCACACACACGCACACATATACGTGCACCTGCACACACAAGTGAGGGCATGTATAACTAACTGGTGGAATCCAAATAAACCCTGAGGGTTGTACCAGTGTCAGTTTCCTGGTTGCACTATTGTGCTATTGTTATGCAAGGTGTTACATTCGGAAGGCCAGATGAAGGTCTATAGCAGTGATGGCGAACCTATGACACGTGTGTCAGAGGTGACACATGAACTCATTTTTTTGGTTGATTTTTCTTTGTTAAATGGCATTTAAATATATAAAATAAATATCAAAAATATAAGTGTTTGTTTTACTATGGTTGCAAATATCAAAAAATTTCTATATGTGACACGGCACCAGAGTTAAGTTAGGGTTTTTCAAAATGCTGACATGCCGAGCTCAAAAGGTTCGCCATCACTGGTCTATGGGATTCCCCTGTGCATTTCTTTGCAACTTCCTCTGAATCTATATTTTTTAAGAAGTCACAGAATAAACTGTACAGGGGAGGCTAGTGATAAGGGCTTAGATCAGTGGTTCTCAACCTTCTGGCCCTTTAAATACAGTTCCTCATGTTGTGACCCAACCATAAAATTATTTTCGTTGCTACTTCATAACTGTAATGTTGCTACTGTTATGAATCGTAATATAAATATCTGATATGTAGGATGGTCTTAGGCGACCCCCGTGAAAGGGTCGTTCGACCGCCAAAGGGGTCGCGACCCACAGGTTGAGAACCGCTGGCTTAGATAGACAAACAGCATTAAGTACAGGAGGATAGCCAAGTCGTTCAGGGCGAGGCGGGCCGGGGGTGGGGATATGTCATATGCAGAGGCTCTGGGCCATCAAATGCAGGCTGCTCGGTGAGCGGTGCAGGCTGCTCAGTGGGCGGTGCAGGCTGCTCGGTGGGCAGCCCAGGGTGAGTAGCAAGAGATGACGATGGAGGGTGGGAGGGACTGCATCCTGAGAGCACTGAGCACCTGCTGCAGACTCGGGGGTTGTCCCGAGATGGTGGGAGCTCTTGTGTCCAAGCAAGAGGCGATGTGCTCAGTTTAATGTAAGAAGTTCGCGTTGGTGGCTGATGTGTGATAAGGCGGAGGGGTGAGGAGTGGTGGCAGAGATGCCAGTGGAGACACCAGTACAGTGGTGGGCGGCACAGGCCTGAAACCATGGGGATGAAGACAGGCATAGGTTTGATGGTCTGAGGAGGTAGAACTGGTAGGACTTGGCGAAGGATTGAAAAAATGAGGTAATCCAGAATGGTCTCCAGTGTTTTCTGTCCTGAGCAACTGGCTCAGACCCCAGAGGAGCAGGGAGCATGCCTAACCCTCCTCGCTCCCTGGAACCCACAGAGCAGGTGGCTGCGGCACGTACTCACTCGCTGCATAGGCAGCCGGGGAGTCCGTCAGGAATACGTATTTGTCACTGTGTGACGTGTACTGAGTGGCCCGGTCTGTCTGTCATCCTGTGGGCCGTGGAGGGAAGCCACAGGCCCCTGAAGGAGCTCAGTTTTGCCCGTCTGATTTTTAAAGGAACATGTACACTTCTAATGTGTCTCCTGTTGCATAAACCCTGTCTATGTTAAACTGCTCAATGCTTTAATAGAGCTTTTTATTTCATCCCAAGAACTTAGTATAATGAAATAAACCATGAAATTTGAAACCTGTGAGATTTAATGGAATGAAGGACAGCAGAGGTGATCCTCATTTCTGAAGGCCAGTGGGCGGGCCGCGTGCACATGCAGTTCCGCTGAGCAGGACCCCTCCCCACTTGTCTTTCGGCCCCGACAGCCGCTGGCTGCGCACCTGTGGAAGCACGGCGAGGCTCTGGAGGCGCTGGAGACCGGCATCCGGAGCTCCCGGCGGCTGGAGAACTTGTGCAGAGACTTCGAGCTGCAGAAGGTGTGCTACCTGCCGCTCAACACCTTCCTCCTGCGCCCGCTGCACCGGCTCATGCACTACAAGCAGGTCCTGGAGCGGCTGTGCAAGGACAACCCGCCCAACGAGGCCGACTTCAGGGACTGCCGAGGTGAGCAGGGCAGGCACCGCCCGCCCCGCCCTGCAGGGGGCGCTCCTCGGGGCAGAGCTCTGTGGCTGTGTCCCAGGTTTTCCTAGTCCCACGGGGCAGGCACCGCTTTCTAGTACCTGGTCAAATATTACCTGTTACTTCTTTCCATAAAGAAAGTGAGGGTCGCTAAGAACTCTCTCGCCCTTCCGCCTTTGCACGTGTTTCCTCCCTTGATCCTGGGTGGTTTGGTGCGGAGAACCCTGAGGCGCTACACTGGGAGTCAGCCCCCTTGGGGAACCCCTCCCCTCCTTACACAGTTCAAACGCATCACTCGCTCCTTGGACCGGCCACGGAAAATGGCTTGTAATAAATAGTGCTCATACCTGCTGGGCGTTTGTCATGTGCCAGTGACTTCACCAAGCATTTCACCCAAGGCAGGGTGAGTTCATTTTACATAGGGGATGAGAGGCTGCTGAGACCAGAGAGGTCAAGGAACCTGCCCAGAGTCACAGAGCTGGAAAGTAACCCACGTTCTTGACCATTCTACCCTACTGTCTCATGATATTATTGTCCCTCACTCAGCTCCTGGGCCAGGTGCTGTGCCAGGGATCTTGCTATGTTAACACCTTTACGCCTTTAGCAACCCCATGAAATAAGTGTTGCCATCCCATTTTATAGATAAGAAGACCGAGGCTCAGAGGAGGTAAGGGACTTGTCACTCAGTAAAGGTCAGAGCTGGCATTCCATGCTCTCTTCCCAGGGCCACGTATTGCCTTTTTGAACCTGGGTCGTTTGTCTCATGTGACATGTGGTCTGTTAATGCCGGAACCATCAGCCCCTCAAGGGCCAGGGCCCTGAGGTCTGATGCTGTGCCCCCTCTACTCCCCAGCTGGGCTGGTGGCTGTTGACAATTACACGAATTTGCTCACCCTCTAGTATGTCAAGGCCTGTATCTCTCACCTAAAATATTATCAAAATACCTCCCATCTCTCAAGTCACCTGTATCCTCATTTTCTAAGTGCATCTCTTCTTTGCATAGAAACTGGGTGATACTCAGTTCTCTCAGGCCATCGACCCATCTCCTGCAGCAGATACGCACTGGGCACCTGCTGAGTACTCGGTATATTAGAAAGAGGAGCGGGTGTGGGCCCTACTCATGGAACGCACTCACGGGACAGAGGGGGGACCTGGGCAGTGGCTGACCTGAAAGAGAGAAGTACCCGGTGCCGTAGGTCGGGTGGCTTCTGGCCTGGCCTTCCAGGCTCAGTGGGGACTGGCTGAGGGAAGGGTAACTAAGCTTAGGGCTAGCGTATAAGTAGGAGTTTCTTGGATGAGGGCAGAGTGTGCAGCAGAGAGTTGGGAACTGCACGTACAGAGGTCCAAAGGGGACAGAGACTATGGAACATTCCAGATAGGAGAAGTTCTGTGTGGACTGCAGAGGGAGAGCAGCAGAAATGAGGCTGGAAAAGTAAGCAGAGACCAGATCCCGTGGGGTCTCATAAACCCTAGCAGACCTCAACCTAAGAGTAAAGGGAAGACGGGAAGGGTTTTAAGGAGGGGAATGGTGATAGGGGGCTTGTTCTAGAAAATTCACTGTTGGTATCTAGAATTTATTGAAGATGCTACAAATTAGTTTTTAAAAGGACTGCCCACGAGGAGATTTAGCAAAAACAATGAAGACACTGGCAATTCACAGACGGGGAACAGACATGGCTTGTGACATGGTTTTGCTTTGCTGTTAACTGTCAGTCTTTAAGACAAACCGTGGTGCCTCATGCCTTGGCATGTTCTGTTCCTCTGCTTGGAGTCCCTGCTCCCACCTCCTTGTCCCTCCCTGCACAGTGCTCCTCCTTTAAGCCTCAGTTCCTGCCTGGCCGTGAGCCTGCATGACCTTCTCCGCCCGCCTGCCTCGTTCTGTCGTATCTGCACAGGATGACCCAAAGCCACTGTGGCCCTGAGCACCCAGAGCTGTGCAGCTGTATCACCCAGGAGGGCGGGAGATGTCTCGTCTTTCGTTTCCCATGTGCTATCCTTGGCTGACTCGCCCAGATTGCATTGTACTAAACAGCCCCCAGCGAGAAAAGTCTGTCTTTGACAATTCAATGGAAAGAGCATTTGTTATGTAGCTTCATTCATATGGTGGCATCACAGTAAAACGGCTGGGGAATTCAAACTATACCTCAACATACAGTTCCTGGATGTCGGGGATGAGGAGTGCCGAGAGCTGTTCCCAGGACTCTGCACCATGAGCCCCGCGGGACCAGGTGCCGGCTCCTTCCTCTCAGAGGCCTGACCCCGCCCCACTGAGCATTTGGTGCCCAGTAATTGTTCATTGGGCTAAACTGGCTGGTAATGTCTGAAGATTGAGCAAGCCTTGGGGTCTGTCGCTGTGGCTTACACAGCATTCTGTGATTAGCTGGGAAGCATTTAATTGGCATCCCCAGGGAGAAGGCAGGAAAATGGAATGCTCCCCTTGCAACGTGGAAGTGCTTCATTTTCTGGTGCCTGAAGTTCAGTTGGCAAGTATTTCTCGCTTTCTTGACAAAAACACGCGAATGCTCAGCGGCGGTGGCTTTGCATGCCACCCAAACACGTGCTAATAGCGCATCAGCCCCTTGTACATGTTGGATGCCTGCCCGTGTAGGGGAGATGTGCCCATATTGCAAAATAAAGTTTCGTTTCTTGGCCACCATCTTGGTAAACGGTATGGCTCCTGCAGAAGGTAATCCTGGGGGTGCTGGAATGAATGTTCATTACTCAGAAGTTGCACTATCGATAGACTCTCTCCCAGAAAGATCCCCCTTTTGCCCAGGTTGTCCTGTGCCTCTGTTCTCTGTTCTTTCCAGAGAAGGGGGTAAAAAATTGCTGCCCTGGGACAGAATTCTAGGCACCCTGTTCCCCTGCAGCTTCCCCTCTGGGCCAACAAGCAGTTCTCACTGGAGGGCAGCTGTACTCCATGCAGCGATGAAGGGGTCAATTACATTTTCACACAGCTTTTGGGAAGCTCAGGCAAAGCAAATCAATACAAAGTAAAGCAAAGCACTCGGTGTTTATTTGTGAGACAGCGGTGTTTTCCCTAGAACAGTGGTTCTCAACCTTCCCAGTGCCGCGACCCTTTAATACAGTTCCTCATGTTGTGGTGACCCCCAACCATAAAATTATTTTTGTTGCTACTTCATAGCTGTAATTTTGCTACTGTTATCAATCGTAATATAAATATCTGATATTCAGGATGTATTTTCATTGTTACAAATTGAACATAATTAAAGCATAGTGATTAATCACAAAAACAGTATGTAATTATATATGTGTTTTCCGATGGTCTTAGGCGACCCCTGTGAAAGGGTCGTTCGACCCCCAAAGGGGTCGCGACCCACAGGTTGAGAACCGCTGCCCTAGAAGGACAGCATCCAAGATAGCTCAGCCACGGCGGGATATCATTGCCCTGCAGAGTTGAGCTTAAAGACGTTGGAGGGGAAAACCCTCGTCTGCCGCTAATGCTGCGTGTCCGTGTTTCTTCATTAGCGGCGCTGGCGGAGATCACGGAGATGGTGGCCCAGCTCCACGGTACGATGATCAAGATGGAGAACTTCCAGAAGCTGCACGAACTCAAGAAAGACTTGATTGGCGTCGACAATCTTGTGATTCCAGGAAGGGTAAGCAGCTGCACCCTCTCATGCATTGGAGGCCAAGCCAGTAAAGCGGCACTGAAGTGACGTACATTTGCACGGTTTGAATACAGATACTCCAAGTTAAAACGTCATCCTTCTGCAGTGGCTTCCTTCCACCCGGGGATAATTGGGGGGGAAACCTTGAATATCACATTCGGAAATTTCGTGTTAGAAGGAGATAAAAGCAAGCCTTTATGAAGTAGATGCAGTATTCTGCTTTTTCTCCTTATTGGTTGATGTGTTAATTTCCTTTTTTCCCCCTGCCATGTTCTAAGATGATTTGAGATAGCTTATTTTGTGTATTAAAATGTAGGTAAGTGAAAATGGAAGATAAAAATTTTTAATTGGGTAAAATAGTGCTAGCAAAGGCAGAGGAAAAGCTAGTGCGTGAAATCATGCTGTTAATTCCCATGTATGGATGGAAACTATTTTTAAAAGATTTACTTTTCTGTACATAATGTAATTTTAACTAGGAATTAAAATGACATTTGAGCCACAGCCTGATTCAGGGAGAGCTGCAGCTTCACTTGCGCGGTGGCCTCGCTGAGCAGCCCTTGTGAGATGAGATGCAGGCTGTGCACGGTGACGCAGCCTCGCTGCACAGACACGCTTCCTCCAGACCCTTGGGAATGTTCAGGATACAGCACGGCCTGCCTTTTTCCACTTCTCTTCCCAAGAATCCAAACTATTCGCCAGGTGGTACATGTCACCAAATCCATGAGCTCTTTCTCCTACAGCTCCCCGACTTTGAACTCTCCATCACCCAGGCTCAGAAGGGAATTTTAGCCTCTGCATACCGGCCTTTACCTTCACACAAGTTTCCATTATGCCCGGGGCTCGCATTCGCATCTGACAGGTAGCTGCCCTGGAGACTTTAAACCCGTGCAGCTTAGGGAAGATGGGGGAACATCTCTTTGTACAGTGGAACCTCGGTTCTTGAGTTTAATTCCTTTCAGACAAATAGCTGTTTGAGAAGCTATTTGTTTGAAAACCCAATCATTTTTCCCCATTAAAAATAATGTAAGTTGAATTCATTCATTCCAGACCCCCATATGATTCCGTTTTAACCTTTCTTATATAAAGTACATGTCTACTGTACTGTTTAATCTATAAACAAACATCTCTTTTCTTACATGTATCGAACCAGCCCCTACTGGCCTTAAACGAATCACTTTCAGCACTCCTTCCAGGGTTATCTTTCAGGAGATCAGATGTAGCATCTTCGCTTTTTCACACGTCACTGCCCCTGAAATGCTGTCACTGGTAACTGCTGTCCCTTTATCCACGTCAACCATTTTCTACCTCTCCAATTGCCTGTAATGGTCATTTTGTGAGCACTTTCACACCCTTAGCAACATCAGCATTCTTGATAGCCTTTTTATATTTTAAAATTGTACTAATCATTTCAACAGCAAAAAAAAAATAAAAAACATTAAAACCAATGGCAACAAACGTGAGGTGGAAACAAGAGTGACAGCAGCACGCTAGGGTCACTGTTCTCATTCTCTGATGCCCTTCAGTGTTGAATGTGGTCCCCGAGACACCATTTCCTCACATCATGTTGTTTATGTCCACCCTATGGCCCTGCAAGTATTTATTCTGTTACTTTGTTGAGCCCCAAAACTAGTCAGTGAGATTATTAGCAGACATAGCCTTTGATTCATGTATCATAAAGGACCAAAGAGTTGTTAGGCTGTGCAGAAGTCTATGGGATCACAATGACTTGGCTGAGTCCCTATTCCTGGCTCAGATGATGCTGGGAACACAGAAATATCTCGTGGCAGGTGTTCCAGGAATCTTGTTATGTGACACACTACTCCAATAACTAGTGGCTCAAAACAGCCTTGTAGTCTGTGCCATGGTTTTGTGAATCAGAAGTTGGTCAGGGCTCGGCCAGGTGGCTCTTCTGCTCTATGCAGCATTGACAGAGGTCCTATGGACATAGGGCTGGTCTGGAGGGTCCAAGGCTGACACCTGGCAGGGATGGCTGGAGGCTGGGCTCAGCTGGGACTGCACGGAGAGCCATGAGGGGTTTCATGAGCCTGGATCCAGGGCAGTCTTACTGATTATGTGCGCCTCAGGGCTCCAAGAGCAGCTGCTCCCAAGGACATAGTAGAGGCTACGTGTAGTTTTATGATCTAGTCTCAGGTCACGTGGCATCACTTCCATACTGTATTGGTCAAATCAGTCACCAGCCCACCCACATCCAAGGGAAGGGGACAGAGACAAGAACTTGCAGCTACGTTTTAAAAGCAGAGCTGTGGAAACCAGTTTAGAGGTTCCTCAATAGGTTAACAGAATTCCCATGTGACCCAGCAATTCCACCCCTGGGCATATCCCCAGAAGAATTGAGAACAGGTATTCAGACAAAAACTTGAGCAGAACTGTCCGTGGCAGCACTATTCTCGGTAGCCAAAAGGGGAAGCCGCCACAATGTCCCATTGACAGGTGAATGGATAAACAAAATGTGGTCTGTCCGTACGATGAAATGTTCGGCCACAGAGCATTTGTGGAAGGAGTGAAGCTCTGATCCGCACTATGTGAGGAAAGTGTGGCCACATATTATAAATTCAATTTATATGAACTATCCAGACTAGGCAAATCTAGAGAGTTATAAAAACCCCAGTGGTGGCTGCCTGGGATTTGTGTGCCTGAGGGAGGGAAACAGGAGGCTTCTTACCGGGCACAGCATTCCCGTTGGGTGATGAAAAGGCAGGAGGCACACCTCGAATACACGAGTGGAAAATTTTATGTGTATTTTACTACGATTTTAAAATAATGAGTTGTGTGTGTTGGGGGGTGGGGGGGTGCAGGGAGGGAGTTTAGTGGCCCCATATGGTTCACACCCTCTCAGAGTTCAGTTCAGGAGGAAGAGTTCCTTAGATACGTTTGCCTCTTGCTCGGTTATCCTAGAACAGTTACTAGCTTCTGAGAGCCAGAGTTTCAAGTCACGGGAAAGACTCCTCTGTTCATAGTGCTCTCCTGGGGCGTGTCTGTCTTCTGGACCCTTGCTGCCAGTTTGTAACTGGTCGGGTCCTTTTCCCTTTCCCGCAGTGGGGAGCCTGCAGGCCCCAGGGGATAAGTGCATAATTACAGGCCTGACTGTGAGCCAGCGTCACACCACTGGACCTGAGTGCTGGTTTCCTCTCTGTTAGTGGAGCCCATGGTCCCTGCCAACAGGTTCCTGGGAAGGAGAAGGCGGAGCACAGCATTCAGTACAGTTAATGTGATCGCTACGATTTTTAGCGTGAAAGGGACCGTGGTGTGAGGAAGCCAGAGTCTCTGTGTGGACCCAGGTTTGCACGCTCCCAGCCAGGTCTGCTTTCTCCGCAGGAATTCATCCGCCTGGGAAGCCTCAGCAAGCTCTCCGGGAAGGGGCTGCAGCAGCGCATGTTTTTCCTGGTGAGTGGTGAGAGCTGCTTGTCCTCACTATGGTCCGTGGTCCACAGGGCCAGGCCCTGCTGCCCATGGGGGGCACCTGGGAGGCAGGAGGAGCAGCTTGCTGCTCAGCTTGGAGTTGTTGAGATCAACGAATTGTCATGCAGTATTTTGAAAACACTTTCTGCACGTTCTGGTTTCAAACGGAGCCCATGCATCTCAGCTGCACTTGTCCTTGTCTTCTAGTTCAACGACGTCTTGCTGTACACAAGCCGGGGACTGACGATCTCGAATCAGTTTAAAGTGCACGGGCAGCTCCCGCTCTACGGCATGACCGTGAGTACCAGCCCGGCACAGAACCGGGCCTTGCCCTCTGGGCTGCCTGCAGTTTGTGTGCCTGGCCGAAGGCAGCCTGAGCCAGTGACGGTGACGTGGGGAAGGAAAAGGAGGGACTTGACAAGGAAGTGAGAGCACCCCAGGTGCCTCGGGAACCCTCACTGGTTCGGGCTCCCTGGAGAGGTGCTGGGACCTGGCTCTTCCTCTGCATGTGGGGTTCGTGGGCATCCTGCTTCTGGAATTAAGTGCAGAGGCAAGATGACATGGCCATGTGGGGTGAACGTGCCTTCCACGGCGCTGTGCCTGGCCCGGGGGCCCTGACCACCCACGTGGAGTCACGGAGCCCCAGATGTGCCAGTGGACAGGTGTCCGTATTCTGTGACCCTGGGTTGGCAGATGCAGCCGGCCAGTCAGCACAGGATCGCTCCCTGGGACACACCCACATTCTCCTCAGTGGTTGGCTGAAGGCAGCGCCTGAGCTCTACCGGAAAATATCCAGTGCCTTTTGATCGTTCTTTTCCCTTTCTGGTTCATTTTCTGACTTGTTTCTCCGGGCCATGGCCCTTTCCGTGAACATCTGAAAACGCACTGAGTGTCTCGCTTGCTCCTTGGTAGTAACGTTCCGAACGCTCACCCCACAGATCGAGAAAAGTGAAGATGAGTGGGGCGTGCCCCACTGCCTCACCCTGCGGGGCCAGCGGCAGTCCATCATCGTGGCCGCCAGGTAACACGGGGCCCTCTTCCCTGTTGACCCTTCGACCTGCTGTGGTCTGAAAACCTGACGTCCGTCTCTTCTTCAGCTCCCGGTCCGAGATGGAGAAGTGGGTTGAGGACATACAGATGGCCATTGATTTGGCAGAGAAGAGCAGCGGCCCCACTGCCGAGTTCCTCGCCAGCAGCCCCCCTGACAACAGTAAGTGTGGGGAGGCCCACTGCCCCCAGGAATTAGCTGAGGGGTGGGCAGCGCGGGCTTACAGAGGGTGAGCAGCCCATGCACTTAGTCACCTTACCTCGTGGGCCTCAGATCCATGGACTACATTCATACTCAAAGCTAAAAATCAAGGAAATTCCATTTCCTAAAAATATAAAAATCCTTAAAAGTGAGGGAGCAGGGAAGGCACCTTTTCTGGGCCAGCATCGCTGCTTGTCATCCGGAGTGTGACCGACCAGGGAGAGGAAGCAGACCGTCCACATGCTGGGCAAGCCGCGGCCCCGTGCCCAGGTGTGCTGGGGCCCCGGGTGGGACCCTGACAGGCAGGAGGCTGCTAGTGTGACTTCCTGCTCAGTGGCTGCACTGGGGACCCGGGACCACATCACGGAGTGCCCCCAGCCACCCGGGAGGGGTCAGGAAAGGGCCCCTCTGGCCAGCAGAGATCAGAAGCACTGCCTTTTGCCACATGCACAGAGTCCCCCGATGAGGCCACCGTGGCCGACCAGGAGTCCGAGGACGACCTCAGCGCCTCCCGCACCTCGCTGGAGCGCCAGGCCCCCCACCGCGGCAACACCATGGTGCACGTGTGCTGGCACCGCAACACCAGCGTCTCCATGGTGGACTTCAGCGTGGCCGTGGAGGTACCGGCTGTGGCCCTGGGGTCGGGTGCAGGGGGGGCGGGGGGTTGCACGGACAAGGATGACTCATCCTTTGAGCATTCGGCTCACCCTCTCAGGTGAACACGACCTCGGCTCTTGGGCCTTCATTCGTCCCCACAGCTTTTGTTCTCTGGCCGTCTCTATCTCCCCAGTTTCCTTTCTTCTCATGGAGTCAGCGGGGCGGGGGGCAGGGACTGTCGTGCGTTTAGCCATGTGTCCGCGCCAGAGGCAGAGAAACGGCCCCAGTGATGGCGGATGGAGAGCTCCCAGCGCCGAGGTTGCCATGTCCTAGAGCAGCCACCCACACGCCTGAATCGGGTGCGAGGAGGCAGAAGGGTCAGAAGGCGGACCCCAGCCAGGGCCATGGCACAGCCTCCCTGGGGGCTCTGGGCGTTGTCCTGAGTTAGCTTTGGTGGTGGGGCCCCCCAGATTGTGACCCCACCTTCCAGAGTCCTCCAAACCCCATTCCCCAAGTACCCTCTAGTCCAGGCCCATGATCCCTACCCTTTCAGAAAACGCCACAGCCAGCAAGCTCTGAAACCGCCAAGCTCCCTTCTGGTCCCACTGGCAGCAGAACCTGACCTGAGCGGTTGAGAAGCTTGCACCGTGTTTTGTGTGAATGGCCATGTTTCACCATACAACTGCTACGTCTGCTTCTGGGTGGCGCCCAGGCCCCGCTGCCTGGCTGCTATATGGTAGACGCACGGGAGTATCTTTCTAAAAGCTGAGAGTTCTGAATTCCTGAAGAGCCTGGCCCAAACAGTGCCCCGTGAGAGACTGCCAGGAGCAGCAGCATGTTTGCTCTTTGAACTGACAGTATTGGGGACATGTCACACATTCCCTGGCGGACGGTGGTCTGCAGGGATTCTGAGGTGGTTTTCTGGAGGTGACCTTCACAGCTCCGTGCAGCTGCTGACTTCGAGTTTGCCTGCTAGTGTCCTAAAACCCGGATCTGCTTTTGAAGACACCCTCAAGGGGACACTGAGGCTCCCCGGGCCGCGCCTGGCTCCCGTGGGCTGCAGGGAACATCCCTCTCCGCCCCGTGGGGAGCCCCTTCCCTCCCACAGGCCTCTGTACTCAGCTTCTCCCTCCCGTCACACTGGCTCTGCCTGCAGAGCTTGCCGGCTGGAGATTTCTTCCAGGGAACAGGGCTCTTTCCAGCCAGGGGAGTGGGGAAGAACCCGGGACCGGCTGGTGGGAAAACACCTGATCAGACCCAGCCTAGTCCAGGGCAGCTGGTGGGAGTGCAGCGCCTGAGGGGGCTTGTCTCTGCCTGCTCCACACCATCTCCGCGAGCTGAGGTGTAGGTAGGACTGTCAAGGTGTGGGACCTCTCGGCTCGAAACGTCGGTCATCCAAGAACGTAGCAAACACCCAGGGGAGGGAGGTCACAGGCGGCCCAGAGACGCTTCCTCGGGCCAGCTCTTTCCGGGTGGCCGTCCACACAGCTGCAGTCCTTCGTCCATATGGGCAGGTGAGTCTAGCAGCCGAGTCAGCGGACTGCAGCCCCCGAGCCAAATCCTGCCCAGCCCTGGTTGTTTACAGCCCATGAGCCAAGAACGGGTTTTATTTTCAGTGGCTACTACAAATGCACATATCTTTGATTTTGCCTCTTGGCCTGGAAAGCCCCAAATATTTACTATGTGGCCCTTGGAGAAGTTTGCCAAGAACTATAGAGCATGAAAGCAAGCTTCTAGGTGTGGTTTTCAGGTGGCAAAAATGCAGGTTAAACACACGGCACTGGCTCATCTGTCACTGCAAACACCCCTCCCTTGCCAGATCCCCCTTCCCCAGGTGCATGCCTTCCGCCTGATGTCCGTGCTGGGCTCCTTTGGGTGCCAGATGCACGCCCCACCCCGACTGACAGGCGAGCTCCCCTCTTCCAGGCCCGGGCTCTGCTATCGGCAAAGGGAAGCAAGCAGCTCCTTCCTTCTCACCCTCCACTCCCTCTCCCAGGTGTCTCCTGTCGGACTCGCACGGGTAGAAATGAGTAACGGGGAGGTTTGGGGACACCACAAAGATGAGCGACAAGTCTGGTCAAGCCAGCGTGCACTGGAGCTCATGCGAGGCTGGGACAGTCAGCAGGCAGCCTCGCCTTCGGAGGGATCAGAGGCGAGATGATCAACGTTATTTTAAGACTGACGTTAGGAGGCGGCAGAGATCCGGGAGGGATCGGATACAGGGAGACTCAGGATGGAAGGACGGCGCTGAGGGAGAGTCGGCGGCGGGGACTTAGCTGTCTGTGGCTGCCAGAGTATCTTCTAACCCTGCTGGAGGGCAGCGGTCCAAGAGCAGATGTCGGCTCCTGCTGGAGGCCCTGGGGAGGGTCTGCTCCACGCCTCTCGGCTTCTGGTGATGACCGGCAACCCTCTGACCTCATCACTCTGACCTCAGCCTCCGTCTCACTGGGCAGCATGGCTGTGTCTCGTGTTAAAATGTCGTCCTCATAAGGACAATAGTCATCGGAATTAGGACACCCCTCCCTCCAGTATGATCTCCTAACTTGCTGACACCTGCAAAGGCCTGGTTTCCAAATAAGATCACCCCCACAGGTATTAGGACTTCGGACTTGAACATACATTACGCCCAACAGGGACTGAAAGTTTGGAAGCCGGGGAGAGGGGAGAAGAGGTCACTGTGAAAGACAGCACAGAAATGCGGTGTCAGCTGCTCTGGGGCAAGGCTGGAGACTGGTCCTGACCTAAGAGTCATCCTCAGAGACCGTAGTGGAGGCAGTTTCAGTGGCATTGGGAGGCCAGGCCAGTGGGAATGGTTAAGGAGCACCTAGGCTGTCACTCAGAGTTTATACCCTCGCATGTTCCAGAAAGGATTGAAGGTGGTGGCAGGTAGAGGGTTCTCTTGAACCTGCCTCAATCCAGTGCGTATACCACACGATGGGGCTGTCTTGCTCCACAGATAATGGCATCCGAGAGAGGTCTTTCGGACTATCGGGGGGAATTTGATTCAGTATAAACACATGAACTATAAGGAAAAGAACGCGTGCTGTCCTCCTCGTCTCCAGTGTGATGCACTGTGATGTTGCAGCAGCACCACATCCCAACTCTGGTTGTGCCATCACCTGCTGGGACCCAGGGCACACTCTCCCCCCTCCCCCGGTTCTCTGTGCCTTTCAGCCAGTAGGTGAGTGGCAGCCAGACATGGCGACAGGACACCCCCTCCCTCTGTGGCATCCCCCTCGGCTCAGCTGACTCCACTCCACAGGACGGGCGGTACTTCCTGTGTCCTGTCTCCCCATCAGACTGTGAGCAACTTGAGGGCAAACACATCTAAAACACATCTCAACTCCTGCCTTACTTAAAGGGGTACTCTGACATGTTTATTGGGTGAAATACAAGTTACTGGATAAGTACCAAAGGGATAGAAGTCGATTCAGAATACTTTTTACGCATCTTGTTAATTGTGGCAGACGTGGCCATGTAACCACTGTAAGTGAACAGACAACCCGGTCACATCCACAAAGCGTGACCATCCACCATGTTCCCCCCGGGAGTCTCCCTGGGAATGAGCTGCCCTCAGGGGCGTGGACGGCCTCCTCGGTGTCCTCCTCACAGCCGGTGATGGAGGGAGGGGCACTGGGGAGCCCGCAAGGACGTGCACCTCTGCGCGTGGTGTTGCCTCGGCTGCCTGGCAGTTCCCAGCAGTGCTGTGTGGTCACAGGGGCTACCAGCATGCCCTGGAATGCTCCTCTACCAGTCACTCTTCCTGTAGCTCCTGGGGAGAGGTCACCTCTCCCAAAAGCCACTGTTCTGCCTGGGCCACTAGATGGCAGCCAGGAGCTGCTGGCGGGGGCTCAGTGAGGGCTCCCAGTTGAGGGGTATTGGATCCCTCCCTGTGGCTGCCATAACAAGGCACTGCCAATGGGGTGGCTCAACGAGATTTGTGTCATGACTCTGGAAAGCTAGGTGTCAAGAGGGCCAGCGCCCTCTAACACTTGTAAGGGCAGATCCCTCCTTGCCTCTTCCCCCTTCTGTGGTTTGCTGGCCATGTGTTCTTCGGCTCGTCCGTCACTGCAGTCCGCCTCTCCTCTCGCATAAGGACGTCAGCCACGGGGACTAAGGGCCTGCCTTGCTTCCTTACAGCTGCCTCTTAATTATAGCTGTGAGGGCCTATTTCCAAGGCCACATTCTGAGGTATTGGGGTTAGCACATCTTTTGGGGAAGATGAGGACATAATTCAACCCATAAGAGGTGACAGAAAGAATTAATCCCATCATGCGGTTCACCTACCAGGGAGAAAGGCCACTGTCAGTCAGTCTCAGGAAGCCCCCCTGGACTGAGGAGCCTGTGGTCCTTCCCAGGCCCAGGTGTCTGGACCCCACCTGTGTGCCTTACAGGCCGACTTGTCTTTCAGAATCAGCTGTCTGGGAACCTGCTGAGGAAATTCAAAAACAGCAACGGGTGGCAGAAGCTGTGGGTGGTGTTCACAAACTTCTGCCTGTTCTTCTACAAATCACACCAGGTATGCACCGCCCCCCCCCGGGGGGGGGGGGCAGGGGCCCTGTGACCCTTGGGATAGAAGTGTGCAGGCTGGGGAGAACCTTAGGGACCCCCAACACCACACCCTCCCCTGTCATGGGGCAGACATCGGGAGAAAGCAGCCAGGTGTCAGAAGGGGCCTATAAGACGCCATATCCATGAGACCCTCGACTCAGGTGGAGGCTGACATCATTTGCTGAAGGCGACCTGGGTGCTGGTTGGCTGGGGAGGGGCAGCGACGGGGTTGATGGCCTGTGTCCTGGCTGGGATGCACTAGCTGGCCCACAGAGCACGGGCCAGGACCAAGTGCCTCGGCTCCCAGAGCGGCTGCAGGGTAAGAGGCTGCAGCCGGGCTCCGCCTCTCCAACGCCACCTTCTGTGGGCCTTTCCAGGACAATCACCCCCTGGCCAGCCTGCCCCTGCTTGGCTATTCGCTCACCATTCCCTCGGAGTCCGAGGACATCCACAAGGACTACGTGTTCAAGCTGCACTTCAAGTCCCACGTGTACTACTTCCGGGCCGAAAGCGAATACACGTTTGAAAGGTAAACGTCCCCCCTGCAGAAAAAGGCCACTCGTCCCTTAAACAATAGGATTTCTCCCAGGCAAGCTGTTAGGAGAGCCCGCTGTGGGCATTCCCGCCCTTGTCCTTCTGACCCTGGCAGGTGCTGCGGATAAATCAGGGTCTCTCCAGAGTCCCCTTCTGCTCCCAGAGAAGCATCCTTCGTCCTTAACCTGCAGTGCTAGTTAACGCTACACACTTAGATCTCTAGCGTGTGTTTATCCGTCTGTGGCTTCTGTAGCTGTTCAGTCCTAACATTCCCGATGGGCTGCGGTCAAAGGCTAGGTTTCCGTCAAAAGACCACACGAGGAAGGGAAGGAATCCTGGTGCCTCTCAGTTACCTTATTAGTGAGGGACAGTGCGAGAGCCGAAAACCAAAGTAAAATGGAGAGAGCAGGCCACCATGCTTGCCCAGTGGCTTCCGTCTGTTCCTGAAATGTCAAGAGTAATTCTGGGCCCCTGGAACGGCACCCTGATGAGACTATGTAAGCTTCTGTCAGTCCTCAGGCCACAGACAGGGCAGCAGTCCCCACCCTGTTCAGGGAGAAAATTCTCACTAACTTGTTTCCCCACCACCTACTGACACTGACCCCACAAGGGTTTCTAATCGCTGGGCTGGCTTTGCTCTGTGCACAGTCCCCAGTAAAGAGAGCACAGTGGCTTACCACCAGGGCCACCTCCCACAGCAGCAGTCTCCAAGCTGTACTGCCTGAGCAGTGAGCCGGGGCACAGCAATTCTCAAATCTGACCCTGGGCTAGGAAATTTACCCAAGGTGGGATCTTGTCACTACTGTGGCCAGGATACGTCAGCCTTCAGTGAGAGACCCTAAAAAGCCTGATGATTACGGAACGGCTAGAGCCCCGTGTGAGCTCCGTGAAGACAGGCGGCGCGGCACACCCAGGTTCTCTCAGCCTCAGCACCACCAACATTTAGACCAGACGATTCGGAGGGTCTGTGCTGTGCACTGCAGGTGCTTAATGGCAGCACCTCTGGCCTCCACCCCTAGATGTCAGCACTCCCTCCGTTGTGACAACCAGCAGCGTCTCCAGAAAACGCCAGTGTCCCCTGGTATCTGAAAACCAGGATCCCACATACTCGGACACAGAAAACAGAGTCCCATAAGCAGGGTGGGATGCACACCAGGGGCCGAAGGAAGGGTTACGAGAGCATTCGTTCCTAAACAGCCAGGCGCCGCCTCACCTCTCGCTGCTCTAAAGAGATGGGCTGCCACATCTTGGGCAAGGCACATCCACGCGGAGGCCAGTGGTCCTCAGACTGAGACTGGGGAACATCTGCAGGCACCCTAGCCCTGCTTTCTGTGCAGGGGGTGCTGAGCGTCCATTTAAGAACTCTTCATCTGCTCAAATGGCAGATTACAAATAAGAAGACATCGGAGGCGTACCTTGTAAAGGGGCCCTGACAGCCGTTTTGCTTTCTTGCTCTAGGTGGATGGAGGTGATCCGAAGTGCCACCAGCGCGGCCCCCCGCGCCCACACTCTGAGTCACAAAGAATCCCATGTGTACTGACGGCAGGATGCCGTCAGCTGGCTCAGCCGTGGCTGCTTTCCGGGCAGCCGTTCTCTATCAGTGAGGCCTAGTAAAATGAACGGCTGTCTGGAAAACACCAACATGGTTTTACAGCATCTCTCACCTGTCTCTGCAGAACCATTCTAACCTTGTCTCTCCACTGCTCATTTCCCATCTGAACGGAAGTGCTCCCACCTCCAATGCTGGCGGCATTTTCTGTCATTCCCTTGACGGGCTGTTTTTAGCTTGTGCCAGTATTAAAACATTGTCATTAATATAGTGCCAAATGACAACTTTTCCTCCACGACTGCACCTTAAAGCAGTACAAACACATCCGTTTGACCAAAAGACAGGGCAAGTGCTCTTCTTTTTCTTTTTCTAGGCTGCTGCATTTTAAGAAAACGGATTCTCCAGTGTTTGCAATACACATGGCACAGTCTTAAGCAAATGAGATCATTTTCAGATTTCGTTTTTTTTCAATCTTTCTACTTTTATAATAATAGGAAGTTACTCCTTTGATTAGTAAGCAATTTGCCGCACACTACGTGCCACCCTGGGGTCTCGTGCTCCAGTGAGACGCTGGCTCCCAGACCCACTTCCTGGTGCAAGCTGACCAAATTGTTCAAATGATGACTATTGACAAATCGTAGCAGGTTGTTTCCTGCTAAGAGAAGCAGAAGTCCAGTGCGATGTCTAGACTATCACTGTACTGTGTGAGTGGTATATACAATGGGAAGGTATTAAGCTGTGGGTGTTTTGCTGTCTGTTTCACAAGCATGAAAACCTGTATATCAGTAATCAGGGCCATTTGTGATGTTACGTTATGGAATTTGTGAGCTGTGGATGTAAGAGCACCATGAAGGATGGTGCGTAGTCCCCTGGCACCCATCGTCATACCTATCTATATCCTACTCAACTGTGGTTCGGAACTGCGCATTCAATAGTAGTATATATTGTGCCTGTCTTCAAAAAACATTTTTTCCTTTTTTATACTCATTCCCCCAGGTACGGGGTAGGACAGTATGACATTGCACAATCTTGACAGTCGGACAACACAGGGAACATGGTTCCCAGTAATGCTGGGCCCACTAGTCAAAACCTGTTTGCCTATTCTCTGTGAGAGCGGTGGCTGCTATTCCCCAGTGTTCTTAAGCCCTTTCTGACGCAGTCCTCCCCGTCCTGCACCACCGCTGAGAAAGCCCTCACCTAAGACACGCAGGACCACCCCAACTCCGTGGAGCTGGGACTGACCGCGTGGAATCGGCAATGTACAAGTGGACGAGTAGCTTGAGACGTGTTAATCATTTGCCTTACAATGTGTACCAGATGGTTTTAAGTACTAACAAAAGGGAATAAAAATACCTCACGCCACAATCCAGCATATTGAAGTTTTAAGGCAAAACAACCCACCTTGTCTCTTGGCTTTATTTTCATCTAATTCGGGTGGGTTGGTGTCTCTGCCAGTGAGGGCGGAGTTGGCTGGTTACTACGGGTGAATGTGAAAAAGAAAACCAGACGCAATCACTCTTGAAGACGGCGTTTTGAAAAACTTCCTATTTTATAGTCTCTGCACTCAGAGACCGGGCATCTATATAAGACCGGTGGCTATCTAAGACAAGGACTAAAACCCAATGGAGGAGGGTGAAGCAGACAGGGAGGGGCCCTAGAGATGAGTTCCCTGAGGCTTCTCCCACATACGCCCAGGGGCAAGACCAGCACCCTGGGAGGCTGAAGCTCGGGTGCACTGAACAGCCACGATGGCAGAGGCAGGAGCAGGGAAACTCCCACCTCAGTATTTCTGAAGGATTCCAACCCATTTGCTGGAAACGGTTCAGATCTGAGTAGCACCTCTGTGCTCCCTGCTACCCTGTGACTTCAAAGAAAACCTGTCTGGTGTGACTCAGTGGTTGAGCGTAGACCTATGAGCCAGGTGGTCACTGTTCGATTCCTGGTCAGGGCACATGCCTGGGTTGCAGGCTCAATCCCCAGGGGGCGTGCAGGAGGCAGCTAATCAGTGATTCTCTCATCATTGATGTTTCTCTCCCTTTCCCTTCTCTAAAATCAGTAAAAATTAAGAAAACTAAGTCCAAATCATGAGGGCAATTCACTGCCCCCAAGCTGCCGCGAACAGTTTCAGAGCCACCCTGTCTTGGTCCATCCCGGCTACTATCACAAAAATGCCAGACTGAGGGGCCTTGTAAAGGACAGAGATGTCTCTTACAGTCTGAAGGCTGTGAAGTCCAAGATGGAGGTGCCAGCAGACTCAGCAGTCTGCTGAAAGCCTTCCTGGTCACAGCCAGCATCGATGCGTCCTCACATGTTGGAGGGCGAGGGATTTTTGCGGTCTCTTCTGCGTGGACACTCATCACATCAGGAAGGCTCTGCCCTCATCACCTAATCAGTCCCTCCTATTGCCATCGCCTGGGCATTAGGATTTCAACATAAATTTGGGGGAGGGGGGTAAGTTCACTCTATTCCCTCTACACCAGTGGTTCTCAACCTGGGGGTCGAACGACCCTTTCACAGGGGTCGCCTAAGACCATCGGAGAACACATACATAATTACATATTGTTTTTGTGATTAATCACTATGCTTAATGATGTTCAATTTGTAACAATGAAATTGGGGGTCACCACAACATGAGGAACTGCATTAAAGGGTCGCGGCATGAGGAAGGTTGAGAACCACTGCTCTACACATAAGACACGAACGTAAAAAATCACTGTTTTCTGTGAACTTTATTGACCCTTGCGTGATACAGTACCTGTGCTTAAGAACACACCTTGCAGCACTCCCCATTTATTGCCATATTTTATAGCAGAAATACAGAAGCCGTTTTTTGTTTTTTTTTAAGGAAGAACATATAAAAACGCTTATAAACAGACCATATGTTTTGCCAAAAGAAAGGTACAAATGCTACGTGAAGAATTAGACACTCCACAAGACCAACTCGAGAACAAAACTGTCAGATTCGGAAGGTGCGTGGCACTTGGTTACATCAAGATGGCCCCCTGCTCGGTTTCCAAAAGGTGGTAGCTGTGCTTGTGTGTGAAACTGTCTCCCCCGCTGGGAGCGCCACCACCTTCTGCAGTCTCTGGATAAGCTCTTAGCTGCTGGGGTTTGGCATCGAGAGACTTCCAAGTGTTAGTAAATCCATCTTGAACGCTGAGCTCCCAGGTCCGGCTGGCTACACACCAACAGCAGTCTCTATGGTCGGAGGCAGGTCCCCTGGTAGCTCCGGAACCTGATCTGTCTTTAATAAAGGACTTGAAGTGGACACCCAAATGCTAGCCTCCTTAAAAACACAAGCTGAGTTTGTGTGTCTACAGAAAGTAACAGATCAGAAGAGATTGTATAAGGAGGTGATCCATTTTTAACATTCAGTTAAACCACATCTTTCCCAGGAAGCTACTTCCAACAGAAGATACTTCCAACAAACTAAGAGAGTCGTGTTCAACTTTATCTGGGAGACAGCAATGTGTATCATAATCTAGTGATTGCAGAATATCTACTAACCATTACTCGTATTTAAGATTGGCTTCAGCATCGTCTTGATATGCCATTGTCCACTGGCAAATTTTAGGAACTTTAAATCAGCTGCTGTCTAGGTTGTCCGTCTTAAAATCAGACAAGCACTTAGGGGGAACACTGCTCATTCTTTGAGTAATTCTCCTGTAATGAGCAAAACTGATCTTTGGCTTAGGCCTCACAAAGGGAAATCAAAGCTCCCGCATACAGAATACTCTTGGAAACAAAAGGAAACACACAATTTATTGTTCAAGTTAACATCCTTGCTGCAGAATAGCATTACAATAAGAATTAGCAATTCAGTTCTGTGTCCCCTAACCAAAGTGTATCCTTTATAGAAATTTCACCCAAATCTATTTCTAATTTAAAAAACAAAATTTAATTTTAGGATTTAAAACTAGACTCCACTACCAAACCTAAACAATCACCACCCACTCCAACGTCTCTCACTCGGGGCTCCGTCCTCTCGTTACTTCCAGGCCACTAGGCCGACAGGTTCCTGACCTTCCATCCCGAAGCTTACCCAGTAACTCCCTTGCCTCCGAAAGTCCCGTCTTCCCCTCGAGAACTGCGACACCAACAAGAGGTGACAATGATTCATATCAAAAATATAAAAGTGCCATGCATACTTCAATCAGACAGTCGAATTGCTTCAAGAACTCTATTCCCATACCACAAACCCAGAGACTGGTGCCCCATTGGCAAACAAGACCCTGTCACAAGCCAAGAAAAGTAGACACCTGGCTGCCAAGCTAGTGGACACAGGCTCCTGTATGAGAACAAAATAACCCTTAATTGAGGTCCCTGGGAAGAGAGAGCACAATTTTACAAATCAGCAGAATTCAACCCTATCTTCTCAATGACTAATTTTTAAAGTTGCATAGGGAACTGACCTGAACATCCAGCATTTTGAATTTGGGCACTTCTTCCTAGAGCATTCTAAAATGCCTCATCTCACCACACAACCACACACACACACAACAGGCGCTCTGCCCTCTTGAGTCACGTTTCAGAGAGAGTATGCAAGGAAAGTGTTATAAAATTTATTCATGTGAGCATCCAGACATTTTAGGTGGGAAAGACGATATGCAGCTTTCACTACAAGCTGCAACAAAACCATATGGGAGAACGGACAGCTGGCGCGGCGCTGGCAGTGGAACGATTCCAAACGAATGTGAGACGAGAGTACTTCATTGGGGAGAAACTTAAAATAATAATTTAAAGCTTCATGACACAAGATATGTTCCAATTTAAAACACTAAGAAATAGTACCATCAATGAAAAAGGAAATCAACTTCTAAGTGTACCAAAAGGGTTGTAGGGCAAACGAGGAAAATTTGCATTTGTTGAGGTACAAATAGGAGTGTTCCTTAAGAGGGGCATTAATTATTATTAATGGCAAACCCTGCAAATACAAAATAAAACCCAAATCACTGGTCACATAATTCAAAATTTACATGTAATAAAGGCAAGGCAATAGACTCAAGTTATGGCCTGTCAAATATTTACTCCACTGACATTATCTACAGAAGCACTTGGCCAATTTGTACACAGTGATTCCTTATGCACGCCAAAAGGGTTTCCGTAAAAATGACACTATATACAAATCTGTACACTGAGCCACCAGAGCGATTCTCCGTCTCCCGGGGAGGGAGCACAACTTAAAGCAGGATACCTGAGGTTTCATTTCTTCAGTTGCCTTATCATAATCCCAAATATACATTTCAGGGTGTGTGTTTGTTTTTAAAGACACTTTCCTTGATATGTGCACTATGGTTAAAATTAAAAACAAGAATAATAAAATAAAATGACCGCTGGAAGGAGCTGACCCTCCCCACCCATCTAGACTCATCCGGCCAAGGCCAACGAGGAAGGAGGCCGAGGCCTGTGTGGGCAGCCTCGGTCGGGCCAGCCCTCGGTGCAGCTCTTCAGCGGAGTCAGCAAAGGCTCTCGTTGACTGTTTAAAAGGAGCGGGATGAAGAAGAAAGAAAAAACAAAACCCCAAATGCCAAAGGAAGTTCAGTGGGACGAAGTTCCTCCACCACTTAGCGAGTATCTAGGAAAAAACAGAGAGAGAAATAGAAATAAACAAATGTCATTTCTCAAAATTATAAAATTAATTGGCAATAATTCAAACAATAACCAAAGTCCTATTAATTTTCATACACTGCCAAGTCATCAAGATATGGAGCAACTATCAATGGATTATTATATAAAGAATTCATAAAAATGAACAAAATCATGATTCCAACAACAAATTTTCCGAGAAGTTAAATTCAGCCACAAAAGAACTAAAAGTACGTAGGAAAAAGTGAGAAAGTCGTTCGGCCTCCCAGGAGAGAAAACCGTATGACTAAAACACTAAATGATACATCTTTACTTATAATCAGATTGAAAAATCAGTATTAACCAAAGACAGAGTAAGAGTGCAGGAATGCACAAACATGGCTGGTTTGAGGACCAGTGCAAAGAAACACTTTTGGCCACACAAAAACTGAGGCTTGCTCAGGCACCCTCCTTCCTGAAATGGTCTCTTGGGTTTTCTGTAATTACAGTAATTAGGAAGCACTCTGATGTCCAACAACAGAGAAATGGTTACGTAAATAAAGCGCCTGAATAAAATAACACATTAGAAATTGTAATATTTAAGCAATGAAATCTATACACAAATCAGTAAGTGTGCGCAAAATTGTAGTTTTACAATCTGTTTATCCCAAACACATACAACAGAATGCCCAAAAAGGTGCATGTGCACTATACTTTTCAGAAATGTAAAAAATTAGTAAGTTCACGACATTTATAATAATGGAAGGCAATGCACCAGAAATGATAATGGGCTAGAATAGTGGGATCATGTATACTTTCTTCTATTTTCCAATAATCCCACAGTATTGTCTTGCTTTGGAATATAAAAAAGGGAGCGGTGAGGGTGCAAGGTCTCCTCATGGCCAAGATTCCCTCAGACACCTCAAAACGGACCCAGCCACAGCAGATGCCTGAGGACACGTTTAACGGGACTTACGTAAGTATTCCAACCTAGAGCTCCTCTTCCCAGGCAGTTACAATACTCAGCACTCTGCCAGAGAACAAGTGCTCCCACAAGATCCTCCTGAAAGGCATGCTTTAGCCACAGATCCTAAGGCTCACATTTCAAGAAACATAAATGCCGGAGTCCTGGGAGGAGGAGATCCACACAAAGGATCCACACGTTAACTCAACCAAGACCTACAGGAAGCCTTCGTAATGCTTTAGAAAAGGCGGTTCTCATTTTTGAGGTGACCCACTGCCCAATGCATCTGGGAATAAAATAAGCATGAGGCATGAGCAAGGGCCTCTGTGTTTGGTGGCATCTGGGTGAGGAACACACAGGAAGAGCTTGGGGATCCCAGGAGGAGTAAGTGGACAGTACCAGCCAAGGTCGGGGGGAAGCAGATAAGGACCCCAGAAGCTGAGGAGGAGACAGCATTCGCACACCAAGAAGGAAAGAGACACAAGCAAGACCCGTCTGGGGAAGAGAAAGAGTGCCGACTCAGCATGTCTAAGGCATCACTGGAAAGTAAAACTTCAAGCACAATGTGGACAGTGGGCAATTATATCTGCATTTTACATGGCTGCTGAGCGCCTGAAAGGTGGCGGGTTCACATTTGGATGTGTGTGAAATGTAAAACACACACTGGACTGCAAAGACTTAGTACTGAAACGAATGTGAAATGCCTCACTGATGATGCTAATACTGATTACATGTTAAAATGAGATTTTGGATGCAATGGGTTAAAAAACATAAAACTAATTTCACTTGCTCCTTTTTTTTTACTTTTTTTGAATCCTCACCTGAGGATATGTTTTTTGAATTGATTTTAGTGAGAGGAAGGGGGAGAGGGAGAGGAACATTGATCGACTGCCTCCCTTATGAACCCCGGCCAGGGACTGAACCAGCAATCTGGGTATGCACATGGACCGGAATCAAACCCGCAACCTTTCGCTGTACATGAGGACAACTCCAGCCAACTGAGCCACCTGGCCAGGACTTTACAATTGTTTTATTTTTATTGTTTCCCTTTTTTAAATGTGGCTACTAGAAAATTTTAAATTCTGTATAGCTCACATTATCTTTCTATTAGCGCTGGTACAGATCAACTCATTTCAGCAACTAAAGAAAATGGAACAGAGGGACAGACCAATTAAACACACAGGCCACCACCCGAGCCCTGTAGCTGCAGGGAAATCAAGTTACGTATATAAATTACTAACAATTTCAAGCAATTTGGGACAATGTGGAAAATATCAGTCCTAAAAAGTGACACTACAAAAGCAGAAAACAAAACCCAAAACAAGATAATGCCACAGGTTTCTGGGTTAGTTCTATCTGTTCGAGATTTAAAGGTGTTTTTTAATCAGAAGTAAACGTCACTAAAATGAGCTGGGAAGTGATACCAAGTTTCTTTGAGAAATTAAGAAAAACGGACCATTATTAAGTAACTAGAGGCCCAGCGCACGAAATTTGTGCACTGGTAGGGTCCCTAGCAGCTGCCGGCCAGGCATTCCCATCCTTCCCCCGGCTGGCCCTGCCCCCTGGTCAAACTCCCAGATGAATTCTTGTCGAGGGGACAATTTGCATACTATGCTTTTATTACATAGGATAGGAGAAAAGCTTATGGGATGCTAAGATAAGACATTCGATGAATCTTAGAACAAAGCTATGTTAGATATTAACTGCCCACACACAGTGGATAGATACCCACAGGCATGGTAACAACAGTGCTTGTGTGAGGATAAAGTGACCTCTTTATTCTGTTTTCCTTTATTTCTGTAATTCATTAGTATCAAAAGGGTCAGGGCAAAGATAACAATTCTGCCTATTGCCTCAAAATTGAAGGTGGCCAAGTAAAGTCTTAATTCTCTAGCCTAAACTTCAGAGCAAGTTAGAGTGTTGGGATGTCTTTGACAAAGGAACCGGAGAGTTAGAATACACCTGCAGGGTCAGAATGAAGGTTTTCTCTGGATGCCCCTCTTTAGAGGACTCTTCACAGGACATCAGGTGGCCCCTTCCATCACGTCTAAGAAGTGGCCAAGGGGACCCACATACCCCAAACTTCTTCACATACTGTCAAGCTGACCCCTCAGAAGAGACCTGCAAGGCTCCTAATGGTCACTGGGGCCCTGCCATCATTTGGAAGTGACTCAGTAGCCTGGACAAGTCACCTGGAAGGTGGATGTCAAAGCAGTGACATGACTCGTGCTCAGGAGTGTTGAAGGTTTGGGGAGTGGAGGAGAGATGGAGCCACACCTCCGTTCTCTCTAAACACCCCCAAATGACTGTACTTATGCTGGGGGTTGGGGCAAAGTGACCTCCTCCACAGAAGACTCCTAAAACAAGTTCAATAAAGTGGGTAGGGAGACCCAGATCACTCCTCCTCACGGCAATCAGGGCCACCCGTGGGCGCAGGGAGCACCCCGCAGGTTGGTCAGTGCACACAGGTCAGGACAGGAGGCCAAGTCGAGAACCAGCACAGCCACCCATGGAGAATCACACACCGCATCCATTCTCACTGGACTCGCCAAGCCCAAACTTCTGGAATTTTTGGACATTCAACTTTAAAACCAAATGGAGAATTACCAACATATGGCTCAGGACTGTATAACTAGGCTGTATCATTAGAGCAGACAGATATTATGTGCCACAAAGTCCTGCGGCCCTTCCTAGACGTTTCCAGATTTGTATCCTTCGTGCACATGATTTTCAGAACTGAGAACAAGAAGGTAACAGAACAGACTAGGAACAAAGCGCCCAGCTGACAAAGGGAGGGAAGCAGAGCAGTCCGTTTGAAGGGGTCCCACCCCCCGGCCTATGGAAGCCACAGGGCAAGCGTGGTGCGCCCTCCACCGGGCTCTCCTCCCGGAAGGCAGGGACCTCGCTGCAGGCCTGGCGGCAGTTACCTCTGGAGCCGCTGCACGAGCTGGGCCACCATGGTGTCCGAGATCCCAGGGCACGCCTCCTCCGCCAGGTAGATGGCCCCTCGCAGTTCTTCTATGGACCCCATGTTACCACCACATGCTTGGCTCTTCTCCTTCAACTTAAAAGACACAGACGTGAACAGCATGACACACAGGAGCACAGGAGCCAATGAGCATCTGTTCTCGAGAGCGACACAACGTGTGGACCGCAATGGCTCCAGACAGAGGAGTCCTGGCAGGGACCCAGCGCAGCCACTGGCTCACTTCCCACTCCTCTCCATGAACAGTGTTTGGACGCTGAGAACACTGTATAGAAAGGTCGTTAGTCAGACGTGACCCCTACCTGCACTAGAGTGAACAGAGACGACTGGTGTCCTGTGCACCTTTTCAAATCTGATGACAGGCTGTCCGCTTTCTTTTTCCATTTCAACCCAACTTATACCAGCGAAGTAATTTGGAAATTACTCAGTGCTAGTTTCCACACGGGCTATCTAATCTAAAGCTTACTAAGGTTGATAGGTTGGTTCTTAGAGGCTGACAAGCTGTCTTTTTGGTCCTCTTTTCTCAATATTCTAGTTCGTATAAATAAGTGCCAGCCCTAAATTCTGGGATCTGTGTGCCCCTCCTGGCACTTCTGCTCCCATGAGAACCATTGCACAGTCTGCAGGCTCCTCCCTCATTGTAAGGTCAATTCAGTCCCTCGGGAATGCGGCAAACGTGCAATGCACAGGGCGGCTGCTCAGGGCAAGACGCAGCCAAGGGCAGGACGGAGAGCCCTCAGCGCAGGCTCCAGGTGGCAGCAGCAGAGAAAAAACCTCCTCGTCAGGAGTCCCCTCCTCAATATCATCTTTAACAGTTTATAAAACAGCTTTGGCTTTTCCAGCTGTCATGAACTCATGCTATCATTCCCCGCATCAGTCTCATTCTGCAAATAATGCTTTCTCCTTCTCCCTGGGAAAGGTCATGCAGCACCTGGGAAGCCTGGCCTGCGAGTTTACTGTTAGGTTAGCCGGGAAAAAATCATTACAACCAGGATTAATTCATTAATTCTGAATAATGACTTCGGAATAGTTTCTTCGAGTGCCCAGTAACAAACAGCTTCAGACAAATGAGAAAATACACGCCATTTTCCCTAATCGCCTGTTTGATCCTGGAGAAGTGACAACAGCAGGGTCGCAGGAAAGCAAGGGAGCATCTAGACAACCTGAAGGACCAATCTTCCAAACAACATACAAAGGAACAAAACGGGCCCTGGCCGGCATTGCCCAGGGTTAGAGCATCGGCCTGCACCCCTGCTGGTCCTCACCTCCCAGATTCCACTGGCAACACTCCCCCTTCTTCCTCTCCCTTCTCAACACCTCCCCCCCCACCCCTCCCCCCCCCCCCCCCCCCCGTCAGCTGGGCATCTTACCTCTGCAAACAGAGGAGAAATAATTGTAGATAAACACTGAGAGAAAGGCCTCTTTGGGATGTCTTTCATCTTGGGGAAGAAAAAAAAGCTAATTAGAAATATTTGGTATTTACAAAAATTCAATAAACTTCAGACAGGTGCTACCCAAGGATAATGTAATTTATGAAGTGATCCCCCGATAAGTCTAGCACCCATCTGACACCAGCCACAGCAAATACATGGGTGACTATATTCCCTATGTGCTCTCCATCCCCGGGACTATTGGTACTTCCAATCTGTACTTCTTGATCCCTTCACCTTTTCACTCAGTCCCCCAGCCCTTCCTCTATCTGGCAACCATAAGTTTATTCTATGAGTTTGTTTCTCTGTTGTCCATTTATTTATTTTTAGATTCCACATGTAAGTGAAATCGTACAGCATTTGTCTTTCTCTGACTGACTTATTTCATTTATCATAAATACCTCTAGGTCCATCCACGTTGTCACAAATGGTAAAATGTCATTCTTTTTTTATGACAGGAATATAGTCCACTGTATCTATGTACCACATCTTTATCCATTTATCTACTGATGGGCACTTAAGTTGCTTCCATATCTTGCCTATTGTAAATAACACCGCAATGAACATAGGAGTGCATATATTCTTTCAAATTAGTGTTTTGGATTTCTTCAGATAAATACTCAGAAGTGGAACTGCTAGATCATATGGTAGTTCTATTTTAATTTTTTGAGAAACCTCCATACTGTCTTCCATAGTGGCTGCACCAGTCTGCATTCCCACCAACAGTGCACGAGGGTTCCCTTTTCTCTACATCCTCGCCAGCACTTGTTGTTTGTTGATTTGTTGAATACAGTCATTTTACAAGTGTGATACACCACCATGGTTTTAATGACTTTTAATAAAACTTAATCCCAAAATTCTAGTACCTTACATGAATAACCATATATGCAAAACAGGGACAGTCCTGTCAAGAGAGCTAGAAGGTCATTTCATACATGAAACCTCACCCACTCCCACACCCCATAATTCCCACTGTATTTTCAAGTGTCATGAAATGCTGATCCCACAGAAGGGCAGGCCTACAGAGAGCAGACATCAGCATTGTAGGTCTGACTTTGCGGAATCAGTCGGACAAAATCTCCTGCTCTGACAATTCACTGTCAGCAAAACTCCAAAGCAGGAGACCATGAGGGGCCACCTCACCCTGAGAGAAAGGTGACTGAAATGCCGCTGACTGGTCACAAGTGTTGGTCCCTCTCATACCAGCAAACATACCTTATTTCTGTCTAAATCCGATGGCTGAAGAGTTCCATTCTCAAGATTCTTTGGATCTTTCTCTCGGATCGTGAAGATCCAGTCGCTAGAATCGCTGCCTCCAGATGCTTGACCATCCGTGTCCGTTTCCCTTAACACAGAAATCCAGGAGGGCCCTGATGAGCTGCTCTGTGGGGCTAGGACCCCATGGTGGCCTCTCACACCCCAACTGAGCACTTAGGCTGCCCAGCTTCCCACGCAGGCCTTCTCCGTCTCACCCTCACACCCACACCAGCTTCCCCTCTCCCCAACACCACCAGTGACACTCACTCCCAGTCCCTCTTGGGCTTCACAAGACAAGCCTGCCTCCCAACTCAGAGACCAGAGACCATCAGAGTGTGATCCCCACAACTTCCCACCATGCCTGCTGCAACCACGCCTTCCCATGCCCCCAGCTCCTCAAATGAAAGCAGTATATCTTCCCCAATAGGACAAACTGATTTCTTCTGACCCACGTCATTCACAGGCTCAGCCTTTATGCTGGCATTTCCTAAGACTTGGTGATGGGCCGCAGGGCCCTTCTCACTCTGCAGATATGCTGGGAAGGACACCATTTGTTCTCATGGCTCCAATGACCACGGTGACTCTAAATCTGTACCATCTGCCAAGACAACTCTCCCAAACTCACCCTCAATGCCACTCTCAACTGGACACACCCTCTCGGACATCCTATCAGCAACTCGAACACGTCCCACACAAACTCGGTTTCCTCCCCAGACCAGCCTCTTCTCCAGCGTCCCCATCTCAGCGGCATTCGCCACATGCTGAAGCCTGGACTGTCTCCTCCTTTCCCCAAAGCCATGGCCAGACTCCCCGTTCATCTTTCCATCCCCAGTGCTACCACCTTAATTCAGCGTCTAGAACTCAACAATTCCTGATCCGTGGTTCTCCTCGTTTTATAATGGAATCACCTGGTGACCTTGAGAAAACACTTGGTCTCATCCCCAGACATGCGGATTCCTTTCCCCTTTATGTCAGAGTCACGAGCCCAGCTTTCCCCTAAAATGGCCCTCCACTCAATTCATCCTCAGCTAATGGAATTCCTAGGTGCTTGACACCGGTTTTTAGTAGCTTCCTGGTACAGCGCTGTTACAGTGCGAAGCCTCTACCAAAACACAACACAGAATCACAAAAACATACATTCATATCCTCTTAAAATATATATTTAAAGCAGTTTCATCTGATCAGTGTTTTAAGAGCATGAGGTATAACAAAAGAAAAAGAAACCAGGTCAAGTTCTGTTTACGCAGTTTTATCACACAGGCTTTATGCAGAAAAACTCGGTAACACAAGGAGAACCAGCGACCTGGACTGTCTTTAAGAAAAAATAAAAGGAAAGGAACCCAAAGCCCACCCCAAAGAAAAGACTAGAATAAACACAACATTCTCGCAGGCCAGCTGCTCAGGCACAGCGCAGTCAGGGACGCACAGTCAGGGGCACATGCTCTGGCTCGCACGCACTCGAACAACTGGGACGACGGAGACTTACGTGTCAGAGTCTTCTGAGCTGGAATCTTCATGGCTCTGCTCGGCCTTCCACCGCTTGTACCTGTCGATTAGCTCCGTCAAGTAGGATGTTTTCTTCGCATTGCGTATTATAAACTTGTGCTTCAGTAGCTCCTTTGCCGTGGGTCTCTGGGCAACAAGCCACCAAACAATGCAAACAGAAAAAGCATGAGATGAAGTCCCTGCCTTCCACCTGATTCTACCCCAACGGTCAGACTTCTGCCTCAATAGGTCATACAGCCTTGGCTGGTTTGGCTCAGGGATTACAGCGTCGGCCCTTACACCCTAGGGTCATGGGTCCAATTCCCGGTCAAGGGCACATACTTCTCAGTTGTAGGTCCCCTAGCCCCAGTGGAGGCGCCTGTGGGAGGCAACCAATTGATGTTTCTTTCTTTCTCCCTCTCCCTCCCCCATTCCCTTTCCCTCTCTCCCCCCCCCACTTCCACTCTCTCTATTAATCAATGGAAAAAATATTCTCAGGTGAGGATTAAAAAAAAAGTCACAACCACACTAATACCTAAAGAGCAAGTTCTACTTCAAAGGTTTTTCCCCCTAAGACCTATTCAAAGAATAAGCCATTTAGCACCCATGGGTGGGACTCTGTGTACAGTAGCATTTAGTATCTGATGTTAAATTCTCAGAAAACCACTCAATTTAGGTAGAAAATGCTCCCGAGAATTTCACAGAAATCATCTAAAGGAGCTAGAATATGCCTCCTAGATTCTATAAAATGTTTTATTGCAAATGCTGGCAAGAAAAGAAAACATGTTTCGTATTACCTTGTTAACTTACTATATTAATATTTGGCTCCATCCCCCAAAATAAGAAAAATGTTCATTTGGATTCATCTAGAAGAAACTACAAAGGAGCCAGGAGAGTCCTTTTTCTTGGTTGCTCAAAGAGTACTGAGTTCTCAGTCATCCAGCCCTAACTTAGAAATGCTGGTTTCTCAGGTCTGCCCCTTTCCTTGTGGTCCAATGAGGACTTCATCCGGCCCTGGGCTCAGGATGGCCACAGCCAGACAGCATGCTTTGACCGTGGCCAACTGCTCTGACCTTGAGGTTGGCAAAACCAATTACAGGGAACATGCTTCCCAAGGCAGCTGAGTGAAGCCCAAATTGGAGTAGGCAGGGGGAACACACAAACAACATGTCAGACTACGCTGCCGCTTACTCTGAATTTCTAAAGCTTTATTAACAAGAGGCAGGGATATTTCTCACATTTAAGCTTGTGAAAAACATGGGCCACCTCAGGTATTTCCCACTCCCTGTCCGCAGGACTGTGAAACTCCAAGCATCTCAGAAGTGCTTGCATTCTCAGTTTCTCATCCTTCTCTTGGTCCATCTGGGGTCAAGGCTGGGGTGGATATATGTACACAGGCAAGCACGCCAATACTGGAAGTATGGGTTTTTGTTGTTTTTTAAAATATATTAAAATATATTTTTACTGATTTCAGAGAGGAAGGGAGAGGGAGAAACAGAATCATCAATTGGCTGCCTCCTGCACACCCTCTACAGGGGATTGAGCCTGCAACCTGGGCACGTGCCCTGTCCAGGAATCAAACTGTGACCTCCTGGTTCATAGGTCAACGCTTAACCACTGAGGCACACCAGCTGGGCTGGAAGTACGTTTTTAATGGGAAGATGTAGATGTGTGTGGGTGTAACTTCTGGGTGCTGGTGCCTCGTGACTAGGAACTAACAGCATGATGTAAATTTCAGAGCACTGTGGCAATGGAGAACAGCAGCCCCACGCAACCAATGGTTGGTGTACTTTGCAACCCCTTGAGGATCTCAGAATAGGTTGCACTCGCCATTCAATTCCTTTACCAAAACTGGCATAATATTAGAAAACCACTGTGCTCTTGTAAACCTAATCACCCATTTTTAGATAAGAGTTCATGAAAAGAAGGGGGGTTCCAGCTAACCCTGCTAGAAAATCCATAGATAAAACAAGGATATATGGTGCTATATACAACATCAAAATATACAGATAACTTTCAAAATAATGTCCTAATTCAGAGAGAAAACTAGGCTGAAGCTATGTAGTCGGTACTGCTACATGGCTCTGCCAGAGTCCCTCAAACATAAAGACGGGGGTGGGGGGCAAGGTGGGTGGTTCATTTATATTTTATTTGCCTTTCTTTCCTGACACATACCAAGAAGAAACTGAAAACATTTACTTTAAAAATTATTTAGCCATTATTTTTCAGGCCAGACTTTGCGATTATTAAAAATAGCTTCATAATTTATAGCCTGACCTACCACTATAAAATGAAAAAGTTATTATTACACATATAATATTAAGGAAAATAGTCCTCAAGCTCAATGAGGTATGAGATGCTAAAAAATAAATTTTATCCTTCAAAGATAAACTAACAATAAAAACATATTTTCAATGCAAAGAAATCAATCATACCCGTGTAGAAAAAGAAAACAAATGAGACTGTGAAGACAGCTGACATTAGTGATAAAAGAAAGTCCAATAAGATGGATTTAGACCAAGTCGGGCCACACATGAAGAGATGTGGGCCATTCTGATCTGAAACTCACAAAGCTCGGCTCCTTATTCAAACAGGCCTCCACAAACTCCTTGAGGGGTTTGCTGTAGTTTCCTTCCAGCGTCGGAGGGTTGTTCTTTGGAATGAGGAATAAAACCTTCATGGGGTGCAGCTCAGAATGAGGTGGTTCCCCTTTTGCAAGCTCTATAGCTGTTATGCCCAGGGACCAGATGTCTGCCTGCAACAAAAAAGGATCTTTAGAGAACCACCAAGCAGGAGTAAATTCAAATAAATATACTTGCGGGATGGGGAGAGAGAGAACACATCTCAACGAACTTTTAAGGTTTTGAAAACATTATCTTTAACTGAAAATAAGAAAGATAAGCCTTTGGTTTAATTTCAAAATAAGCAACACACAGGAGAAAATAATACATAAAACAGCTTCTATCTCTGTACTGAAGGTGGCTTTTACGAGTACTCCTCTTCCACTTGCTGTTGGAGGTATAATGCATTCAATGTCAACGGAGGCCCCCCAAGGCAGTCAACAGGAGGTAGTCAGAGGTGAGCAGAAAGGGCAGATGGGGGAGTGAGGTGTGTTTGCCAGTCAGGCAGTGCTCAGGACTAACATAATGCTCCGAGTTAAGTGCTAGCTCTACCATCAGAGTCTCATGACCTCAGACAAAGATCTAACCCAGGGGTGGGCAAACTTTTTGACTCGAGGGCCACAATGGGTTCTTAAACTGAACCGGAGGGCCGGAACAAAAGCATGGATGGAGTGTTTGTGTGAACTAATATAAATTCAAAGTAAACATCATTACATAAAAGGGTATGGTCTTTTTTTTTTTTTTTTTTTAGTTTTACTCATTTCAAACAGGCCGGATTCGGCCCGCGGGCCGTAGTTTGCCCACGGCTGATCTAACCTCTGAGCCTAGTTCCCTCATCTGTAAAACAGGAATAACAACAAGTGGCTATGCAAGGTGCCTAACATAGCACTCTGAACTTATGTTCAAACACACAAAGAAGTGGAAAATACCTGTACAATGCACCCCATTTATCTAGCATTTGAATTCAATAATCATTAACACTTACCATAAGTTTTAGCTATTATTCACCATCGTACATAGCAGATAAAAAACATCATGACATTTTCCTTGAATACGTCAATTTACCAATTTAAGGGCTTTTTATTACTATCAACATTTAAAATTAACAATAACTCCTTATCATATAATAATTCAATATTATGTAATAATTTAATATCATGTAATAATTTTCTCAACTGCTCAAAAGTCTTTCATGGTTAATTTGAATCAGGATCCAAACAAGGCCCGGATGCTACAATTGATTGTTAGGTGGCCTATGGCTCCTTTAACCTGGAACAGTTCACTCCCTCATCTCCCCAGTGTCACTGACTTGAGGAAGAAATAGGCCCCAATTCTGGATTTGTCTGTTTTCTTCCTGGTGTCATTTAATGTGTTCTACTCCTGGGTTTCCTGTCCAATACCCAGTGGTTCATTAAGTCTGTAGGCTTGGTCAGACTCACTGTTGGGAGGAGTTAGGGGGTGCCAGTGTCCAGATGCCTGATCCTCCTCTTGCCCAGCCCCAGCTTGTGGCCTCGCAGGGGATGGGGGCCAAGCCCTCCACTGTACTCGGTCTAGTACAGCTTCTCTGCTCTTGTCACTGCACTGTAAGCCCACCATAACTCTAGGCAATTAAGTGAGAACCTATAAATCTCTCACATTCACCCTACAGCAAGGAGACAGAAAGCCTGAAGCCCCATTCAGGTCATTTTCCACCTTTAACTACCTGGAAAGGATTCATCTGTCATGTTCCCGCAATCCTAGTGAGTATGAGAAACCCTCACTACCATCTCCCTGGCACATATATGCCAGGCCTATCACATACCCTATATTCTCCTGTTCTCAGGGAAGGCAGGAATAAGTAAGCTCTAAATTCTTTGTACATTTTACTAAAGATCTAGATGAACCAGTATCAGGAGCAATACGCCTGTTTTCCTTCTATCTGCAACCTGCACTCTGCTTTATCTTACCTGTGTATTATTTTTTAAATCAGCAAAATGTGACTTATTCCAGAGTCCCTCTCTCCCAGGAGGAGGAAGATGGGTGCCCCTAGTGAGCACCCATAACTGGAGTGGCAGGAGGGCCTGCCTCGTGTGCAGGTACCAGGAGTGAGGGCAGCATGCACGAGCAGAGGAGGCAGCGAGGACGGACAGCACGACTCTCCTGCCACAGAAACCCCTCTACCCAGCAGGTTCCTTCCTAAAGTCTGTATGGTTCCTATTCGTCTGCTACTCTACACCCACCCCCCCAAACTGGATTTCACCAGAGCTGCTGCTGTTGGCAAAGCCTACTACTCAGCCTGCCTCCCACTGAGTGGATGCAGGACCTCTGTCCAGATGACCTCTGACGGGTGTACCTCCAGACCCCTCTGCACCCGGTACCACTAAACCCACCCCATAGCTAGAAGGCCCCGGCCGATGGCGCGCCTGCTGGCAGTCTGTCATGATGTGTGGGCACGCATTTCCCTGTGGTCAGAGGGCTTGCTGTTGGGTGCCACGCCAGACAATACCCAAACAGGCAGCAAGACTTTAAGGACCTGGCACCCGCTCCACCTGCCAGGATGGACCAACGGACGTTAACCAAGGAAACAGCATCCCAGCCCCACCTGTTACACAGCCAAGTCACCAGAGAAGAGCAGGGGCATCACTCACTCGCTCCCCTGGGAGTCGCCAGCAGAGCCTTGTCAAGACAAAGCACATGCCAACCTCCAAGGCAGCCAGCCTAGCCAGGAGCTGGAGTGTCACCCAGCCTCTCGGGACCCTTCTCTATACCCTCCTACATCACCAAGTGCTGGATGTGTGGTGTGTGGCTCCCGACATCTCGGCGCCCTCCTGATTGGCTTAGTTCAGAGCTCCCTCTCCTGGGACTTCTGTAGGGGACTCCTAAAGTGTCCTCCTGACTGCAGGCTCCCTCTGCAGACATCGAACACACTCCTGACTGACTTGGAAACCTCGACTGGCACTCGAATAAATGGCAAGCAATTTGGCATCATGTATCAAAAGCCATAAAAACATCCAAACTTGTTAAAACCAATTAATTCCACTTCTAGGAATCTACCCTAAATAAATACATTTTAGATTTAGAAAATGGCATATGCTGCCAAAAACATTCAATGGCAGCTTTACTTACACTAAGCCTAAAGAATGACTAAGCTGATGTGGCACATAACTTACTGAAGTACCAAGCACTCGACAATGACGCCAATCCAGAATCATACATGGAACTGAGTTTGTCTTATGACTGTACCTAGGAAATATGGCATCAGATGCAGAACATGTGTCTGCGTTTTAAAATATGTTATGTGGGGGAAGGACAGACATTTCCAAAGCAATTAAAGTTCAAGTTTAAGAAGAGACTCGTTATCCACAGAAACCAGAAACACCCATCAGAAAGGATATATGCACCCCTATGTTCATAGCAGCACAATTTACAATAGCTAAGATTTGGAAACAGCCTAAGTGCCCATCAGCAGATGAGTAGATTAAAAAATTATGGTACATCTACACAATGGAATACTATGCTGCTGTAAAAAGGAAGGAACTCCTACCATTCACAACAGCATGCATGGACCTGGAGACCATTATGCTAAGTGAAATAAGCCAGTCAGAGAAAGATAAATATCACATGATCTCACTCATTTATGGAATATAATGAACAACTTAAACTGATGAACAAAAACAGATCCAGAGACAGAGAAGCATCGAACAGACCATCAAAGCTCAGAGGAAAGGCAGGGGAGGATGGGGAGAAGGGGGAGAGATCAACCAAAGGACTTGTATGCATGCATATAGGCCTAACCAATGGACACAGACACTAGGGGGGGGGTGAGGGCATGAGCGGGGAGGTGGGGGGGCAATGGGGAGATAAAGACACATATGTAATACCTTAATCAATAAAGAAAATAAATCAATTTTTAAAAAAGAAAACAAACAGGATTTTCAATATGAGTTCAAGTCAAAAGCTGTGAGGGGCTAGTGCTTTGCACTGTAGACATTTGTGAACAGATGTTTTCCTATGTGAACGGTTCTAGGTGGCACAATCCTAAGTGACAACACAGAGTAACTGTTGCTGATGACCAAGGATTCTTTCTCAATGGGGCTGCAGGTTGAGTGGGTACCAATATCCAACATTCTAAATCCCTGCAATACCAATCACTGCAATTTTTAAGTAGAAGTAAGCTGGCTACAAATCTGCGGACAATGCGATTTGAGTAGCATAAAAAATAGTGCATACAAAATATTCTAGAAGGAACCACAGTCAACTCTATAATCAAGAGGAAGAGGGGGAAACCCTGGAAAACCCAATCACAGTTATAACCAGTCAAAAAATAGATCAAAATGGGTTTAATATAAATGATTTACTTAATTAGATGCAATACTTAGGTACACTTTTATAAGCAGCATCTAGAGGTATAAAGATCACTTGTGCTACACAGCAATTATATGATTGGTCCAAAAAGGCGCCATCGTGACTACGTGCTAAAATAAAGCCCATCCTTCCCCCACCTCCAGGGCTCCTTACAGCAGGGTCTGTGGGCAAATCCTGATCCTGCACACGGCCGGGGAGGCTGGTGCTCAGCATCAGGTCGGGGAGGGCCAGTCCTGCACTGCAGTGGACGGGCCACCTGCAGACTCCAGCAACCACCGTGTTTTCACTCATCTTTAACCATTTTATTTTTCCCTTCAATACCTCACTCATTTCCACTTTTCACCATGGTCAGACTGCCAACGGTTATTTCAGAGATGCCTGGATACCAAAATGATGTAGCTTGTGCTTGGGTGGTAGGACTACAGATGGTTCTCTTTTCATCTCATTTTTTCCCCCTGTATTTTCCAGATTAAATCGTACGTACTGCTTTTGAGACCAAAATGGGAAGAGTTACTTACAGGAGAATACTGACACTGGCCTCTCAGTGTCTACAGGATGTTGTTTCACTTAACAGGAAAGTCACATTCTCTGGCCTCATCCCCTAGCAAATTCTTCACCACAATGTACAATCCAAATATGAATGTCCTGCCTTTCCTACATGGACTTGGGCCAAACGTCCTTCCCTTATCTTTGAGGGGCTGAAAAGCCCTATGTCTGACTCCCTGCTCAGCTCATTCTGATGTCCCTCACTCAGCCCCCCTGCGCTCCCGCTTACCTGTGTGAGCACCTGACACCCAGTACTGCCATTACTCACTGAAGAAGTCAATTATTTAGCACAGCACACAGCACTGGGTACAACTACAGTGAAGATCAAATAAATACTACAGAGAAAAGGACATGAAACAGGCAACGTTCTTACCCAAGTCCAATCCATTTCCTGACACACCGTCGTAATAACCTTACAAAGGAAGGGGGTGGGGGTGAAAGTTCTGCAGCCCAAGACCCTGCTCTAGCAAGGAAAGCAAAGGCTTCCTTGTCAGAGAGCAGAGTTTTCTGCCTTAGCACCATCTTCAAAGTCTGAGGTCTTCTTAAACAAACTAAGCTGCCCTAAGTCCCCTTCATAATAACAGTAACAGTTATGATGAAGGTTCTTCAGACATACGGGTTCTCATGACTTAGTAATGCTGAGCTCAGGTTAAGAACTGAGGTCGACAGTAAGATGCCCTGCATGTGCAATCTCAGACAGAATACCTAAGCAGCCCACACAAGTGACAAAGGGTCAAAGATACTGGTTTAAGAACTGGTTGTGTTAAATAAACTTGTAGATATACACGTAAAACTAAGCCTTGGACCTCTTTTTGTTTGGTGAGATGAAGATGCTAGTGAGGCAGATAAATCCCTTCTCTTCCCAGCCTGACCCTCCTTTTGTGAATCAGTGTGTGTACCCAGATGGAACGGCCTGCATCTCTTCATGTGTTGCCTGACTTTGTCTAGATCCATCTTATTGGAATTTCAATGAGTTCAAGTCAAAAGCTATGGAATCTAGTGCTTTGCACTGCAGACATTTGTGAACAGATGTTTTCCTATGTGGATGGTTCTAGGTGGCACGACCCTAAGTGACAAAACAGAGTAACTGTTACTGATGACCAAGGACTCCTTCTCAAGGGGGCTGCGGTTGAGTGCTGTGCTTTCATGATGATGTAACAGAACCTGCTACTCTGAAGCTGTTAAGCTCTTTACCTGTAACACACAGACCAGTAGGGAAAACAACCACAAGGAAGAATGGGAGGGAGAACTGGAAAGAAGCTGAGTTGAGTTTGTGTTATCAGGAGACCAGGGTGGCCACCACGGCTACAGTGGCCCTCTAAACATAAACAGCCGTCAGGCAGGCCTCGGTGAGGGTGGCAGTCACTGGAAGGATATTTCACAAAGCAACTCTGAAAAGGTCCTTTGTCAGGCACTGTTCTTAACAAGAGCTGCTAGCCCAGAGTCACAACTAATGAGAGTGTGTGTGACATCATCCCCAAGGGCCCAGCCTCTGGAACCCCACTTCTGGTAAGCCCCAAGACTCAGGCATAGACATCAGCCTTATCTGCAATTTCCACACCTCCTGGGTCAACAAACCTGGGAAGCAAATTTCACATAAGCATATTTTCACACATGGTTCCCAGTAAAGAGTCAATAGAAAATTTTTTTAAGATGTTTTAAAAAAGTCACTGGGTATGATCCAAGCCAGTGGTCGGCAAACTGCAGCTCGCGAGCCACATGCGGCTCTTTGGCCCCTTGAGTGTGGCTCTTCCACAAAATACCACATGCGGGAGCGCACGTACAGTGCAATTGAAACTTCGTGGCCAATGCGCAGAAGTCGGTATTTTGTGGAAGAGCCACACTCAAGGGGCCAAAGAGCCGCATGTGGCTCACAAGCCACAGTTTGCCAACCACTGATCCAAGCAAATGAAAGATTTAGCTTTTAACATAAGTCAGAGGAAAAGGTAATTAAAGGTCAGTGACAGTTTCTTGAGCTCCCAAACCAAGTGTGCATTTCCTGTGAGTTTGCACCTTTTATCTACCTAAAAAGAATAGTGCAACTTCTACTGATCAGATAAGAGCATTTGATCTTGGTAAGAACGCCAGGAAAAAGGGTGGCAAAGCGCCACAGAGAAATCTCCATGCTCAGAGGCTGCCTTTGGCAACAAACACCCAAAGACCCTGCACTAGGGAAAAAGATGGGAGGGAAAAGGTCTCAGGCAGCCTTTTCCTTTCTCCGTCACCCTTTTCCTTTCTGCCTCACCCTTTTCTTTTCTCCCTCTCCCTCTTTCTTTCTCCTTCTCCCTAAAATCAATAAGCATGTCCTTGGGTGAGCATTAAAAAAAAGAGAGGTTGGAAAAAGGGAATTATAATTCTGCCTCATGTTGGTTAGGAGCCTGTGAGAGTAACAATCCTAACTGGGTACTAAAATGAATGACAAGAAGGTTCTGTAGCAACCTCTAAAAGCATTATTCCATTTCTGTGGGCTTTCTCTTGTGGGATCCTCTTTCTGTCCCTGTCCCTTAAATATCATTCAGAGTTCTGTCCACAGCCCTCTTCCTTCACCCACTCCACTCAGGCCTCAACTATCACCCATACACAAACAGCACCCAAGCCCTCTCTGTGGACCCACACCCCACATGCTGCTCCACTGGGTGCCTTTACCGTGGCTCCACCTTGATCCTCTGTCCCTCCACACCCACCTTCAAACACACTTTTCTCGGTGCTCCCCACCACCACCACCACCACCACCAAGCAGACATTACACTAAAAACCTCACTGACCGTGGACTGGATAAACAAAGGGTATTGCAGGAGACAGAGAAGAAACCTGTTTTTAACCAAGGTCCAAGAACGACCTTTCTGACCTACTTCAAGGTGCCAGTCTTCACTCTCCCTGCAAGAGCTATAAGGTGAAAATACAAGAGGAGGAACTCTCCAGACCCAGGGATGGTGAAGCGTCGGCTGTTACCTTTGAGTCGTAGGCTGACTGTTTGATGACTTCAGGTGCCATCCAGAAAGGGGTGCCCACGAAGGTATTTCTTTTTATCTGGGTATCTGTCAGCTGGCCCGCCACTCCAAAATCAGCCAGCTTCACCTCTCCATGTTCAGAGAGCAGAACATTGGCAGCTGCAAAATAAAACCAAGATGCCTCTTGATATTATTGCTGTATTGTCCCGTCCATGATCATTCTGGGAATGTTTCCGTCCTCTCCTCAGCGAGATCATGTGCTCAACAAGAACAGGCAACAAGGCTATGCTTCTGAGCAGACAGCCTCACACCCACCCAGGCTTGCTGCAGGGACACTGAGAAACACACAGACAGCCCTCACACCCACCCAGGCATGCTGCAGGGACACTGAGAAACACACGGAGAGCCCCGCTGGAGAAGAAAAGCACAGCTTTCCTCTGCAGCACGGTCTGATCCACCTGAGGTTTTCAAAGCAATAAAAACAAGATGTTTTCTTACCTTTAATGTCTCTATGAATTTTCTTCTCCGAATGCAAATAATCAAGTCCTTTTAGTATTTCTCTTAATATAGTAGCAATCTGAGTTTCATCTAAAGGCCCAGGTTCTAACTAACAAAACAAAAGTGTTAAAGTTACTTATATGATTCTAAGACATTTGAAATTATACAACAGTCAATACCCATGTTAAATGGACAATAATGAAAATCTACTTCAAAACAGGCATTTTGTCCAGACGATTAAAACCTACTTACAGGGCCCCAAAACAACAATAAAGCAGAGAAAATGACTTTGCTGAGTGAAGCAAAGCTGGCTAACAACTAGAGTAGGGTAGGACCAGTGAGAAAGTCCATGGTCAGCCCCACTGTGTTGGGCCATAAGGGATTTTAGTCCAGAAAGCAAAAGCCCAGAGACTCCCAGTACCTGCTGGGTAGGGTACGAAGAAGCGTGGCTCTGTCCTACATGTGTAATGGCAATCAAAACACAGTCGTCCAAAGGGAAGGCCCAGGAGCCCACTGCTTTCTGAGAATGCCCCTGCTCCACAATTTTTTAAACCTAAAATTTAAAGCTTGGGGGAACACAGCTAAAAGAACTCAATTCGCAATGACTGGGATTTTCTGTTAAAATATATAATGTAATAAAAATAATAATCCCAAATTAGGTAATAATTACCTCTGAAAACTTTTATTCTGAGAAACTCAAAGCAATTTATAGTCATTCCTTGATAATGATAAACGTATAAAGTGTAAGGAAGAAATGTCAACTATATATATGCCCTTTTTAAATGGGAAAAAAAAAAGGGTTCTAAAGCTCAGTTCACATTGGGTAGATCCGCCATCACTTGCAGAGTAGGAATTCAACCACAACTAAATAATTACATAAATTACTTCAGCAAAACAACCGAACGCCCCCGAAAGAACTGGTCATGGACCTGTCAGATGGAGGCGGGGTGGGGGGGGGGGGCGGGGGGGGAGCAGAATTCTAATAGCATATCAATTTTTCATCTGAACAATAGTCCTCAGAATTACGTCTTCAGACTTGACAGTGAATGCATCATAACCCAAACCCACACATCTTTAGGCCATACAATCTGTGACATCACCAAGCATGCTTTAAAAAGACAGATGCTTTAAAGCCGAGGAATAAAAACTAAGACCCGCCTCGTAAGGTCGAGTTCTGCCTGACGAGCTCTCTCAGGCAGGCAGTCCTTGGTGTGTGTCAGGGCCGTGGCTGGGAAGGCAGCGGCGGGCGGGGAAGCTGAGACCCCTTCCTGCTTCACGACAGCTGTGCTCGTGCCTGGAACCGGCTCTGGCTCACCTAGCGAGCTGGGCCGCCTCTGCTCACTGGCCCAACCTGGTCTACACAAAACCCCACAGGGTCCGGGTGAAGGAGGGAGGTTCTCCTCCTGCCTGTTGGCTCCCCAGGACCCTGGAGGTCGGGCAGCAGGGCACACCTGTGATGGAGCAGCTCCTCGGCGCCTCACCTCAGCACACAGGGGTGAGACAACGTGCTGCTCACTGTAATTTTACTCGGTATTATGTGCTCAGGGAAAGTCACATTGCCTGGGCCAACTAGCCTGCAAGGAAGTATCCCAAATTCTAATCGAGACACTATCCAAGTTACCTCCAACTGAGGCAACAGGTCACACACTTTGTTCCACAGAACCTAACTGTTCCCAGTTATCTGACCCCAAGAGTCTTATTTTCAAGTAACACACATTGAGACTACTGTTCCAAAGACACAATCTGGAAACCCTGCCTGTCTGCCTTCTCCACATCTACTTGAGTGTTCATAGGAAATACAAGTTTCAGCACTCAAAATGAGGGAAAGCACTTCTCTCATAACCTAGGGCAGTGGTCGGCAAACTGCGGCTCGAGAGCCACATGCAGCTCTTTGGCCCCTTGAGTGTGGCTCTTCCACAAAATACCACATGCGGGTGCGCATGTACAGTGCAACTGAAACTTCGAGGCCCATGCGCAGAAGTCAGTATTTTGTGGAAGAGCCACACTCAAGGGGCCAAAAGCCACATGTGGCTCGCGACCCGCAGTTTGCCGACCGCTGACCTAGGGGAAAGAGAAGGGCAGAGATGCTGGCGTATTTGCTCTTATTCACACCACCACAATGCAGTTGTTCAAAGTCGTATCACAGAGTACAAGCCCACATCCTCCTCCACGCAGACCACCAGCAACATGGGGCTAGGCTTGGGCTTAACTTCAATCTCCCTTCTATTATTACCCAGTCTCTAGAAAGAAACAGCAGAGCAGCCTGGTGTCATCAGCTAGGAGAGATAAGAAGAGCTCAGAAAAACTAATAGAAAAATCTCTTCCTGGATCACTGAGAACTGGCCCTTTTAAATCTGGCCTACACACCACCCACCAATGATTTATTCTTTATTTTGGGGGGGGGGGTAAAGTGGATGTCCTTGGTGTCAAAACTCGCTATAAGCAGTATTCAGTTGCTCTCTACATGACAGAAATCCTCACTAGTGGTAAGGCCAGGCTGAGCTAAGTTCTCCGAGTCATATATTAGCACTCTCCACCATTACTACTTCTTTTTTTTTTTTTTAAATATATTTTATTGATTTTTACAGAGAGGAAGGGAGAGGGATAGAGAGTTAGAAACATTGATGAGAGAGAAACATGGATCAGCTGCCTCCTGCACACCCCCTACTGGGGATGTGCCCACAACCAAGGTACATGCCCTTGACCGGAATCGAACCTGGGACCCTTCAGTCCGCAGGCCGATGCTCTATTTACAGAGCCAAACTGGTTAGGGCTCCACCATTACTATTTCTAGGCATTATAAACATGGCAGTCTCTATCATCGAGAGCACCGTGGAATTTTCAAATAATTGTTATAAAAGGAAGACCACCAGCTGCATCTCACCTTTGGGTGACTCTAATTCCCTCTCCCCAAGTCTGTTCTCTCAGCCTTCCTCTGCAGCAGACACCATTAACCAGGAACGTGGCCACCCAACAAGAGGCCATACCTGCCCACCTCCGCAGCAGCAGGTACAGCCACGTGAGTAAGTTCTCCCCAGTGGAACATGAGAAGTGACACATGCCCCTTTCCTGGCCTTGGCCTTGGAACACTGGCAGCCAGAAAGCACAACTGAAGACCAGGGAACACCATGGGATACAGATGGTAGGACCACCCACTAGTGCAGGACCCTGGTGACCCTGTGGACTAGAGCCCACTGACCCCAACACGTGGGAGAGAAATAAATTTCTATCTTGTGTGAGACACTGGGGCCCTACAACAGCCATCTCATTTTTTAAAAACATGTTGCAGATACATGTTCAAGTTTGCCAAACATCTCTACATGGTATCAGATTTTTATATGTGACAATATCCTGGTTTTTAAAATCTGTTATAAACATAAGACCCTCTCAAAATAATACTAATAGTTTTCAATATGTAAAAGATAATTCTTGTAAAAGTGTGTCTTCTCAGAAAGTTGGGGGCAGAGATAAGAAGTGGAGAAAGATAAAACAAGGTCGGAGGGAGGGAAAGGACAGCATGGGATCAGGGCAGGCCATAGACTTCGCGCCTGGTCACAAGGAGGTCCAAAGTGCAGCTCTGTTTGTGAGCTGGGACACCTAACCTGAGTGTCCTGTTTCCTCATCAGTGAAAACGAGATGATTAGGGACATCCAAAAAGGATGCCTAGTTCTTGTCACCAGGGCCATTGAGTGCAAAGTAGATGGCAATTTGCTGGGGCTCTCATACTCAAGACTTTTTTTCAAATGAAGAGTTCTATATTTCTTCCAACTGTTATGTCTAAAATTTCACAGACTTCAAGTCAAAGGTCCAAAGAAAGTTACCACTAAATAAGTAAATAACTGTGGCATTAATAATGAATAAATTATAGCATTTAGAGACTAGAATTGCTGCCCTGAAAAACTTGAGGTCAGACAAGAGTCCCCATGAACAACTTTTTATATGCCACAAATGAAATTCACTTAAGATAATACAAAATCTAATTAAACAAAATGAGATAATTTTCTGCAGTCCTTAAGTATTTCCCAAAAGAGTAAAAAAAAAAAAAAAAAAAATCAAATTCTTTGTGTGTGTACATTTATGGAAAAGCAGTGAAGCAAGTCATAAAATTTATCCAGCTGTTTTGTCACTGTTCCCATTTTAATGTAATGGTTCATACCATATTTAATATTTTTTCTTGAAATTTCCTTTGAACATCATTTTGACCAACTGTTTTTATGGTTTATAATGTTAGAGGATTTTTTTTTAAATTGGGTACATAAGCTTTTTAGAAGTTTACAGTTTTAGAGTTTTATCTTCCCCTGAAAAACTACGAATTGCTACTATTGTTGTGAGGAAGCAAGCTCCTTTTAATCTCTGACATCTTTCCTTAGTGAATAAACCTCCGTAGACTGTAACCACTAACACAGGGCTTTCTGCCGCTCTCGTGCTGAGCAGTGAGTGATGCAGACCATCACCTGACAACTTCCCATCAGACGGGGCCCGCCCTCCAACGCCAAAATGATAGGTTAGGCCTGTCCTGGAAATCACCGCTCACCCAAAGGCCAGCTTTGGTAGGGCAGGTAGGAAAGAGGGCTGATTACATTAATTTCGCTGCAGAGCCACAGGGGGGAAAGATGTCAAGAGCTAAACTACTGTGTGCAGTGTTTTAAGAAATGATTTTGCATATGCTGTGCCTCAAGGAATACTTAAACAATGCCTATGATTCACTGGTTATTTTGGAGCATCTTGCCAGAGGCCAACATGTAAACTGTGTTTTACCATGAGAAGCAAGTCCCAGCCTGTGACTCTGAGGTCATTCTATACCTAGCTCCCTTTATCTTTTGTGGGAGACAGTGGCGCACAGTAATGGTACAGTAGGTCCAGGCCAGGCAGTAGCCGGGAATGGGTGCCAGCCCGGCTCCTTCGCAGCCCCACTGCATACCCTGCCCCCTACTCTGGTATGAGCAGCGTGCTGCAGGCCTCACACCCTGCCTGGGTCTTACTCTGAAAAGTTTAATTTGTTAAAATCCTAATTCTAACTAATTATAAATTAAAGTATTGCCCACATATTTTGGAAGCTACATTACTACCTGAAATTTAAAACAATGATAGGGTATTAGCTCTACAAAGGTTAAAACCAGTTTTGGAAAATTAGCAAACTGCTCTTTGGTAAGATAGTGACAGGCAAAATCCTTCTTGGCTTTTATGAATAAATTCATGGGTTTTCCCAAGAAACAAAACTGGTTTCAAAAGTAGACCTGTAATTGTCAGTAATATATCAGAAGCAGAAATACATATTATAAGGAAGAGTTTGGCCCATTTTTCATAGAACTTCAAATAGAGAAACGGAAATGTTTAAACATAGAATTACTTTCAAAACCAAGAAGAACCTTAATACGCAGGCTTCCGACATAATACTTACTAGATCTAGTGCGGAGCCTCCACCAAGATATTCCATTATTATCCACAATTTAGTATCCTACAAAAACAAAAAGAGAGAAATTACTTTAAAAATGAGCAAAGCAATAGGGTTTTTTTTGTTTTGTTATTTTGAAACCATTAAAATTTAATAAATACATATATACCATCAAGGAAAATGTGCCCAGTAAGCCGTGGGCAAGAGGCCTGCTGTGTCAGAGGGACTGCCATGTCTGGCCAGGCCCTGTACCAGACTCTTCCAGGCAGTGACCAGACCTTCTGGACCAGCCATCTCTGAAGATGGGACAAGACGGGACCACAGGGGCTCCACTCGTAAACAACCTCAGGCCATGACCCACAAGCACAGTAGGGTTTGAGATCCAGTCCCCAAAGTCGTTCAGTCCAGCAGCAGTCACACAGTCTCCTGCTGGGTGTCAGCCAGGGCCCGGAGCACAAAGTCCTAGGAGCAGGTCACTTCCTTTTCTGTGGCCTGCAGCTGTGATGCAGGGACTGACCCTCATCCCTGTGAGTACAGGGAAAGGCAATGCTCCGAAGATGGGGTGGTGGGCTGGCCAACTAGCCTGAGCTTCGCAGAGGGCAGCCCATTTCAGACCCCCCGAGGCTGCCGTGCTCTCTCAGGGAGCTCCAGGAAAGGAGGCCCCTGCTGAACTAAGTCTGTGTCTGTGTCCACCTAGCTCCCTCCACCAGCGGGGTGAGGTGCCATTTGTGATTCTGTCTTTCCCTTTTCTCTCTCCTGAAACCATGCAGCTCCCACGACGTCTAGCATTCTCTTTTGAAACATAAATCCCAAACTGCTTCTCTCTTGAAAGCAAGCAAGCAAATATCTGCACTGTTCTTCCCGTGCGGTGGTCAGGAAGACTCGGGCTTGGGAATGAGCCAGACCAGGGTTGGGATCCTGACCACTCCTTACAGCATAAGGGGCCTGGGAAGGTATTTCCTCTCTAAGCTTCTGACCCATGCCCAGCTAAGTGCCAGAACAGAACAGCTGGTGAAATGAATAACCCGTAACAACACTGGTGGCAGGTAACCCTTCACTGATACTGTGGTGGCTGACCCATCGAGCACTGGTGGTATTCTGGCCTACTGCCTGGGAGCCATGTCCATGGGTATGCTTATATCAATCAGCAAGATTCATTGCTGACTCAGTGTTTTATGGTAGATTTTGTGTGCATTAAATCAGGGTAAAAAAACAAAACCTTTCCCAAGGCTCTTCAGTACCTCCAGGACAGAACTGTGCCTCTGCCCTTCAGATCATCCCCAAGAAGGCCCCTCTTCCAGGTGCCATGGACTCCTGGTTCTAGTGAAAGGACTCTGGCTTCTTGGACCATTTTACCTCAGCAGTTCCCTGTCAGGAAAACCCTCACCGGCCTCATATGCTGAAGAGACTTTTGCTTTAGCACCTACTGGTCTGATTTCCATTTTAGATTTACTTGTCTAAGCGCCAGGGGACCGTGCCAGGCACGCTCGAGCTCAGGAAGGCTACCTGTGGTGCTCTGCAGCCAAGGAAGGGTCAATCACACTGACTGCACTCACTCAGGGAGGCAGTGATGCTTGCTCTGCACTTGCAAAGAAATCCCTTCTAAAATTTAAAACAAACCCTGACATCTGAAGTCAATTCTGTAATATTCTAAATGGACAGTCCAAGTTTGACTGTATATAGAATACTTACAAGCTTTTAAATGGCCTTGACTACTAATATGATGAAAACAATTTAAGTCTAGATTGCAAAAGGCACAGAAAGAAGCCTTAATGATGTGTTTGGAATCCACCTTATACATACAAAGATCTCACTTAACAACCACTCATCCAGTCAAGGGCACTTGCCTTGAACAGGCTCAATCACCTGCTGGTCCTGACTTAAAGAGAACTTCCTATCAGAAAGAGTGATCTCCAACCTTCCTCTCTGTTCACAAATATGCCCAATGGCAGATCTCTCTAACACTTGCTACTAGAGAATGTTGTGTTGCTCCTTCCAAGCATTCCAAAAGCATCCTGTCTGGTAGCTAGAAATAAACTATTTCAGGGAACGCCCAATACCATTTTTGATGACATGGGAAATTTAAATTGTTTTCCTATAGGGGAACTTGGATTTCTACTCTCATTCCCCTTTTTTACGGGGCTGTTTGACCCAGCTCCCATCTCTTTTATTATTTTATGGGCACTAAGGGCAAGTTTACAAGAGCAAGATAAACTCTCAGCAGGTCTGTAATCTCTCCTCACCTCACTCCCCACTGCAGGGAGCTGTGCAATAGGACACGCTGGAAACAGCCTTTGCTGACTCTGGAGATTCCAGTGTCACCACACTGCTTCCTGGAACAACAAGACACAAGTGACCACACCTTGTCTGCCATTCCAAAGTTCCATCCTGGGTTAGCCTAGCAAGTAACTAACTACCAAGGAAACAAAACAACCCTTTAAAGTACTATTTCTTCCTTTCAGAGATAAGTGACCCATTTCCAGTGTTGCCCTAATACCACAGGGGGCATTAGAGCAATAGCAGGACACTGGCAAACCACTGCTCTCCAGCTAAAAGGCTAAAGCCCCACCCTTTCATTGTAGAGACCCTGCCTTTCTGGAGAGGAAGATGCAGTAAAAAGACCAGCCGGTTTCTATTTTCATCCAGCTGCTTCCTGGTACCAGACATGCTGGGGTATGAATGCTATTATGTAAACATGAAGTCCACCAGATTCAAGGGCACTTAGGAAAACAGCAGTAGGTCCTCTTTTCAGGCCACTGCATTTTAAGTACCTTAGCTAGGTCCTATGACTAATGTGTTTTTGTCCCCAATTCCATCAGCACCACTAATCCACTAATTGGGGAATAAAATGGAAACTGCATCTCGAAAGGCTCCAGTGGCCACCGCCTCTTGCCTAGACTTGCTTTTCGAACTTACTGGGTGTGTCGCTCACTCTTGCCATGGAGAGCCAGCCAGTCCCCACTCACTCATGGCTGAGATGCCACTGGGCAGCTTTTCCCAGGGGCCAGCACCAGGAGGCAGCAGTAAGCAGGGTGAGTACCTGCCTCCCGCACAGGGAGCTTGCCTTCTAGAGCTGAAGACAATCTTCAACAATGCTTGACTAACTATAACTCACAAGTGGGTGCCATGACAGTGTATAGCAGGGACCTGCCAGCTCACGTCAGAACCTGATGATGAATGGGCAATGGGGTCAGGGGAGAAGTGGAGGGAGGGGACCAGGGGGAGAAACGCCGGTCAGCATCCAGGTGGCAGGAGTGAAGCTGCAAAGCAGGTAAGAGGCAGCATCAAAGAACTAATGGAAAGAGGACACAAGGAAGGGCGGGTGGAGAGTGACAGAGAAAGGCCAATCTTGTAGTAGCTGGGGGTAAACAGGTCAGACTTTCTCCTAAGTCACTGAAGGGTACCAAAGCAATGCTCGTTTGGCAAGCACTCAATGTGTGTGGAGAAGGGGCTGGAAATAGTTAAAGGCTCATGTACGTTCTGGGGAGAGGTGAAGGCAAAGGTGAGTGTGACATCATCTGGAGAGGCTTGGGAGGCAGAAATGACAGGACTAGGCGGTGCGCAAGGAGGTCAAAGTGACTTCGGCTTTGGCCTCACTTGAATGAACACCTTGCAGTGCCATCTACTGACAGGAAGCCCAGGGGAAGGAGGTACGGGGTACAATTCGAGCGGTTTGACATAAAGGTGTCCACCCAACATTATAGTGAGTCAATCTCTTTTATCTTTAGAAACAACAACAAACTCCTGATTTAAAAACATCTGAGAGCTTCTACCAAATTCTATCATGACTTCCAAACTCCGGCTTGGTGAACTAGTGCCCTTCACAAGCTGTACCCTCTGTCTCCCCACCTCACTTCCACATGCTCTACTCCACGCCCCCAGAACGCACCCCAGTCCAACCCCTACAGGTTTCTGCACAGGAGCTCTCTCTGCTGGACTCCCTGCACGTCCAGCTCACAGGGCAGCTCTCTGAGGAGACTGATTCAGGGTACCATCGCCCTCCTTCATTCTCCACACCCAAGCACTGTCCTCACCTTCCTCTCGCCTCAGAGAGAGGGTCATCTCACCCTCCACCCAGGAATGGCTTGCAGCTACATCAGCGTTTCTCATCCTTGACCTGACACGTGGGGAACAATTCTCTCTGTGGGCACTGCCTGGTGCCTATAGAGCCTAGCAGCATCCCTGGCTCTCTACCCACTAGGTGCCAGTACCACAGCTCCAGTTCTGTTGACCAAAAGGTTCTCAGACATTTCTGATGGCCTCGAAGAGCCAAAATCACCCTCATTGCAAGCCACTGCACTGTATGATCAAGTGCTACTGTACCAGAAGCACTGGTGAATTAATTCCCTCCTCATTCCAGCCGAGTCAGTTTTGCATATAGGAACCCTGAAACCTCCAGCTAGAAGACTGTCACTTACTTACCATGAGACACCCAAGCTTTGAATTCCTCAGCCCTAAAAAAAAAATGGTAATAATCTCCATGTTTCTAAACCTCACAGTTCAATTGACAATAAAATGAGATAATGAATGTGAAATCACTCTGCAAAGTTCGAAGTACTAAACACATGCAAAGTGCTATTAGCTTATCAACATCATCACCCATAAATGCCTTAAAATAACCTGCAGAAACCAAATCAGCCCAATTAACAAGACCAAATAGTATTTCTCTGCATGGGAGTGTCTGAGGAAAATAAAATCTGGAACAATGATTCATACCCATTCTATACTGGAATTAAAAAAGAATTACTGCTCTCCCAGCCTTCAGGTAAGAGTGTCTGAAAAGGATAGTCTGGTCAAAGAGACACTTGGCCTGTTCTCAGTGACCAGATGAGCATGCTGTCCCTGCCCTGATGTGCAAGCATGGCCCCCATAAACCTCACAAATGGTGACCTGTGAGGCACTCTAAGACAAATAAATCAGAAGAGTTCTTAAAACAAGAATAATTTTAATCAGAATAATTTCATTTTTAAAAAATTACCTCAACGTAAATCATGAATGTTCCTGTAATATAATTTTTCCATATGGGGAAAAAAAATGGCTTATTTAATTCGGGAATCAAAATGTAAAAGGTACCCACAGAGGAAAGACCAATGAAGACACTGAGAGAATGCATCCACCTGCAAGCCAGGAGGAGAGGCCTGAGAGGAAACCACCAGGACTTATCTCAGACTTCTAACCTCCAGGTTTGTGGGGAAATGAATTTCTGTTGTTCAAGCCATGCCGTCTGTGGTACTTCATTATGGCAGAAAATGAGGACAGTCATCAATCCGTAAGTGGAAAACAATGGCACCTCAAGGAGTTCATCTTTCTCTTATTGTAAAGTTGAACACTTCTATATATTGGAGAGTCATGTTTATTTTCTATGAACCCCTTTGTCCACTTCTTTTACTGGGTTACAGACCTTTGTTAAAAACAGGAGCTTCTAACATTAAGAAAATTAGCCTTCTGCAACATGATCTGCAAACACAGCATTTTCCTCATTTGTCTTTGGGTTTTGCTTTTGGTAGTTTTTGCTTACAGAAATTAATTTAATGGCGACACATCAATAATGACGCCTGCTTCTTAAGAACCTGTGCTGATGACTGAAAATGGGGGCTCCCTTTTCAGGGGAAAGGGGGCTTGACAGACAACAACAGATGACAGGAAGGTTAGAACAAGGTAAACAAGACAGGTTAAGATTCCACACAGTTAGCAATATTTTTTTACACAGAAATTCTAAAATGAAGTTAAATCCACTTTGCATCTACACTGAATCATCTAAAGTACAGTAGGTTTTATTAAAATACGAGTGGCCTGGTGCACGGATTCGTGCACATTGAACGGACATTAGCTAGAATGCCTGGGGTGGCGCCACAGCTTGAAGGGAGTCTGCGGAGTGGGGTCCCTCTGGCAGGTGGGGTCCCTCAGCCTGGCCTGTGGGGATCGGGCCAAAACCGGCTCTTGGGCATCCCCCAAGGGGTCCCGGAGTATGAGAGGGCACTCTGCAAAGTTGCTGTCGTACAGGGTGTGGAACACAAATGCAAGTGTGCAGTAAACCGGATTCGGGAATCGCAAGGTCCCGCGAGGAATTGGGCTCCCTCCTCTCTGGTTCCAGGATGTGTCACCTGAAAACCGTGCGTCACCCGAGAACCACCACTGCCAAGTCACTGCAGCTCAGCAGCTCCTGCATTGAGCGTCTGCCCCCTGGTGGTCAGTGCACATCATAGGTACCGGCTGGTCGGCCAGTCACTTAGCCTTTTATATATATATACTAGAGGCCCGGTGCACAAAAATTTGTGCACTCAGGGGAAGGGGGGAGTCTCTCAACCCTGCCTGTGCCCTCTCGCAGTCTGGGACCCCTTGGGAGATAACGTCCTGCTGGCTTAGGCCTGCTCCCGGGTGGCAGAGGGCAGGCCCAATCCCTAGGTGCAGCCCCTGGTCGGGCTCAGAGCAGGGCCGATTGGGGAGTTGGGGCGCCTTCCCCTGTCATGCACAGAGCAGGGCAGATTGGGAGGTTGCAATGCCACCCTCAGGGTAGGGCCGATTGGGGGGTTGGGGCACCGCCCCCTGTCACACTCAAGGCAGGGTCGATGGGGAGGTTGCGGCACCACCCCGTCACCCACAGAGCAGGGCCCATCAGGGGGGTTGGGGCTCCATACCCTGTCATGCACAGAGCAGGGTCAATCAGGGGGTTGGGGAGCTCCCCCCTGTCACTCACAGAGTAGGGCCGATAGGGGAGTTGGGGCACCGCCCCCTGTCACACTCAGGGCAGGGCAGATCAGGGGGTTGGGGCGCCGCCCTCTATCACCCGCAGAGCAGGGCCGATCAGGGGGTTGGGGCACCGCCACTGTCACACTCAGGGCAGGGCCGATGGGGAGGTTATGGCTCTACCCCGTCACACACAGAGCAGGGCCCGTGGGGGGCGGGGGGGTTGGGGCGCCTTCCCCTGTCACAAACAGAGCAGGGCGGATAGGAAGGTTGTGGCCCCGCCCCCTGTCACACACAGAGCTGCAGGGCAATCAGGGGGTTTGGACGCTGCCCCCTGTCACGCTGATCCCGGTGCCGGGAGGCCTCACGGCTCTGCTGATCCCGGTACTGGGAGGCATATTACCCTTTTACTATATAGAATACAGGCCTGGTGCATGGGTGGGGCTGGCTGGTTTGCCCTGAAGGGTGTCCTGGATCAGGGTGGGGGTCCCCACTGGGGTGCCTGGCCAGTCTGGCTGAGGGGCTGAGGGCTGTTTTCAGGCTGGGACTGAAGCTCCCAACCGCTCCTTTTTTTCTTTTTTCTTTTTTTTAATTCTGGGCCAGCTTTAGCTCTGAGGCCTCGGCTGCTGAAAACAGGTTTCTGGCCTTTGTTTACCATCTGTATTTGATACGATGTTGTGGTCCGGCTGGCTGAAGCCCCGCTGAGTAAAGCAGGTTTCTGGGGTTTTTTTAGCTTCTATATTCGCAACATAGTTGCTTAGAGTTGCAGCTGAGAGGCCAGCAAGTCAGGCGGGGAACGTTGGAGTCCTCCGTCACTGAAGCAAGCAAGCCTCCCTGTTCGCATCAGCTGCCTGGCTGCCGGCCGCCATCTTGGCTGCCAGTTAATTTGCATATCTCGGCCCTACTCTGTGAGTGACAGGGGGATTAGCCAATGGGAAGGGTAGCGGTCGTACCCCAATTACCATGTTTCTCTTTTATTAGTGTAGATAGATAGATAGATGGGGTAAAACTTCCTTAACAATATGTTTTTTAAAGCAAAGATACTTTTTTGTTAAGAAGTGGGCATGAACAAAGAATGTTGAGACAGGATTTGAATCCTGCCTCTGACCCTTACCAGCTCTCTGACCCTAAGACCAGTCCCTCAGAGATTCCCTGACATCACAGCCTTCCAATTGTATTCAAGGTACAGAACATGGTTCCTGACCTCAAAAAAATTTGTTTCCCTGTCTCACTGATGCTACCATTTCTTAAATAATTTAGACAGCTACTATGCACACAGTGTATATCTAGACTCTGACTTTAATAAACTTTTCATAATAGAAAAAGTGGACAAATAACTACAATCAGACAGCCTGCAGTAGGTGCCACAAGAGATACAAAATGCCATGGGTGTTCAAAGAGGCCCATCTGAACTGAATGAGAAGGCCTAGACGAGGCTCTAGGAGAGAAGTGGTATTTGAGCTGCACCTTGAAGAACGCAGACAGACAAACTGGGGCAGGGTGGCAGACACCTGGGGATGGCCAAGGAATAAAGTGACCCTACTCAGCTAAGCAGGTGAGAATAATGCCAGCTGGTGGAGTTTCAGCTTAACTTAATAAGCAATGGGGAATCACAACTTTCAGACAGGAGGATAAGTAACCAGCAACTACCTGCAGACAGAATGAATGAGCAGGTCAGGGCGGGCGAGACCTGGAGACACTCTAGAAGTGGCACTGGTGAGTGTTTCCGCTAGTTTGAGCCGCAGGAAGTGAGGACTTCAGGAATACAGATAGGAAGGTCAGAAAGAGGACAACCAGGTGGACAGGGGAGGGAAGCAGAGATGGCTCTTTGTACTTTTCCAATATTGATGGGACAGTCTGATAGATACACCAGAGTAACAGTTGAAAAATATGGTTTTGGAGTCTGGGAGAGAGGTTGGAACAGGCACAGAGATGGTCACTGATACAGTGGATACAGTGAAATTTAGCGTGCGGGGACCCACTGGGAGCCCTTTGGGTTAGTATGAAGATTATTTTAAGCTGAAAACATTTTCTATTTAACAGATGCAAAGAGAAGCCTGCTAGGACCTTCCCTTATCTGACTAAAGCAGCAATTTCTGGGAGGCGAGGCTGCATAAATCCCCTCTCTGGGGTGGGCCTACTCTCAGGAGGAAGAACAGAATAACCCTACCGTAAACCCCCCGGGCCTGAAGGAGGACGCAGAACCTCTCCTGTCTGTAGAGACCACAGCACGTATTTTCTTATCTGCTGTAAAGTCCCATTTGTCTTTCCTAAAGAAACACATTTGTTCTTCCCCTCCCTTTTCCTTAATTAGGACATAAGCCTCTATCATTTCATGAGCATGCACACTTATAAACTATTTTCCTGTTAATCTTTTGTCATTTTAATTTACAGACACCCTCCCCCCCAAAGTCAAAAAGAGGGTAGAGGAAAAGTTGTTTTCCTTTCTAACAAGTGACATATAGCAATATTTTTAAGTGAAGGGGAGCTCAGAATATACAAGTATGGACAAAAGTAGGTTTACAGTTGTATGTGAAAGTTTATTCTTGTATTATTATTTATTCGTGTATTATGTATTTTTTTCCTATAAGAACTGTAAGCCTATTTTTGCCCACCCCTGTATGCAAGTCATCCCAGGTAAATAAAGGTCAGTCCCTATCATTTTACTAATCCTTAGATAATAAGATGATCCCACAAGCATAGGAGAACATTAAATCCCTTTGAGTCACTTTCCCCATTGGCTACCCTACTTCTCAAGTGCATTTTGAACTGGTGTGTTATCTCAGCAACACAACTGAAGGCTGGCTGAGGCGGAATGACATAACAGCTGTGGGTCTGTAACGGGCTCCAATAGGGAAGAAGGCCTTACATTTAAAAAACAGAATTTCTGTGGAAAATGATTTCTGTCAATACTGTCTGAAGAGGCTGCTGGAGTGAAGGAGCGCGGTGGGGACCCAACACAGGTCTGATGCACAGGGCACGGACGGCAGCACAGAAAGCCTGTGACCGGCCTGACTGGAGCAGGAGAGGAGGCGCATGCTGTGGTGGACCTTTCGTGTGTTAAGCACACTGCTGGTGCCCACGTACACACATTATTTCCACTAGTGCTTACCACATCCTATGAGGCAGCTGCAGTAGGCCCAGGCCCTAAAAAAGGAGCCAGAAGAGTAAAGGAACTTGCAGGTCCAAGAATGCAGCAGGTCCTAAAGCCTTCAGCCGGCCTCACCACCTCTCATCCCATTAGCACACCCCTTCTCTGCTCACCCCAAAGCAATCCTGAGGCACACAGGTGGAAGGGGAATAATTCCGCACACCAAGGATAAGCGCACTGATGAGGAAAGGGGTAGGGACAGGAGATCCCAGACTTCCCCCTCTCTTCCCAGGCCCTGAGAGGAGAACAAAGGCAAGGAAAGTCTTCTAGTGTTGGAAACAAGTGTGAAATGGGAGAAAGGCCACTATACACAATTAAAAATAAGGTTGTACAATAAGACCTGAACCAGCACAAAGGGAAACAAGGCAACTGTAAATTATTGGATCAAATCCTTAGCACAAACAAAAAAAATCAAAACATGATGTTGGAAACACTACATACACCAGAAACTACAGAAAAAAGCCAAAGGAAAACTTATAGCACTATGTATTCCTATTACCACGCCGAAAAAGGAAAAAAATTAAATGTTCAATACAAAAGTTAGGAAGAAGACAGAAGCCTAAGGAAAGGAACCAACCTAAGGAAAGTAAGAAAAAGAATAAAGATAAAGATACATGTATAATTAATAGAAAATATTAGAATAAGCAATAAACATTAATTTTAAAAATAATAACCTCCAATGTCTGTAATCGAGAACAAAATACCAAACACACTAATTTGCAAGTATAGCAAAAAAAAAAAAAAAGGAATATTACAGAGAGGAAAAAAATTTTAAATGCAAACAGACTGCAATATTTTATGATAGTAAAATTGAAAATCCAGAATCAGATAATTTCTTTGTAATTTATAAATTAAAATTTACTCAGAAAGAACAAGAACTATGGGTAAGGAAAGTGATCAATAAACCGCTTCTGTATAAAGATAGACAAACGAACAGACAGCTAGAAGTTCAAATGATTTTGTCCTTGAATGAAACAGAATATTCAAGCAACTATCTTGACTCATGGAACTTTTCATGACATCACAACATAATACTTAACACCTGGAAAAGGTCCAGAAGGAGGTGGAGGAGGTTCCTGCTAAGGAATGGACAGAACTCCCAGGAAGAGGGAGGGTATTATGGCAACCAGTGCTTTTCTATGTGCAGGGACGCAGCGCTGCCTGGGCACAAAGAGGGTTATTTCTAAAGAAAAAGGTGCTTTTGGAAATGAACTTTATGTGTGAGACTCTCTGTACAGGTAACATTTTTTCATCTTTCTAATATCACCTGCCCCCTCCCGCCACCCCCACAACTCTCAGGATTTGCTCAGCACAGCACAGCCTGGTCTGCAGTGCTTTCAGGCCTGAACTTGCCTTGGTATCTGTACTCCTTAACAACCAGTCAGCCTTGGTTTGGCAGAAACCTGAAAGGACAGGAAGAGAGGTCAACTCTCACTTTCTTGGAGAACTGCTGTCCTCCCAGGCCATCTTCCGTCCCCTCTGATCACCAGCGGCCACTCGGCTGTGACCCAGTGTTGGGTGGCGACATTCACTGAAGGAGGGGAGGGCTGAGTCCTCCACAGGACTAGGGACAGCCACATTCCCCTTCACAATGGGTGGCCCCAGAACTTCTAGTGTCTTCCTGCTGGTCAAGTAGGTGGAGTCCCCACCACCATTTTGCATCCATGCAATGCAGTGGCACCTCACAAATTACTAAATACCTTCATAGAGAGTATTTCATTTGATGCAATCATACTGTCTACTTAGGTAATCTCATATACATACATATTTACACATATTTATACTTTTTCTTTTTTCAGAGAAAGTGAGAGGGAAAGATAGAAACATCAATGATGAGGGAGAATCACTGATCAGCTGCTTCCTGCATGCCCCCTACTGGGGATCGAGCCCACAACCCAGGCATGTGCCCTGACCAGGAATTGAACCGTGACCTTCTGTTCATGGGTCGAAACTTAACCACTGAGCTACACCCAGCTGGACTTCTTAACATTTTACAAATTAAGATATCTAGTCAACGGGAAGAAAGGAGAGCAACTGGGACTCAAATTCAGATATTCTGACACTGAGTCAGAAACCTAAGCCAGAATCACAATAAAAAAATCATGACCTCTAAGCAATTTCTAAAGAATTCCAGTGAGGAAAATACATTCTAATGTAACTATTCTTAACATTTAACTGTTTCAGAAATCAAGGAACACTAATCTGGCTGCTAAAAAGTGCATCAATTTACAAAATGTCTGTCTGTAATTTGAAGGATTCACACACAACCCTCCATCATGCCCCGTTTAAGAATTATTGTCCTAATGTCCTTTAATAAATTGGAAAGAACACTGGGCATTCCCTATGAAGCTCTTCTTGGGGCATAAGTCACAGGATTGTCTCTTCTGGTAAAGACGACCTTGTAACTGTGTGCTTATGTGTTCACGGATTTTAGTATTAAACTCTCCCCAATGGGTACAGATGTTCCTCTCTTCCATCAGCATAGATTTGACACAACACAGCAATAAATCTATTAATGGGGAGTTTCTGTGCTGAATGCTGGTAGACATTAAGATGAATAAAATCACTGCTTAAACTTAAGGACGCTTACAAGGTTATCAGGGAAATACACTCACATACAATCTAAATCTGAGGGGAAAGAAGTAACAGAGAAGCATGAAAAAAGTGCCCTGGGAGGTAAAAGAACGCTTTTTCTTTCTCCCTTGTATCTATCCTCATTAAAGAGCAAACATCAGTAAATGATTACAAACCACCAAATCGAGCAAGTTCTATGCCATAAATCTTGCTACGAAGTTAACAATATGCTCTTTCTGCAAAAGTGAAACATTTCAGTAATTACAACGTTATCCTCTGATAGATGATCTCAATGGTCCTTATGCAACATGTCAGAAATATCTACTACAAAAACAATAAAAGCAAAAGTGATTACTGAGGACTTAGCATTAATTCTTTGATAAAGACACAGCCCAAAGAAATCAGATAAGACCAAGTCAGAGGGTGAGTGTGGTGAGAAAGAATAAAGACTTCATTGTCTTACAGATTTTTAAAGAGGTGCCTTTAATATTAACAATGTATGGAATTGGTAGATTCACCAAAAACAAACGATGTGTCTCAATGCACGGGTGGCAAATTCATATTGACACCATGACTGCCTTGTGTAGCGTTTGGTCTAAAGGCGAACAGCTTCCAAAGGGAGTTTTCAATATGCATGTCTGCTCAATGCTTGACTGTACTGAGGAAATGTTTCTGCTCCTTGAACCCTCTGCTTCTCTTCCAACGCTGTGGCCACTTTCTAATGTTTTATTTTCTGGACAGGTGTATTTACAGTGAACGGTTAGATACATGCACATGTTCTCAATTTATAACCAGACATGCTAATCCCAGGTGCCCAGGGTCCAGCACCTGGCAAACCATGGTCCGTCAGCAGTGGTCATGACGTGTTACTGGCAGGCACGATTCAATAAAGGGCTTGGCTCCCATAGTCCATTGTTCTTACTTTGAAGCAAATGACTTTATTTACCCAAAGACCTAAATGTCATGCTTGCTGCATAACCTCCTAGACAGGAGAAAGTTCACTCATCTCACTAGGAACCAGTCTTCTCTTTAATTACATACCACGCAGCCACTCATTACTTAACCTCAATAAGATTTTGACGTCATAATACTATACCATTTTTTAAAAATTTACTCAGAAATACAGAAGTTTTAGGGGAGGAAGGCCTTGGCATAATTAGCTCTCAGCTGTGTTTAGCTACTCCAAACAGCGGTTTAAATATGCAGAACATGTATGATGAGACAAAGAGAACTAGAAATACAGTAAATACTTCTTTTAAACTATAGGTAACAGCCAGAAAATAGAGCTGGGTTTCTTTTTGAAGAAGTAAAATATTTAGCCTATTGAAATTTTAATTCATTCAACTTCTGGGGTAGAAAAACATACACTGGGGCTGCCAAATGTCCTTCAATTACACTGGGACAGTGTGTTCGGGAGAGAGAAAGGAATCCACAGTCCCCATCCTCGGAAACATTTCAAAGCAGATCTTTTATATTATCGTTGGCACTGGGCCTACAATTTTTTTCCCATGATTGATGGCAAAATAAAATGTATTCCCTTATGATTTCAGAGTAAGATTTACTTGCAGATTTGTTTAGTCCACCCCCCAAAAAAGGAAGTGGTTCTGCTTTTATCCAGTCACCCTGGAGTCTGACACCATGGACTTCATGTATCTTTTCTATTTTTCCCAGTAACATAAGGACAGTTACTTGCATAGTAAAAATCACTCCCCGGGAAAGCAGATGCGCTTCTCCCTCTCCCAGAAGCTGCAGCTGGCTGAGGCCAATGCGGAATGCAGCAGATGACTTCCAAATGGTAGGGAAGCCTTGGAGGGAGGCTGCCACTGTGTGGGTGCATGTGGAAGAGGAGGGGAGTTCTGCTGTTCCAACCAAGAGCCCAGATGAGCACCCATTAGTGCAGGGAACTGACGACTCTGCCAGCGGAGGCACCGGAAGCACCAGACATCCTCTCTCAAATCTGGCATCAACCAGTCTGAGCTGCAAACCTTGACAAGTGCTAGAGAACATTATTAAGATCCTAACTTAAGCCACAAGGATAAAGCTTTTGTTTACTGCTCAGAGAAAGGAAATTCTCATGGAGAAAAGAAGGCGCACCACCATGTCAAACGAAGGCATGAGGCTGCTGTGCAAAGGAAAAGCTACCCTCCACTGCTGCGGGACCAGTGACAGGCTGTTGCTGCCGGTTCTCTGTGCAACCAGAAACCCAGGACTAAAACAAGTCAGCATCTATCAGCCGGGCTCTGCCCTGGGCCAGCATCAGTGGCCTCCTCTGGGTGCAGACCAACAATTTGGTCCTTCTTAAGAATGCTGTGCCTCCCCCTCCACAAAATAAAAAACCCAATTTGTAAACAGCTGGGAAATTACCACTCAAAGGAGGTTTCAAAGAGCTATGCATGTGATCATGTTTATTAAAATGTACATAAATTCCTTCTTTTCAGAGACTCTACTTACTATATGCATGTCCTTAAAAAGAATCATAAACCCAAAACCCATTGTCTTTAGAGCAGAGTAGATTAATTAAAGACAATACATAGTGAAAATAGAAATAAGCATGGCAACTAGACAGTTATTTGGAAGTAACCCTGAAATCAGAATAAGCCAAAAACCTAAGAAAACAACCCAAAGGAATCACACAACAGATGATAAAATGGACAAATCATATTTCCTGGCACTCATTCCACTCTCCTTTCCAAGTTTTAATATACTTAGAGTCTAACAATCTTAGTTGAGCATTTCTAGAAGCAACAAGTATATTCCAGATTCCTCCCAACTCCACCAGACAGATTCTGGCCCAGGCCCAGGGAGCGAGCGAGCCCCACGTGAAAGCCTTATCTGCCAGGCTGTTCCTCACCATCTCCTCGCCCCACAGCACTCTTCCTCCAAACAGCCAGGCTGCTTCCTGCCTTCGTTCTTGGGTCTTGGCTCAGAGCCATCTCCCGGGGAGATCACCCAACCACTGCAGCCCCGTCCCCTACAGCACTTGCTGGGTCAGATCCCCCATGTGTTCTGTGTATTGGTTTGCAGTCTCCCACCTTGAGGACCATCAACAAAATTCTTTTTGTACTATTTCTTTTTCCCACACCTACCATACTAAATATTTTATGTCCACTTATTTTACTTTCCATGCCACAAAGACAGCAAAGATGCCCCACAAATTAGAGGCTAAAACCTAATTTCTCAGCCTCATATTGTTCACTTCAAATTATGGGCCACAGTCTTTGAGTCACTGAATTAAGTGCTCCAGAGATACAGGTGGGGTCCTACTGGCTAGCTCATGGAGGCAGCTCTACGCACACACCCAGCAGGCCCCTGCTGGCCTTTGCCTCTAACCCACGCAAGCCCTACCTCCCGCCTTGCCTGGTGTGTGTCCTCCATTTGGAGGAAAGGCAAGAAGGAGGCTTTTCCTCCCATCCCTAGAGCTGAGGTGAGTGGATGACAAGATGTGTAGAAAAACTGGCACTGTGATGGGCCCAAAAACAGGTGCTGAACCTGGGTCATTCTGACTTCTCCTAAAGTCATCTCCACCCCTCAATTACACCAGCAAGAACAATCAAGGGAAACAAGCTGTGCAGAGGCTGAAAGGCCAGAGTGGTAGGTGGTGTGTCAGAGCCTGTAAGGACACAGAACCTGTGCCAACAACGTGGGAGAAGGTTTATCGCTCCCTTCCCGCACATCTCCCCACCTCCTTCAAAGGACAGTGGGGACCACCTGCTGCAGCCAACCTGCCTGAGCTCTCCTGCCTGGGGAGTCCCAGGAGCAACGTTAACAAAAAGGGGAGGGAAAGCAGGATGTGGGAGCCACTAAGGCAGTGGTTCGCAAGCTTCCTAATGCCGCGACCCTTTAATACAGTTCCTCACGTTGTGGTGACCTCCAATTTCATTGTTACAAATGGAACATAATTAAACATAATTAAAGCATAGTGATTAATCACAAAAACAATATGTAATTATATATGTGTTTTCCGATGGTCTTAGATGACCCCTGTGAAAGGGTCGTTCGACCCCTAAAGGGGTCGCGACCCACGGGTTGAGAACCGCTGCACTAAGGCATCCCACACAGCCGCTGGTAAAGAATGTTCTGGTAACTGTCTCCAGATTGCCTGCTTCCTAGAGACCACTGGTTAATTTCATGAGGGCCTTCCACATGGCTCCTCTGAAAACAGCTTCAAATAAAGGCCTTGTGTCCTGACAGGCTCACTCTTATAAAGCCCCACACATTTCTAAGGTGTCTCCGAGGCACGGCCTAAGGGAGATGCTGTTATCACAGGAATTTAAACCAGGCCATTCATAAACACCACCAGGTCATCACCTAGAGGTCCCAGTTCAGGGGTAGGACAGGGCATGTGCGGTTTTGGCTTTCAAAGCCCCAATGTTCCTGTTTTCAGTTACTACCTCTGGATTAAATAAGCTCTTTCTAATCAATCCCTTGATTATAGGAACTTTTGATTTCCAGAGACCCAGCTCATCAGAGAATTCACTGCTTTGGGCATGTTGATTGTGAAGTTCCCACGGATACTCAGGGGAGCTGACTGGCAGATGCTTCCATAATCAGACCTGTGGCTCAGAGAGGGTCCAAGTCTGGAGCTAAGGCTTAGGAGCTCCAGCAGCACTTAAAAGCTCAGACTAGATGAGCGGGCAAAAAAAAAAAAAAAAGCAAGTAACAAAAACAGCCAACCACCAACAGTAACCAAGGTAAAGAACGGCAAACAGAGATGCTAGGAATCCACCCGGAGAAAGGCTGTCGTGTTCCCCAGACCCGAGGGCCAGGGTCGTCACTGCCCTGACCACTGCTGATCTCTACACAGCCACCAAGTAGCTTATTAACACTCAAATGATTAAATAAAATGCACGAACCACACACACCTGATGAAGAGAAACCTTAGAAATACCTTTAGAATGATTTCAAGAAAAATTGAGACAAAAGAATTTTAGGGTAACGTGGTATTAATCAGAACCCCCTCAATCCCTCAACAATTTCTGTTCATTAAAATTTTAACCTACAGTAGGTTTCAGCTCATGATTTTGTGTAACATTACTTTGTTTCCTGAGGAACAGGATGTGGCCAAATACTTCATACCTGGTTTTCTCTCAAATTCTACAGCATCACTCAGAAACCTATTCACTGAAAAATAACTATTTAAAACATTAACATGCTACTTCAGTAGTTGCCTTTTATTTATTGCTTCATAGTTTTTGTTAATTCATCCAGTTTTTAAAACACCAACATTTAAGGAATGCTTGTCAAAGACAGCAAAACAGCAGGAGTCTGGCAGAATGCGAGTACTTATTGCTAATTTGGCATCTCCACATCTACTAGGTTCTTAACCACATGATGTTTCCTAAGATTCATCTTCCCAGGCATGTTGATCTGCCAGGGACTCAGTATCGAATGAAATTTACCACTAAAAAAGAGAGAGACAAAGAGAACGGAGGATCCCACAAGAAAACACATGTAGGAAATGCGGCATATTTGCCTCCCTTAAGAGTCTCAATGCTCTGAGAATGCAGTAACAGAAACCTGCTAAACCAAACACATCCAAAATTTCATCAGGCAGCACCTACTATTATCTCCAAGAATGGGGCTCCTCCTAGGAACCCCTAGGGAGCTGCCCATCAGCTAGGAGCTGTCCATGGGCTAGCTGGCATCTCACCAGTCAACCTGAGACCCTTTATTACCTCCTCTCCATCCATGGAGCCCAACTATGTGCCTATGATAATGAGATTCTGGTGGTGGTGTAATAACTTGGTTATTACTTAACAGGAAAGGAGGAAAGGGAAGGCTAAATAATATAGGCATGCCATTTATATAGCTTTGCTAAGTCTGTTCCCTGCTGATAGATGTGGAAGGGGCTGGACAACAGATGCATACCCAGGAAAGTCTGCATGACATGGGAGGATGACTACCTGCCAGACATACCTGGGAACAAATTAGTGGCCAGGATGGATGTGGCCACTGCAATATTTAAACATTCAAACAAAGGAATCTCTCTCTCTCTCTCTCTCTCTCTCTCTCTCTCTCTCTCTCTCTCTCTCACACACACACACACACACACACACACACACACACACACACACACACACAGTGCTTCCCTGCACCCACATGGCTCAGGGCCATGTGGGACTCCCACAATGGACCAATGGATTTTAATTAACTTGGAAGCTGAACTATACCGGATGCAACATGGAACGGACGCTCTGGGCACTGGCCTTGTTTCTAGCTCTGCTGGAACCCCAGCTGCACCTTTTCCAGGACTGGCTTAAGGGGCAGGGGAATCCACTGCCCCTTGGAATCTGAGGAATGCAACTTAAGGCAAATAAAGTTTTTTTTAACATCCCATCCTCCCATGGGGGCTTCTGAAAGTTCTTACTTCAGTAGTACCCCAAGAACCTCACTCCACAAGTGACGAGGAAGTTTGATTCAACATACAAAAGTTTGGAAGGCCTGACTTAATACACTGTGAGTGATATTAATAGTAAGTTTCATTATTCAAGACTCAAGAGAACAATGGGGGCTCACATTTTTTTAAATTACACATCACAAACCTCAAGGTCCTCAAGTGCCCACAACTTTTCTTACTATTTATGAGTAAAACAGGCACATCCATGTCAGACTAGCCAACACACTGTCTTTCTAGAACAGTGATGGCGAACCTTTTGAGCTCGGCGTGTCAGCATTTTGAAAAACCCTAACTTAACTCTGGTGCCATGTCACATATAGAATTTTTTTTATATTTGCAACCATAGTAAAACAAAGATTTATATTTTTGATATTTATTTTATATATTTAAATGCCATTCAACAAAGAAAAATCAACCAAAAAAAACGAGTTCGCGTGTCATAGGTTTGCCATCACTGTTCTAGAACCAACCTGGTCATTCAAGTTACTGCTTAAACTTTGACATGAGAATACAAAAAAGGGAGGGAACCACAACAGAGGGTTTCAACAATATTTATAATCACATTATTCACACCTCGTATATGTGGTTTGAAACTCTTGAGCCTCTAATTAACCAAAGTGACTAAAAACAGTTTTCAGGAACTGAACTGGGGTTCACTTGCATAGCCTCTCAGGGAGACAATGAAGTGGTCTGCCAGGAGCAGAGCAACCCCAGGCAGAGCCACACGAACCTGCACACTGCCAGCTCGTTTCCCGGGGGCGCAGGCTGTGCACAGACACTGCCAGGGAGAGGGTGGGGTGCCAGGAACAGCCGAGAGAGGTAGGTAGGGAACTGGGACAGCAAAGAGGCTGACATCACTGGTGACAAACTTTCAGGGGAAGACTTTTTCAAGTGAAATTCCCTTTCTTAAAATTTAGGAACAGAAAACCATGCTATCTGAATAATAAACTATGAAAACTAGGTGTACGTGTGCAGAATAGCTTGCTGTGATCACATCCAGTTCACACTCAAGTGACCCGACACTGAACAGCACTCACCTACAGCCCTGTCTAGGGTGGGACAGCACACAAGCCATCACCTGAAGGACAGTCTGATACAGCCCAAAGTTCCAATTTGGCTTTCCTTTCTCTCTCCTTCAGTTCGGTATCTTTACTAAGAAAGTTCCCTGATCTATCTATCTCTATCTCTCTATCTCTCTCTCTCTCTCTCTCTCTCTCTCTCTCTCTCTCTCTCTCTCTCTCAAATCTGCCCCATCTCCGTGCCCTCTGTCCCAGGGAAATCTTACCCAGGCTTCTCCCAGAGTCTCCAACACTAATCGAGGTTATTTTCTTTAAGCTGCTATCTCGGCTCTCCACTCCTAAGTCAGTGCTGGAGAAACTCCAAGAAACAGATCCAAGAGGCCACACACTCATCTTACTCTGCCCTCACCTGACCTCCTCGCCTGTTCTCCAAACTGTTTTTCTCAGAATGGCACCAGTGCACCCTAGTTAAATGTGCTCTATGGGCTCCAATCCTAAGCCAAGCTGCCAGGTAAGAGATCCCAACTGACCAAACAAGAGATCCCAATTTTTAAAAACAAGTTAAAGACGGACACAACTCTAAACACTGCGGTGCATTCAGTATAGCTTAAGGGACCCAATAATTATTTGCTCCAAGAAGAAAACAGAAAGTCAGAGACCAAGAACATGCCACTCTATAGTTGACAGCTACTCCAATGGACCACTTCTAAGCTCCCGATTATAAAATGGGAGACACTTGATTAAAACCAGAAAAAGTAATATCAAAGTTGGTACATTATTAAACCAATATGTGAAGCTAGAATTTAAATTCACTTAATAACCTTGAGTTCCTAACCTCCTGCGATTACTGTGAAGTTCATTGTGTACATGGCTGCCTTTCATTAAAGCTGCTGCCTCCTGTTCACAGGGCCCATAAAGGAAAGAGCAAGGGATCGCACAGGGTTTAATGCACCTCTTAGAAAGCGAACGCATAGTGAGGGGCCTGAGAAGTCAAGGAGCATGCAGGAACCAGGAGACAATCTTCTTAATACATTCTACACTAGCCAGAGCCTTGCAGGAGCACAGCCACTAAGTGTGCCAATGAGGTTAGAAAGGAGATCCTGACAAGTCATAATGATTCTCTTAATGAGTTAGAATAAAGACCCCAAAAAAGGGCTAGCAAGTCCTGTAATACCCACTCTCCCCGTCAGTGATGAAAAGTATATATGACCTCTACTCAAGTTAGAAGGATCATACTTGGGTTAAAATCAATTTTGGCAGCCATACTTAAACTCCCAGTTTTACATTAAAACAGTAAAAGTGTAATTAAGTTCACTCCCAGAAGATTTTCCCAAGGACATTAGTTAAAAGTTCTCCTCTTTTCAACGACATTAGTTAAAAGTTCTCTTTTCAGCAACATTTTAAAGTTCTCCACTTTTCGTAACTGCAGCAAAAACAAAACAACAAAAATATGCTAGGAAACACACTAATTTATTCTGATAAATCTATCCTTTAGAATATAGCAGGAGGAAGCTGAATTTCTGCCAACAACAGTCAAGCTTGTCCAGGGCTGCAATCCACTTTCTAGAGACACGTATGATTCTGGTCCTCTCTGCCTGGCCTGGATCAAGATTTGGAGCAATACCTTCTAACAAGTTCAGAGCTTGGTCTCTAAAATTTGTACACATTAGCACCAGACTCAGGCGAGGGTACACATCAAGCAGTTAACAGCAACTCCATCAATAGGTTATTTCCTAATACAAGTGAGAAGGGGGAACAGACTCTTTGCAACTTGCACCCAAATGGCACCAGTGGCCAGAATTAAGCCCAATGTGCAATGGTAGACAGACACAGAGCCATATAGGATTGTCCCTGAGTTCAAGATACCATCTCAACCAGGAGAAAGCTGCCACAGAAGCCTTTCACTCCACTCATTTCTAAGTCCCAGGGAAGAAAGAATATTTGTTACCTGAGGTACCAGAACCCTAGCTGTGGCTAGAAGCAGGAGAAAAAAGCCTCGAGTTCTCTGACCACATGTGCACAAGGTGTGGATGGAGGCAGGGCTCAGGACTGATGAGGAAGGTGCATGTCTGCCTGGGCGACACTGACAGAGCAGCTTACCTCCACGGAAGTCTGTCGATGTCAGGGTCATGTGCCCACTGTCCATCGGGCTGCCATCCCTTTGAGGAGAGGGATACATTGAAGGGAACCAAAGGATCTTCTAAAGGCAAGTTCTTACTGCAAGCTGGTCAAAGGTCCCTGCAATCAAAGAAATCATTGTGGTTTTGCATTTGGCATATGTATGCCCCCTTTCTTCTAGGGACAAGTCTGAAAGATTTCTGACTGGATCTTAACTTTCAAAAAGAAAAGTACCCAGAATCCACCTAGGTATAAAAGAGACAAGAGAAAGACAAGAAGTCTCATGCTACACCTCAGGACAGAAAATGAGTATAAAAGCATTTCCTTCCCAAAGAAGAGACATAAGTCAACTGTTACTTTTAAAGAATCAGTGTCTTCTATCACACATTTCAACACAAGTCAACTCATCACACCAGTTTAAAATGTGCCCCAAAATGACTGCAAAACCCAGGTGCCACCCTATACCAGCCTTCACTAGAAGCAAGAGAAAAGGCTTGAATGTAAATGAAAAATACAGGTAATTAACTTCTGTAGACGTTGGTCTCTAGAATCAACCTTGCCATTGACCAATCTCCACTGACAATGGCAGGGAAAAGTCACTAGGGCCAATCGAAGCATATAATGAATCACAATGTCAATCTTATACTACGTCAACCAAAAATCATCAAAATTCAGGAAACTAAGTTAAGTAACTTATCCAGTGTAAAAAGGCACCTCACCCAGTGTAATACTTAACAGTAAATAGCCAAAACAGCGATCCTTCCCCACTAACTGCAGAGTTAGCCAACTATTTGTATATATTCTATTGTACATCATCTCACAATTTCCTTTTAAAAAAAATCCTCTTTCCTTCAGGCACAGAAATGTCTGAAGATATTTGATCCTTGCCACCTCAGTAATGCAAATAATACATCAGAATACCTTTTACAGTTATTTGTGCATCACCCATAGAAAGGAAAACATTCTACTCATAAAGAACTTTATGAGGGAAAATGCCTTTGTCCTAAAGGTTTCATTCAATTAACCTTTTAGGTATCCAAGGGAGCAGTGGTTCTCAACCTTCCTAATGTGTGACCCTTTAATACGGTTCCTCATGTTGTGGTGACCCCCAATTTCATTGTTACAAATTGAACATAATTAAAGCATAGTGATTAACCACAAAAACAATATGTAATTATATATGTGTTTTCCGATGGTCTTAGGCGACCCCTGTGCAAGGGTCGTTTGACCCCCAAAGGGGTCGCGACCCACAGGTTGAGAACCGCTGCAATAGAGGAAAAGTCCCCAACAAAGTAACTTAGTTCTTTTAAGATGAATCAGAATAACAGGGACAAAAGGACTCCCAAACAGACCAAAAACCTTTAGGTCTGGTAAGTTCCCAAAAAGGAAATGTCTAAATCCCTTCCTCCACTCTTGAAATGATCAGGAACGAACTCCACATGACTCAGTCCTTCAGGGCCCAACAGGTCTCAACTGTCAAGACAAAAAAGCAATGTTACCACAAAGAACCTACCCTAGGATGTTAAGGGTGAAGAATAAACAAACACAGCTGTCATTAAAAACTCATTTCTGCAGAAAGCAAGTGTGTTAATAAGTCCCTGGACAGGCTACTCTGCCAGACTGTTTTTATGGGCCACTACAGAACCATGCACAGGCAAAGAGCAAGGAAGGACTCACAGACAAAGAAAGCTGCAGGACCACAAAGCCAAAATGGGATTCTTGGCAGACACTGGGTGTGAGCAAAGGAGCTTGAGGGACAAGGCCACCCTGCATGGGCTGATGTGACAACCAGCTCTGGCAGCTGAAGCAGCTCTCCATTTTCAATTTCCCGGCAACATAGGAAAGATTTTTTTTTTTTTAATAGATTGGCTTCTGGATCCATGTCAAAGTGGGCCATAGTTACTGGAACAAATCCAAATCCATTCACTTAAGACATAGAGATACAGAGGTGAACATAATCTATGTATTGAAGATTAAGTAAAACCATTTATACATGCTAGGCAAGAATTTCCTGTTAAACTACTCAAAAAATAAGGAGGCAGTAAATAAAAATTCAACACTAGGACAGTATGTCCTTTTGAAGATGATATTTAACAGCCTAGGATTCAAGGCAAGTGTGAAATGGTGATCCTGGGCAGAGAGCCTACAGACCCACTGTTTGGCTGAAATGCTCAAGCTTCCCAGTGGACTCCCGCTGGCCATACCCATAGGGGAGCTCACATGTGAGCAGACACCAGACTTCCCAATGGTGGTGACACAGATGGTCAAAAAATGGGCACATCAAGGGCAGGACCCACCAGAACCCCCTGTCAGAGGTGTAGTTGGTTGACCCACCACTTCCCCATTTCTCTCTTCCAGGACTTTGTGACTCTAGGGAAGCTCTTGTGACCCTTCCAGCTCCAGAGGTAAATTCTGTTTGGTGGGAACCAATGAGATAGCCCCATCCCCACAGCCAGGGGCTGACTGTGACTCAGTTCTGATGAATGAAATACGAGGAAAGTGGTCTGGGGAGGCTTCTGAGAAAGGTTTCTGGTACTTGAACAAGCAAATGCTTCCAGGAAAAAGTGACCCTTTACCTGCCCAAAGGTAAAGCCTATAAAGAAAGAAGGAAGTTGTCCTAAGACACATCAAAACTTGTGGTACAAAAGAGCAGCGCAGTGGGGATGAAGGATGAAATAATAAAATGGATCAAAATAGACAAGGGTCTTACATAGATCAATGATGACGGTGCCACAAATCAAAAAATATCAAAACAAGCTTAACTCTCCTTGTTTAATTTAATGCAATAAAAAAAGGCTATTTTATTAGCTAGGCAGTTAGCCCAAAGCTCAGAGGCTATAGTGGGAAGATCTCTGCTTTAGCACTATGAATGACATACCATGTTTAAAAATGGGGGGGGGGGGGGGGGGGAAGGCAAGCTATTAGCATCTTTCTTGCTTTTTCATTCATTAATACTACTCTAATGACGAGTCAAAAGAATGTAACTTTAAAAAACTATGCCAGAGTACATACATCTCTAACATACACAACACAATCCTTTACCAGAAGCTGTACTTACATAGAGGACTTTGCTTTCTAAAACTCATCAAGGGACTTTTTCATATCACTTTTCTAGTGAATCCAATGGGTAAAACTACCCTAAAAATTTTTAGGAACTGAAGAAAATTTTACTCTAAGTCAGGGATCTGAATCCACTAGTAAACAGCCACTCACTCCATGGCCATGTCTCCTTAATATTCATACTACAACAAAGATGACTACTTCCCTATTGTTTTTAATCTCTTTTCCTAGACTAGATGATTGAAACCAAAACATCATTATGCAAACTTTTAATACTAACCCAATAATAAAGAAACCATTTTCTGCTAACTTCCTCTTTGGCCAATCTTGCTCTATAAAACTGTAAAGCCCCTTAACACTAAGTGAAATTCTAAGGCCCTCTCTCCCATCTCTACTTAAAAAAACTAAGAATATTACCTCTGACAACATTATGGGTGTTTTTTTTTAAAGGGCAACCAACCATATAAACCACAATTCTTTTCAACTTTGTATCAAAGACCCCTTTGTCTCACATATCAATTTAACTTTTACCTTACTTGACAGGACTATACTATTTTAAACTTCATTAGTCTACCTAGAGGACGGAAAAACAGCCTCTGGGTCATCACTGAGGGTCCTCCTCTGGGCCAAGGAAATGAATGAAACTCTGTTCACAAGATTGGCAGATACAATCACAGGTCTGGATTCCCGCCCTGCCCAGCTTATGATAGTATGGTTTTAAAAGAGCAGTTCATTATGTTTTTAGTCAAATGAGACAGAATCATCTTTTAAGAAATTGTAATACTATTCCTGGTTTTCTGGAGGCAGTTATTTTCTAAACAACAATCTGCCTAGTAAAATATACTAGACACTGTAGACAAAATTATCAAAACTTCTTATCCTACGTGGAGAGTCAACATAGTAAGTGGCTTTGGAAAGGAATGGCTAGCCGAGCACCAAGCCCATTTCCTCTTCCATGAAGCACACAGTTAGATGACATTTTCCAGCCTCGCCTGAGTTAGGTGTGGTCCTGTGACTGAGTTCTGGCCAGGACAATGTGAGCAGAAAGAAATAATGTGCTCTATGTCTAGGCCTAGGAACACGAAAACTTCCCACAGGAGCCTCCATTGTTTTGCCCCCAGGAGACTTAAAGCAGGCAAGCCCACAAATGGAAGAAGGGAGCAACAAGGTAGAAGGAACTTGGATTCCTCAATCACTGTTTGGAGCAACGGTCACCAACCTTTTGGACCTCACGGACCATCAGTGGTCCACAGACCACCGGTTGGTGACTGCTGGTTTGGAGGAAAACTGCCCACAAACCAGGGCTTCCAGTGAGTAAGAAATAAGCATCTATCATATTTGAGCCAGTATACATTTAGGAGGTTATTCTAGCAGCTGACATTATGTTGATTAAATAAATTCACTGGGCATCTCTAGATCAAGGTTAGGCTGACTTGAAATGTATATTCTAAAATTAGTGACTCAGGCAATTATAGGACTTAGCAGGAAGAATCTCTAAGTATATGCAGTCTAGGTAACACCATGTTTGGCTACAATAAAGCAATTTATTCCCGATTGCAGTAAAAATTCTCCTGAGCAACTGAGGTTGAAGAAAATACTTTTGAACCACTTGATCCTTAATTCCATAGTTAAATATTAGATGGTATAAAACCACCAGAAAGTTGTGAGGATCTTCCACACTTCTTTTGCCGAAGGTACCATAATTCATATTAAAACACATTAGAATTCCATATGAAGCCCAACACTCAATTTACCATGAAAATATTGTTGAAGTCATTTCACAAAGGACAGTAAGTTACAGTAGAGAGTTCAAGTTGGGGTTTTTTAGATGTTTACTTTTTCTCAATAGAAATTCAACATCAAGAAACCTTTGCTTTCCCGTATGGAAGTCACATGTGTTCCCTTTTTGCCCTGTCAAGTCCCAAAGTGAATGCACCTCCACAGCAACATCCACTGTTATCCACTTCCTCCTCCTTGCTTTGACTTCAGTTGGTACCTCCTTCATTGCAAGGTAATTTCAGAGATGAGGGATGAATAAAATTAATCAATCAAGGAAAGTAACACTTATTAAGTAGCTACTACATGTCAGGTACTTTCATGCAATTCTATTTCATCTTTGCAACAATGAGGCATATCCCATTATTTCCCATTTTACAAATGAGGAAACAGGGAAGTTATTTAAAATAAAAAACTTGCTCAAGGCCACACACCCAGACAAGCAAGATTCATGTCGATGACACCTGATTCCAAAACGTATCTTTTCCATTTCAAAATGGTGCACTTAACCTATGACATATTGCCAGCCTTTAGGATATGAAAAAAAAATAGGATTACCACTCAATTTGACTTGCTTTACATATTCATTTTAGTGAGTCAATGGTTCTCAAAATGTTCACTCTTCCACTTATACCTTATTATCACATTTCCACAAAACAAAAGCCTGCACTATCCCTTTGACAAGAGAGTAAGTTGCAAATGGCAACAAAGAATTTAGAGGATAAAGCTAGGACAGGAGGAGGCCTAGTCTTCCATTATCGGGATGTATTGCTGCCTCCCTCTGAAGTATTCTTTCTACCATTTAAGTTTTAGTTTCCACAAGAATTATTTCATAATTTTTTTTTTCACCAGTTCTAAAGATTCCCAAAACTCCATTTTGAAAGATACTACATTTCTAAGTTCAGTAAAACAAGCATATGTCAAAGAACCGGGAACACATGAATAGTCTTGAACTTTCTTAATGGTATGAAATGATTTTCACCCTGCAACATCTGAAGTGGTTCCATGCAAGACTGAAAAGAACACTTAAAGGACTGGTGAAGAGCAAGGACATTGTGCCGTGTTGTATTATAATTACAATTTTATTTAAGAATTTACTTACCTAGAATCCTTAAAAGTCAAATGTAGATAAACTGCTCACTAAGTAACATTATCAATTCTTTAAAATAGCGTTAAATCAAACCACATTTGATAACCAAAATATCAAAAGACTAATATTCTTAGGTTGGCATGAGTTATCATAAACCATGCTAAAATTAGGTGTTTAGCGGTCATCATTATAATAACTTAATAAGAAATGCATTTTGATGACAAAGTCCCCTTGGAAATACTGTTTTGTTGGAAAGGCAATTTCAATATCAAACGCTTCTACCAAAAATATATTTCCATAGTGACATTTAAGATGATAAAACTATCAAAGCCCAGTTCTTTTGATTGCAAAGGTCGAAACGTTTCTCCTTCCTCTGGAAACCCGCTGTGCTATTTATTGAAGTCCTTCACACACACTGCTCCGTCTCAGGCAAGTGCTGCATCATGGAAAATCGCGTTTTTATTTTTAAGCCTTACCTTCAGATAGGATCCATAATATTTGGTTACGTATGGACTATCACACTGACTCAGCACTGTGATTTCCTGTTGAATGTCCTCTATCTCATCTTCAGCTTCTTCCAGATCAATGATTTTTATGGCAACCACTTTCTGAGTCCGATTGTCAATGCCTTTGAACACCTCACCAAAAGAGCCCTTTCCAATTTTCTCTAGCTTTGTAAAAAGCTCTTCTGGATCTGCTTTTAGGTTCTGTAGGAAAAAGAAAGGGAAACATCAGTGACTCAGTGCCGGGACTGCTTTCTCCTTGTGCTTATTTATAACACTCAGACCACAGTCTTTCAAGGACTGACCCATCTTCCTCATCTAAGGACCAGGCTGGTTGTGACCACATTTAGGACTTAAAGATCTGCAAGTCTCCCTCATGTGTGTGCATTAGACTAGAAACAAAGCAAGCGTGTAAACAAACAAATATGCAGATTAGAAAAGCTGGGAACGGCTCCAGCACTTGTATAAAGTAAATAAAAATCAAAACACTTATTTGACTATATATGGATTTATTGAAAAAAAATCACTCTTGCCTAAGCAAAAATTCCACCTTCTCCCTTCTCCCAAATTGTCTAAATTCAGGTTGCTATATACCAGTGGTTCCCAATGTGGGGCATGGGAGGGGGGGGATTTGATTTTTTTTTTAAGGGGGGCAATTCAAGAATGAGTTATTAACAGTAAATTTTTTGCATTTTTTGCTCTCCTCCCCAGGTTATCATACAGTTTCATGGTTTAGGGCCGTGTTCCCCAAACCTGGCTGGTTGTGGGGCCTCATATACAGTATATAAATATATATTATGACATTTATGCATTTCAGTTCTCTATTATATGTTCTGAAACTTTATTTACTATTTTTTCATATCACTTCATATTATTATTTTTTTTAACAATTTCTTAGTGATTTCTTCCCTCAGTACAACTGTCCTTTCATTCCTTTTCTCTTTCATGGATGCCATGTTCTTTGGAAGCTTGTTTAGACCAAGGTAATGGCCTTTTAGGCTTCCTCCATGTGAATAGGAGTTCACTTTTTCAATAATAAGAATGGTATGTCACAGGGAGGGGCATCAGGATTTTAGAGATGCTTAGGTGGGCATGGCCCAAAAAAGGTTGAGAACCACTGCTATGTACTAAAATATAGGTCAAATAGCTATATTATGAATAGGAAAAAACATTTATACCCTTACTTCCTAACAGGCATGATTTTCAAGTCCAACAAATACTGTGTCACATACCTTCACTTTCAGCTACTGTCATGGCCTAACTAAATATTTTAACTAGATCTCAAGAAACAAAAAGCAACCTGTTTTCCTTTGTCATGTAAACATCATGCCCTTGATTACCTTCTAAAAGCTCTTACCCACCAACCTGGTTAACTGAAAACACACACTAACAGTGCCCATTTCCAAGGAATACAGCTGAGGGATGCTGCACATCTCACCACGAGGAAATGCCCAGCCCCAAATGCTAACACACCCGTCCGCAGCCCCATAGAGTGAGAGAGGACTCTGGGAGCCACCAGCCCTACAGACAGATACACCTTCCCTCAGAAACACTGCATATGAACAAGAGGACGCCAGGCCAACCCTCAGAGCTTATTACTCCTTCAAGGAAACTGAAATATTGTGGGGAAAGGAGTAAGAGAAGGAAAGAAGAGTTGAAAGGAGAAAGAATAAGAGGCATAGAAAGAGGAGAGGTCCATAGATGGATAAACATATGGGGCTCACAGACACAGAATTACAGCAATTATCGGCAGCATTCTGAGTTACATGAGCTTTTGTGGGTTTAACAAGGCACTAACTTGCTTTCCAAGAGGAAACACAGGAGTCCCAGCAGCACTTCACAAGGGAACTGCTGAAACCCAGCCAGCCCATTTCTAACGTGGAGGTCTTGGGGTGCCACAGTCATGGGTGGCCTCACTAACACCAAAGAGGCCCTATTTGAGACTGCACACTGAACAACGTAAAAGCTCACAAAACCCACCAATCCTATCAGTAAAAATGAACAAAATAAAGGAAAAATGCACCCTGGACTTGCCAGGGAAAAGGGACGCAGACATTTTCAGCAGTTACAAACTCTCCTGCTTTCATACGCTTTCTCTTACCTCCTTCCCCCCAGGATGACAGAGGGTGGCTCTCCTTTTCTTCAGGGCCAATCCTAAAAGCTGGGCCTTTGAATCCATCCTTCTCTCCTCCAGGATGTGAGTTCATTAATAACTCTCTTGCACTTACTCTCTCTACTGCCTCTCTGCCTAGGGCAGCATGCTCAGGTTTCTCATTTACACACACACTCACACACACACACTCAAGAACACCGTCCCTGTTTCATTGGTTGCCCTCCGTCCGGTGCCCACCCCTCACTGGTCACCACTGCAGCCTGGCTCCAGCTCTGGCACCAATGATGCAGCGCTGTGCATCTGATCCTCCTCAAACTCCCTCCCCTAAGTAACTCGCCAGTCCCTTGGCGTCTACAACCCTGCTCTCCACTCATCTTCTTCCAGGCCCCCTAGTTCCAAAAGAGTCTTCCTGCACAGACTACCTATATCAGCGCATAATCACAGCAGTCCCCCCAAGGTCCCAGACTTAGCCTCCTATTCTTCCTCTCCTCCCCAGGTTATCATACAGTTTCACGGTTTACCAAAGGACTGTGTTCCTCAAACCTAGCTGGTCAGGCACACCTAGGACACTTGCAGATCCCAAACATTCACACACATGGGGGTGGGAAGTGCATAGTCCACATTTTTTAAAGACTCCCCCCCCCCCCCATTGATTCCGATAAACAGCCACCTCTGAGGAAACTGGTTTTGAATTATGGCATGCATGGGGACTTGCAAATTGCTAGCTCCAGACTTGCCTTTTGTGCTTTAACTCCTAGAATCAATTACTTGCTAGATATCTCTTTCTACCAGGACACAGCAAGCTCAATATGTATCGAGTGAATTCATTTTTTTCCCCTGCTGAACTGGCCAACCTCCCACAGCACACTACACCTGTGCTAGACTATAAGCTGAGGGCGTTCCGGGACTGTGTCTTACCTTGGTACCAATGTGCATGGGCAAAATAACTGATGGTCAACCAATGTCCCATGAGCATTAAGAAACCCCAGCCTTACACTAACACAAACAGGATCCAGGGCAGGAACAACAAATATCCTAATTCAGAGAGATAGAGAGCCTGGAAGGAGGGAATAGTAGGGTAAGGCGAGCCTGAATACTCAGGAGCAGTGATCCTCACATCTCAGGAGCATCAGAATCAGCTGGAGGGATTGTTAGAACACAGACTGCCTGGCCCCACCCCGGAGTTCCTGATTCTGTAAATTTGGTGTGGGGCTCAAGAACCAGAGTGTCCAGGTGATACAGCTGCTGGTGGCCTGGGTACCACACTTTGAGAACCAAGGCTCTAGCCACACACCCAGGCCCACTGCAGACATGGAGAGAGATGCCCAGCTTCCTAGCTGTCCCTGCAGAGCCCAGGCCAGCAACTCAGCTGACCACAGGTACTGAGTGAATCCAAGCAAGACATGCAGAAAAACCTCCAGACAAACTGAGCAATCATGAGAAATACTAACTCATTAAGTTCTGGGGTGATTTATTACACAAAACTAATCATAACATAACAGATTCAACAGAGATCATTGCAGGAAGAACCTGTCCATTCCGGGGGCGGGGGGTGGGGGGGAGGTCGGGGGGAACTAATAGATGTTCTACACTCTGGAAGGTTTCATGCTTTTTTGTTGTTAATCCTCACCCAAGGATCTTTTTTCCATTGAGAGAGAGTAGAAGGGGGCGGGGGGGGGGGGGCGGCAGAGAGAGAGGAAGAGAAGGGGAGGGAGGGAGGGAGGGAGGGAGGGAGGGAGGGAGGGAGGGAGGGAGGGAGAGAGACATCAATGTGAGAGAGACACATCAATTGGTTGCCTCCTAAATGAGCCACATCAGGGCCGGGGAGCAAACCCGAGACCCTTCAGTCTGGCTGATGCTCTAAAACCACTGAGCCGGCGGCCAGGGCTGGACAGGTTTCATGTAATAAACTGCCTGATTTTCCCTTTGCCTGGTCTCTGACAGTTCAGAAACAGCTGCTTTCACTGCTGCTTGACTCTTCCTCCAAGCCCTCTCCCAAGTCTGCACCTGTACAGCGGCAGCTGCTGGTCTCGCCTCTGCTCAAGGGGGTGTCACTCCGCACTCTGTCACTGTTAGCAACTGTGAACGGGGCGACTAAAACTGTCCCTGGTCAGAACAGAGACATCTGCTAAGATGATGACAGCAGGACACTAAACAAGCAGGGGTCCTTGCCATTTGGCAATTCTTGAATAAACTCATTCCCACGCAGTGTAGCCCAATGGCCATAAGAAAATCAATGCCAATGACAGCCTATTTCAAACAGGACCTTCAAAATTCTGCTGCCAGATCTATTCTCTGAGGAAAGATTTCCTTGGTAGCAAAGGTGCCATTTTGCCAACCATCTTGAGAATTTTCTTTTCAGAAAGGTTTATGCTGAACTAAATACAGGTCATCATCCCCAATTAGAAACGTCTACCAGCCCATCACCCCACCCCTCTAGGACTCTCCTCCCTCATGCCGCTGGGAGTGAGGGGGTTGAGTGCTGCCTGCACATGAACATCCCATTCACCAAACAGCTACTGTTGTTTTGGCTGTTGTCATTTTTTTTTTAATTTGACAATCTAAGGGAAAAGAGGTCAGATATTTCATGTTTTTAAAATTCTTGTGACATACCAGTTGAAAATTGCTGCTCTTCAGCTATTCGCTTTTGTTTTTCTATGAAAAGAAAAAGGAACTAAGTTTGATGTGTTCTAACACCTGCTACGTACACATCACTATCCCTGCAGCAACAGAAAAGAGAACACTGTAGCTCAGGAGGTCTAGATCAGGGAGGGAAGTTGTGGCAGTAGTACCCCCTCCCCTCTTCTGAACCTGGCAAGCATCCCTAATAAATCGCAGGACTCTCCTCTTACAGCTGAATTCAGACCTCACCCCACCACGTAGGCAGCCACCACCAAGTCAGCCCACCGGGCACAGAGGTGGAACCTATTTGCCAGCCTGATGTAGCCCTATTACCAACAGGTCTCATCATGGCTGTTCAGCGTTACCTTGTCCTTCCATATCTGCCGACTCTCCCAGGCTTTCCATGTGTTCCACTGCTAATAGTTGTTATCTCCCACTTCAAAGTGGGAATTCCCTGTACCCCGATCCCTTGCTTATACCTACAAACTGTACCCTTCATTCTTCCAACATGTCTCTCTCCATGTGGTCCCCCTGCCACACGCTGCCTGACTCCACACCCTGGCCCTCCCTTGCCGGGGTCCAACCCCAGCAGGTCCAGGGGTCCCCAAAGGTGTGGACGGAGTCGGCGAAGAAGGAATGACACGGAGGCAGCGTTCAGTTGATCAGCATGGTTGGGTTCTCTTGCCTGGTTCTATTGCCAGGTTCTGTAGGTTCTCCAGCCAGGTTCAGTCACCAGGTTCTAGTCAGGTTCTCTTGCCAATTTCTGTAGTCAGGTTCAGTCCAGGATCTTTTGCCATGTTCTCTCCAGCGAAGTTCTTCTGTCTGTAGGTTCTGTGTAGGTTCTGTCTTCTTGGCTCTCTTCTGAGTTCTGTCTCTTGCTGTCTTGTTACATCTGTATTTATACCAGTTGATTCAATCCTATCAATCTCTATTACAAAGGTTAGGGCGTTTCTTATCTCCGTTCCAGGGAGTAAAGATTATGTAGCTTAAGCATGATTGTTCATAGTTAAAGTGATTAATTACCCGCCTGGCACTTAGTTGAGGGGTTTTATTCCCTCCCTAACTTCAGGGGAAAATCCCTACCTGGGGATTCAACCTTTCTCGGAGAGGTGACCTTGGTTAAAACACAGCGCCAAGAAGGTGAGCAAACATATTAAGAACCGTATGCCATATATGCCAGGTCCCTTGAAACAGCAAGGATGGACCGGCTCCCAGCACTCCCTCGCCCATAGCAGCTGAGCCTCCAACAGACAGGCAGAGTTTAGGTTCCTCAAAGCTCATGGTCTCCCTTCACTGCTTAAACAACCAGGAACACACCGTCTCTCAAGACTGAAGTCACAAACACTTTTGAATCTAAACCCCATAGCACCTTTCTAGTCCCATTTCCTGCCACTACCCTACTTACCCAACTTCTTAACACTGTACAAGCATCAAGGGTTGCATTCAGTATGGTTCCATTTATAGAAAATTCTCAAAGTGACAGAATTAGAGTGATGGAGAACAGACCTGTGATTGCTAGGGGTAGGGTGAAGGAAGGAGGTGAGGAGTTAAGGGTAACACAGGAAGATTCTTTGTGGTGATGGAACCACAGGACTAAAAACCAAAATTTAACAAAGTACAGGCTAAAACTGGTGGCATGTGAATTAAGATCTGCACCTGAGTAAACAGCAGTGCACCAACATCAATTTCCTGGTTTTACAGTGTATGGTAAAAGCTAGGTGAAGGGCACACAGAACTACCCATCACTGCTGCAACTTCTTATAAATCTTAAACTATTTAAAAATAAATTTATTAAGCCCTAGCTGGCTTGGTTTAGTGGTTAGGTCAAGGGCACAATTCTGGTCAAGGGCACATTGCAGGCTTAATCCCATGCCCCAGTCAGGATGCCTGTGGGAGGCAACCAATCGATGTGCCCCTCTCACATCTATGTTTCTCTGTATGTCTCTCCCCCTCTCTTCCACTCTCTCTAAAAATCAATAGAAAAAATATCCTCAGATGAGGATTAATAATAAATAAATGTTTAAATATAAACTTTTTAAAATTCCAAAAATTTCACCATTACAGGTGGGCAATTCCCATTTGCTATTTCAAACCCACTGAAACCTGACAACTCCCCTGAGCAAAGGCAGAGGCTGTGGTTTCCTTTTCCCCAGAACACATTTTTAATGCCATGGGCTGCAAACTGTATTAACATTTTACAGGTTCTTTTCCCCTCAAGATGATGATCTACCACTGAAGAACATTATTTTATAATCTTGCTAACTCCAGGCAACACACAAACTTCCTTAGAAAGCAGTCTCAGACATAACCAAATAATCAAAAACAAAAACCCAGCCCAAATTCAAAGCATTACATGGACATGAGAAAAATACAGCCATGGCCTAAAAAATTGTGCAGCACAGTGTGCACCAACCTTTGCTCTGGTTTTGCAAAATATTTTATTTGGGGCAGTGGCTATACAAGACCTGGAAAGATAAGACAATAGATGCATCCCCAAAATAAGCTATGGGACAGAGTTATTCAATATTGTCCTTCTGAATGCTTAAATTATTTTCCAAAGCAATGGTTTCTAGGAGGCCATAGGCACTTGAAGTCTAAACACAAGCTCAGACTTCAGCCCAGCAAGTTACTGAACCACCCAGCCTGTTTCCAGGTCTATAAAATGGGGTAACACTACTTACATAGGAACATAAGGAAAGCTGCTTGGTTTAGCAGCTGTGGGTTCGATTCTGGTCAGGGCACATGCCCAGGTTGCGGGCTCGATCTCCCATAGGGAGGTGTGCAGGAAGCAGCTGATCAATGATTCCTTCTCATCATTGATGTTTCTATCTCTCTCTCCCTCTCCCTTCCTCTCTGAAATCAATAAAAATATATTTAAAAAAAAAAAAAGATCCAGTGAGGTGAGGTCATCTTTAAAACAGCACTTGACTTTGAAGACATTTTTAGAAACCATCAAACACTGGCCACAACACTTACTGAGAACATACCATGTATAACACAATGCATCACAGTCCCAAAGGGATTAAAAACTATTGTTGCTTTTAAATATGGCTGAATTTTATATTCCTAGTTTTTAATACAACTTATTCTTCTTCCCATAAATAAGAAATCTTAAGGCTAATTACAAGCAAATAAAATGCCCTGGAAACCCACCTCATCAGATTAACCATTACATTTCAAGAAGCATGCTATACTGGAAGTAATAGTGGGAAATTGGTCTAATCAAGCCTATTACCCTGTAAAGTTTTCCTCTCATTCTACAAGTTTAAGGCTCACTCTTTACCGGGATCTTTCCCATGCTTCCACCATCTGAAAATCAAGTTGCCCTTTTAATAAAATACATACGGGAATATATACATCTAATGCCAATGTAAAGCTTGTGAACCATAAAAAAAACAAAAACAAAAAACAAAAAAAAAAAAACACAGGACCCCAAAAAATCAAATGCCCTTTTATGGGAATTTTCTCAGCCAAAAGTATCTGCAATGTCCAAAAACCACTCAACTCTGGGACTGGAAGCAGCAAAGAAACTTGGTTGGCACATCCCTGGCCTCCTCCTTGGCCCTCAGAAGCCCCCACACACACACACTTGCAGTGAGGGTGTCTTGCTACAAGGAACTGTCATCAACACACATCAGTGTGCACCCCTCCAGCACCCCCCCCCAAAAGATCACTGGTGTTCCCCCAGCAGCCAACCCGAGGCACATTTTGACATGAACAGAAGAGAGGAAATCTATTGGGAGCTCCTCATTTTGAACTGATAAGAAAGTCTAAGGTCAGGACTTTTATTTTTACACCAAATTCAGACTCAGAAAACCAGGGCTCCGCTTGAGGAAGAGGAACAAATTTGCAATATAGTTTCCTATTTAGTCAGCCAGCACCCTTCAAAGGTACAAACGACAGTAATAAGTTCCTGGCTGGAACGAACAGTCACCCACCCAGTGGTGTCTACCGTCTCCAAGATGGCCTTAGCCTCCTTCATGAGTGAGCAAAACCACACGGATGCAGTACTTAAACGGGGCCAGGAAACCCAGTGGGGAAGGGCGCAGACGATGAGGAACAGTGGTGGCTTACAGGGTGGCCCTCCCACTGCATGTGGTTAGTGATCCTCACCAAGGGCTGCAGCCGGGGAGCCTTAAACCACTCAGTGCCCGGCCTCACCCTAAACTCTTAAACCCAAATCTCTGAGAATGGGACTCCAGCATCGGTATATATATATATATATAACCCTAATATGCAAACAGAAGGAACTGCGGAACAACCGAACAACCGGTCGCTATGACGTTCACTGACCACCGGGGTGTGTGTGCGGAACATGGCAGGCATCAGCAACAGGCGGCAGAGCGTGGAACATGGCGGGTGTCAGCCACGGCGGGATGGTGGAGCAGGTGAGCAGGGACACCAGACCAGGTGGGGTGCTGGTTGCTGTCATCAGGGCGAGCTTCTGTGATTACTGAAAATTCTGCCCGGCGCTTGCATCTGCTGCTGGCACCAGCCCTGCTCACACCCACTGCTGGCGCTGGGCATCAGCCCCAATCACTTGGGGCCATCAGCAGGAGCAAGCAGCAGCTGCCAGCTCCGATCACCCCTGAGGGCTTCACCTCCCCTTGCTCCTGAGGGGCGATTGGGGCAGCAGCCGCTGCTCGCACCCACTGACGGCGCCAGCCCCGCTTGCACCTGCTGCTGGTGCTGGCCCCAATTGCTCTGCGGCCGTCAGCATGTGGGAGCAGTGGGAGTGGGGCTGCAGGCAGACAGGGGACCAGGGCCACAGTGGGAGGGGCTGGGCAGACACAAGGAGGATGGGCCGAGACCCACCACTGTGCCCACCGCAGCCTTGTGGCCCACAGTTCCTTTCAAGGTGCACGAATTCGTGCACTGGGCCCCTAGTTATTTAAAACTCCCCAGAAGATTCCAACATGCAGCCAAGATGAGAACCAGAGGTCTAGTCCAGGAGACTGCTCCAAGCTCTGTAAGAAGTAGGATGCCATGGTAAGGACTGGAGGACTTTCATAGTGCATACCCACCTTCCCCACCTTCCCCACCTTCCCCACCTGGGAGGGAACCCCATCAGTGCAGGGGAGGGGGCATCTCCCTGCAGCTCACATTTTCTTCTGTTCCTCTCCAATCCCTTCCTCCTCTGCTATCAACCTAGTCATTGACCTGGCAGATCCATTCTCCACCTCTAGCCCCAAAGAGTGTTTTGCATATTAACTAGTTGGTTAATCCAAAAATCTCCAATATAATAACCTTATTTACCAAATAAAGATCTTTAAATAGAAAATGGCTCCAATTAGCTCAAAGAACTGTCAGGTTTCTCCAATTCTCAAATATTCTTTAGCAGAAAAGTCTCATTCCTAGCTAAATGATGAAAAATCATTTTTTTCGTTAGAGGCCCAAATCACACAAATACATAGAAACATGCTTTGCTCCACGTTACAAGAAATCTACTAATCACTACCAGGCAAGCTCTCCTGGCCTGCTTCCATTACCAGGCCATTTCCTTTTCTAAGTGGCAGCACCCAGTTCCCTACCTGAACTCTCCTACACATGTTACAAATGCCCCCACAATCTGGCATAGTAAACTCATTTCCTCCGTATTATACACTTTATTTCCACCCTGTAGCAATTACATAACCTAGAAGAAACTGAATATTCTATAGAAAAAGAAATCTAAGGCAGGTGTTAAATCCTACGAATTTCGTTATCTAGACCAACATATCCAAACCACCAGTACTTTTAGAGAATCCTAGTCCCAGCACCTGTTCATCTTTAAATGGGTGTTTATTTATGGTAGAAACTGCTTTAGCTAATAAAAAAAATGCACAATGAAAAAACACACACACACACTTAAAATGAGAAAAAAAAAATGGCTGCACCAGCTAAGTGAATCTATTGTTTCTAGCCTCGGCATCAATAACCCCTCCTCCCATACACACACCCCTTAGGAAACCACTGTCAGAAGCTCTGAGGTCAGAGTTCAGGGAGAAGCCATGCTAGGGAGCACATTCTCAGACTTGGGGTGCAGCCATCTGGACACGTACCGTGGTGTATGCGGGGGAGAGGGTCCAGGCTGGAAGGCTGCCTGGAGAGGCTCTCAGATCCTCATTCCTTGGCATCGGCTCTTTCTCAGTGTGGTTTGAACAAAAGGCTGAGGCTGCAACTACTGTTCTGCTGTGTGCCCGGTGCCAAATACTCTGCTGGGTTGTCTCATTCACATCCCTCTTGGTCCAGAAGAGGACTGATAGCAGAGGGAGCCAAGGGATCAAGGGCCTGAGGGTTCAACTTGCTTGTGGTTACAAAGCTCCATAGTCCTGGCTCAGCTTCTACACCCTGAGTCCCCAGCAGGTTCTCCCAGTGGTTGCTAGGTTCACTCTTCTATGAAAGGCTGCCCTCTCTGACTGAAAAATGAAGGCCTGGGGTTTCTTGAGATGACAAGCAGGCTGAGACCAAAACAAATACCAAAATCAGAATGGTACTGTTGGGCAATCATCTGGTGAAAATCAATGCATTCCAAATAATTATATAGCTCACTGAGAAATGAATCCTGGCACCTTCTTTATTAAAACCTAAATGCAAATAACAAGCAAGACATGGAAAAGATTCTGACCCTACTGTAATCAGCATTAACAAACAGCAGCACCGTTTCCAAAGCTCCTCCATCCAAAGACTCCATGCTAAGAAGTTTCCATAACTATTCCTTTCTACCCTTAAACCACCCCAGGAGGCAAAGGGCAGGTCACTTGAACAAGGTCCCCACAGTTATTAAGTAGGGTGTAAATCTCTGTGTGTCATGGGTCATCCTCTGGACTAAAAGTGCCTGTAAGCTGCAAGGTTTGCAGGACGCCTGTTTAGAGAAGAACCTAGCTGGCAAGAAATTCCCTTGGGTTATTACACTGGAATGTTAATATCAGCAAAAGGAATACAATCTGATACTACCTCTAATTCCCTACAGGTGAACTCACCTTCCTGTAGCATTTAATAAAAGCTTGCAGTAACAGTGACTGTCAGGGAACACTGACTATTCTAAAAACAGGCCAAACAGTTTTGGCGTATATATATTTCAATCAATAATCAATAATTTCCTTTAGTTGAAAATCCTTCAGCTTTTAGAGGCATCAAGAGGAAAATGGCTGGTATGGAATGCTAAGGTAGTGGACAAGGTTAACTTGTCACAAACAGGAATACATGAATCCTGTTGGGGGGGGGGGTGTGTGTGTGTGTGTGTGTGTGTGTGTGTGTGTGTGTGTGTGTGAGACTCCATGTTCTTTTATCCCTAGAGGGGCGGCAAGGCCAGAAAGAGTGTGAGATGCATTCAGTGTTACCTAACCTCATGGTTTACAGAGTTCCTGTGGCTCTGTGTCAATCAATAAGGTGACTGCCACTAAATCAGCTGTCCTATGTAATCTTGGGAGGGTTAAAGACTCTAGAGCAGTGGTTCCCAACCTTTTTTCGGCCATGGGCCCCCCCCCCCCCAAGCATCTCTAAACTCCTGATGCCCCTCCCTGATTATTCAAAAAGTGAACTATTCACATGGAGAAAGCCTAAAAGACCATTAACTTGGTCTAAACAAGCTTCCAAAGAACATGGCATCCATGAAAGAGAAAACTGAAAGAACAAAAGGACAGGTGAAGTACTGAGGAAGAAATTGTTAAAAAAAAATAATATGAAGTGATATGAAAAAATAGCAAATAAAGTTTCAAAACCTAAGAGAATTGAAATGCATAAATATGTCACAATATATATTTATATACTGAACATGAAGCCCCTAGAATCATAAGAAATGCAAAAAATTCACTGTTAATAACTCATTCTCGAATTGCCCCTCAAAAGTCAAATTGCCCCCCTGTGGGGCATGTGCCCCACATTGGGAACCACTGCTCTAGAGGCAAGAGCAAGGACAGCAACCCTCTTTATGCACAGCCAGACAGCAAACACCTTAGGCCAGTGGTCGGCAAACTGCAGCTCGCGAGCCACATGCGGCTCTTTGGCCCCTTGAGTGTGGCTCTTCCTAAGCCTTAGGAGTACCCTAATTAAGTTAATAACAATGTACCTACCTATATAGTTTAAGTTTAAGAAATTTGGCTCTCAAAAGTAATTTCAATCGTTGTACTGTTGATATTTGGCTCTGTTGACTAATGAGTTTGCTGACCACTGCCTTAGGCTTGTGGGCCAGGCTCAGGTGCATATTCTTTCTTTAACGGCCCCTTAAAAACAGGCCAAGGGCAGCTGTAGTTTAGCGATCCCAGTGCTAGACCATCATGATGGCCAAAACAGAATTTTGTCCATAGCCTATCATACTAGTAACACTGCCTAATCCCAACGAACCCAGTACTAGCTCTGAAAGGGCAGCAGGAACTGTCTGTGACCTCTCAAAAATAACTCCTATGCATCACTCAACACACCAGCAAATGCCCTCCCTCTCTCCCCATTCTGCCTCACTCCTTTCCCTGACCTCTAGCTGCCCGAAAGGGAGAGAAAGAAACCTGAGAGTTTGAGCACTTACAGTGGTTCTCAACCTTGGCTGCACATTGGAATCACCTGGGGATCTTTTTATTTTTTTTTAAATATATATTTTTATTGATTTTTTACAGAGAGGAAGGGAGAGAGATAGAGAGTTAGGAAACATCGATGAGAGAGGAACATCGATCAGCTGCCTCCCGCACATCTCCCACTGGGGATGTGCCCGCAACCCAGGTACATGCCCTTGACCGGAATCGAACCTGGGACCTTTCAGTCCGCAAGCCAACGCTCTATCCACTGAGCCAAACCGGTTTCGGCCGGGGATCTTTTTAAAATCCTGATTTCTGGGCCTCATCCTCCGGAAATTATGTTTCTTTGTTACTAATGTTATGGCCCCACCCCATAACAAAGAAACAGAATTTCGGAGGATGAGGTCTAGAAATCAGGATTTTAAAAAGATTCCCAGGTGATTCTAATGTGCAGCCAAGGTTGAGAACCACTGACTTACAACATTGTACCCAGAGCTTCCCTCACTTGGGCTGGTCTCATTATCTCCTCACCCAAGAAGAAGCGACTGGTTTTTGGGTTTGTTTTTTTTAAATATATTTTATTGATTTTTTACAGAGAGGAAGGGAGAGGAAGAGGGACAGAGTTAGAAACATCGATGAGAGAGAAACATCGATTCAGCTGCCTCTTGCACGCCCCCTACTGGGGATGTGCCCGCAACCCAGGTACATGCCCCTTGACCAGAATCGAACCTGGGACCCTTCAGTCCGCAGGCCAACGCTCTATCCGCTGAGCCAAACCGGTTAGGGCTGAAAAAGCGACTCTTACAGATATGAGACAGGAGGCTAAAGAGTATACATTCTTTGACATCACTCTTAGCAATATCTTTTTGGCAACAAAAGAAAAAAATTGTAACTGAGACTACAACAAACTAAAAAGTTTTTGCACTGCAAAGGAAACAAAATGCAAATGAAACAAAATGAAATGACAACATACCGAATAGGAGAAGATATTTGCCAATGATATAGTCAATAAAGGGTTAATATTCAACTTACACAACTTAATACAAAAACAAACAAAAAAAAACCCTAAAAAACAAGCAATCCAATTAGAAATGGGCAGACAACCTGAATTGAAAAAACATACAGATGGTGGCCAATCTATAATAATAAAAGCATAATATGCTAATTAGACTGCACGTCCTTCCGAAGGTCCTTCCTCTGGACAAAGCCACTACGAGGGGGGGGTGGGGGGGGAGGCAGAGGTGGTAGAGGCCCCCCGGCCATGGCAGCAGGGGCTGGGGCCAAGGCCCTTACACAAATTTTGTGCATCAGGCCTCTAGTATACATATAAAAAGGTGCTCAACATCACTAATCATCAGGAAAGTGCAAATTTAAACCACAGGCTGGCCCACCTGCCATCTAACCTCCTAGGCTCATCTCATCATTATTTATGTCCCACAGGACTTCTGACATCCCTTCTATTTTGCTCCTAAATTAGACCCAAACTAAAGTGAAAGAATTTCATTACTACTGAGAAAATCACAGTAAAGATATTACTTTGTTCAGTCTTTCTGGAGGATACTGTAAGGAAAATTAAATGAGCCACAGGAGCCCCTGGCTGGGAGATATATGCAAGAAAAGGTTTAATAACCAAAACTTATTCCACAGATCCTGACACCCACCAAGACAAAATAGAAAGGACAAACTGTTTATATATCTCAGCCTACTCACCACTTTGTACACTACTATCAATTTCCATTCTGTTCTCTCCAATCATATTGCCCTGAACCACACACTCTTCCACTGGTGGGTTAAGCTGTCTACAACTAAAATGACTCCAAAAGAGTAAATAATGTAACACGACTTTTTGTTGTCATTGGATGCTTTTCTCCACTTTGCCATATTGATATATCAATGTTATATTGGAAGTAGTGGCAAATCAATTAAAGCCACAATATGTTGTCCCTTTCTATAATAAACTGCTGGAGAAATGTGAAATGGCACAGCCATTTCAGAAAGCAGTAAGACAATTTCTCATGAAATTAAACATAAAACCATGTGACCCAGAAGCTCAACTCACAAGAGAACTGAAAACAGCCCTAGCTGGTTTGGCTCAGTGGATAGAGCGTTGACCTATGGACTGAAGGATCCCAGGTTCGATTCTGGTCAAGGGCACAAGCCCAGGTTGTGGGCTCAATTCCCATTAGGGGGTGTGCAGGAAGCAGCCGATCAATGATTCTCTCTCATCATTGATATTCCTATCTCTCCCTCCCTCTCCCTTCCTCTCTGAAATCAATAAAAAAATATTTTTTTAAAAAAGAAGAGAACTGAAAACATACATCCATACAAAGATATAGACACTGATGTTCATAACAGCATTATTCATAGTAACAAAACACTAGAAACAATCTAAATGCCTATCAACTGGTGGATGGATAGACAAAATGTGGTATCTCCATACAAAGGGGATACTACTGAGTAATAAATTGGAGCAAAGTATGAACCTCAAAAACATGCTACGTGAAAGGAGCCAGTCACAAGAGACCACATTCTGATTTCATTTATATGAAATGTCCAGAAAAGGCAAACTGGTGGAGACGAAAAGCAGATGAGGGGTTTCCTGGGGCTGAGAATAAGAGAGATGACACTGGGGATGAAAATGTTATAAACTGATCTATGGTAATGGCTACACCACTTGGTAAAGTTACTAAAAATCACTGAATTGTCCATCTGTAAGGAGGACATTTTTATGATATGTAAAATATACAACAAAGCTTTTTAAAAAGAAAAAGCACACGGTACATTTCTTTATTCATCCATCCCCCCAAATCACTTTGGCAAAGACTTCATTCAGTTCACTTTACCCCAACATCTAGCAACGTTTTCACCTGGCATAGAATGAGTGCTAAAATGTCCATGAATTAATGACTTTTTAAAAACAAAATAATAAAGTTTTGTCTCTTCCCATAATTTCATGATTTGCCAAAACTTCCCATCCTTGACTACACTTCCACCCTGTAAAGGCCACAAAGTGAACGTGTCCAGGAAGCTTCAAGCTGATTAAAACATGATCCTAACATTTCGAGACATATCCTGACCAATCATTTATGAAGTGCAATAGTTGTCTCTAAAATTTGTTTCCTATGCTTTCATAATAGCAGTTATAGGAAAACCTTTGTGGTTGTGAGTAGAAAAGAAAGCATGATCGGTAAGTAACGGATTCAGAAAAGGTGCAGGTTTGGGGAAATTATAATCTAAGTTAAAATAATTCTTATATTTTCAGGAAAGATATTATTTTTTACCTAGAAGCAGTCAATTTAATAAATGCACCAGATACTGTCCTAAGGAATTAAATGCAGGAAGCAAAGCTATGGAATAAGCTGTGACTCTCTTGTGCTCTGTGCTATTTTATGTCCACCCAGAGGAGGTTGCTTCAGGAGACCATTATTATCAAGGAAGAACTACATCAACCTCGCTTTGAAATGCAAGATTTTATTTTCTTATCTAGTACTGTAGCAAAAATAACGCAGCAGTGAGTAAAAATGTGTTGCTACCCAGAATTCCACACTACTAGAATTCATGTGTATGTCCTACTTAATCCCAGGCTTCAGACACACAGATATAGAAATACAATACACTTCCTCATGATAGTGCGAAGCATAGTGGTTAAGTGGTAGGCTTTTGCAACAAACTGGTTCCAATCTCAAATCTGTTGTGGGTTAGGAACCCAGGTGTTGGCCTTCCTTAGAGTATGTGCTTTGATCTTGGACAATTCATCTAACCTGTGTGTTATGGTTTCCTTATCTTTGAAAGGGTGAGGATTCACTGATTTAACTTTCTTTAATCATAGTCTACTTATAATCATAGACTACCTATTTGTATCCCAGCTTGAAGACCAAGGTCTTCACAAGACTGCATTATTTCCTGGACATGGTAACAGCTCTCATGATTTAATATTTTCCTGGCACCACATCCCACTAACCCCAGCGTTGACTGGTATGTCAGCCATTTTAAGTATTATAAATGGGGACTTAATAAGCAACCTTTTTAAAAAGTGTGCAAGCCTAAGTAAATACTGCTGAGTCAGGACTGTTCCAGCCTACTCCCTTGTCAGTTAGGTACGGGCAAAAGGACGGACAAAAACAATACACTCATCCTTTGCACACTAAAAAAAAGAAAATATCAATCTCTACCAGTAGATTGGTTCCAACTTCCTCCCAGCCCTGAATTTTTTATTGATTTAACTAGGATTGAGCCAACCTCACATATCCTGGAATCCATTCAAATGTAACATGGTAATCCCTCACACCATCTATAGATGACTTCTTAGATCTAAGAAACAGCATACAAAACAGTTCATTTACTTCAGATTAAGAAACAGACACGCTGAAACTCACATGGCTGAGCTTAATACTCAGGTTTCCTGGCTGTGAATTCCCAGGGCCCCTTCTGGATCAAAGCTCCTTCCCACGGAGAGGAAACACTCAATGAAACTGAGGGGAAGCAAAGCAGACCACAGTGCCTGGGAAAGTGGATGGTGGAGTTTACTGCATAATCTTTATCTTTTATTCTATTTCTCTATATGTCCCAGTGCTAACACTCACTGAGCTGCAACAAGTCAGTTTAAATTCAGGCCCCTAATTCCCAAACTCAAAATCATAACATTCAGCCTGACAAGAATGGGTGTATTTGTGGATAATGGAACAGAAAACCTTCAGACGCTCTAGTCACAGAAGCTTAAAACTCTCCAGCCAGGCAGTGTGTTAGGGAAGCCACCTACCTGAAGCCGCCCTGGGCTTGGAAACGCCAGCAAAGGAGAAAGAAGAGGAAGGCAAGCATGGCTCTGCTCTGGCTGAATAAAACAAGAATCAGCTGTTGATGCTATCCTCCAAAAGTTCATCACTCCAGTGAAAGCCCTCCCTTACCCAAAACGAGCTGCTGCATTCTCAAATGAGAGAACTTAGCAGCTGAAGGGAAAATCAAATGAATAATGTAACAAATTTGCTCCCCTGGCCAGACTGAAACAAGAAATATGCAAACGCTTAACTAAAGCTCACACCATTATTCCAGGATAATAATTGTACTTTGATTCAGAGGTCAGATTTTAGAAACCTCAGCCTTCCAGAAGCACAGAGCAAAAATTTAGGCCTCCAAGCACAGAAATAGAGTCAGGAATCTCGAGCCCAGAATTCAAATGCACTGCTCTTCACAAGAGGGAAACCCAATCCCTATCTCAGAAGATTCAGGTCCACAATCAACACATACTCTAAGGAAGGCCAACACCTGGGTTCCTAACCCACAACAGATTAGAAGCAGCAGACTGGGCAAGGGTGGCAATGACCCTAAGTGGCTTTAATCACCAGTCAAGAGAGGAAACGCAGACCATGAAGGCCAGCTACCTGGTGCCCTCTGGTGCAGCAGCAAACCCCTCCACTCCCAGGCAGTGCCAAGGACATCACTGAATTAAGGGATGGCCCAGAAGACCACCCCGGCTGTGAGAGGAAATGCCAGCCACCTCCCACAGGGTAACGTCTGAAACTGCCCTACTGAAATAATAAAGATGTATGCCAAGAAAAGGATTTGCTCCTGACACAAAAAGACACCAGATTTATGCCAGTTTCTCCTTAAAGTTATCCTCCTCTCAATAACTTCTTCAATTCTACAAATGGAATCCGGGAGGTGATCTCTGCAAGGCCCTTCTCTAAGGAAGCTGTGCATGGCTCCTACCTGCACTGCTGCAGCCCGTGGGGTGGGCTGGGTCAGACCAGAGCAGGGCCAGTGAGTGCAGGGGTCCTGCTATCCCAACTGATTACAATGACACACATGATCTCCTACCAATGGGAAAGTGATCAATAAACACTGTTAAAGAAATATTTAAACGAATAGGCATATCTTTAAAGGATTCTCACCAAAACAGTTAACTATTTACTACTAGATATCTATCTATTCTAGATAAACCACATATTAATGCAAAAGAAACCTCATTTTACTTCTACGTCCTTCTTGGTCCGATAACACAAATAGCATGTAACACAGATTATCTCTAATTCGAAGTCAGTCATGTTGATGGAACCCAAGCTTTAAAATAACTATGATGACACTCAGGTAAAGGCAAAAGGAAAGACACACGTATGCTTCTCTCCTCTAATCCACACTGAAATAACTAAAAGAATGAAAATGAGAAAAAAAGTCCATCTACAATAAGACTAGAAAACAGCCATAACCCAAAACTACAGATAACAAAGACTATCTGCAAAATACAGTGACAACTGAGCCACGGCCAGGGAAGAGGAGAAAATTAATCCACAACTCGCCAGGCCTGGGGCAAGAAGCACCTTCTCTGAACTGAGATGCCCTTTTCTAGGAATGGCAGGGGCTGAGGCTGTGGGCAGGATTCTGGAGTTACAAGACCCTGCCTCTGGGTACCTGGTTCATACCACAAAGCAGCCCGGGGAGGCCTGGCAGACGAGGGCCATCTCTACTTCCCCAACAAGGAAGAGAGAGAACAGCTTACCCACTTCAGACCAAAGGCAGAGGAGCCCAGCCTTCCCTTCAGCTCTGAGTGGATCATCTAGTCACCCCACGCAAGACCAAGGGGAGGCAGGCTCCATGCCGGGCAGAGAACTGTCAGGTGCTCAAGGACAGAGCTGACCCACACGGGCAGGCGCTTTAGCGGGGCTCCCTGTCCCTGCACTAGTCTCTGCAGAGATGCCTCCTAAGCCAAAGGACTCCACACAGGAGCAAGCAGAGATGCCTGGAAAAGAAAAAGGGGTGTGAAAAGGAAATACAACCAGCCAAAGGCAGAAGGAAACCTTTCCGAGGAATTCCCAAGGGAGAGGGGAACCGGTTCATACAAATACTCCTCTTGACTCTCGCAGAAATTCAAGAAAACTGGGACGCTCTTTTTTTTTTAAAGAATCTCAAGAAAGATCAACACAGTTGGGGATAAGTTAATGAAAACCATTACCAACGTAAACATCACATTTAAAGTAGCAAAAGTAGGAGACATTGCTAAAAACAGTGACAGAGAGGACAAAAAAATCATTTAAACATGAGAAGCTAAAAAGATAAAAGTGGTCACAGAAGATGCTACATATAGAAGCAACAAAGACTATATATACACGTATGTACTGTTTCTTAAAAATGCAAATAAGGAAGCAGCAAAAATCTCACTTCTAGTTTATCCTAAGGAAATAGATGAGCGAAACATTCATATATTCATTAGAGTTCTCCATAATTTTTTTCAAGTTGCAAACTATCTAAGCAGATGTCAGTGTAGAATTAATTACAGGAACTATCCTGCAGCCATACAATGAAATACCAAAGAGCCACTCAAAATAATGTTGATTTATTGACATAAAAAAAATCATCCTAATGTTTAAAAGGGAAAAGCATATTATAGAACAGTACATATAGAATGGTTTCATTTTTGTGGTGTGTGTGTAACTTTGGAAGAATGTACACTAAAATATTAACAGTGGTTATGTGTTTTTTGATTGTTTATTTTTTTGTTGTTAATCCTCATCCAAGGATATTTTTCCATTGATCTTTTAGAGAGAGTGGAAGAGAGAGGGGAAGACAGAGAGAAACATCAATGTGGGAGAAATACAGGACCCCTCGGTCCACAGGCTGACGCTCTATCCACTGAGCCAAACTGACTAGAGCAGTGATGGCAAACCTGTGACACGCGAACTCATTTTTTTGGTTGATTTTTCTTTGTTAAATGGCATTTAAATATCCTATATAATAAAAGGCTAATATGCAAATAGACCAAACAGTGGAACAACTGAACAACCAGTCACTGTGATGTGTGCTGACCACCAGGGGGTGCACGCTTCTCTACTTCCCCCTGCTCAGGGCTGGAAGCTGCCTCTCTCAACTGCTGCCGGCAATGGCTCCACTCTCACCTGCTGCCGGTGCCAGAGCTGCCTCTCATACCCACTGCTGGCGCCTGATACCGGTCCCGATCACCCCTAAGGGCTTCTCTACCTCCCTCTGCTCATGAGAAACAACCAGGGCATCAGCTGCTGCTCACACCCATGGATGGCCCCGGCCGCGATCGCACCTGCTGTAGGCACCGGCCCCAATCACTCCACTCAGTCAGTGGGTGCGAGCGGGGCCGGTACCGTCAGTGCATGGGAGTGGGGCTGCTGGCAGACAGGGAACTGGGGGCCACAGTGGGAGGGGCTGAGCGGGGGCGTGGAGGATGGGCCAAGACCCGCCCCTATGCCCACAGCAGCCTCATGGCCCACAGTTCCTTTCAAGGTGCACGAATTCGTGCACTGGGCCCCTAGTATAAAATAAGTATCAAAAATATAAGTCTTTGTTTTACTATGGTTGCAAATATCAAAAAATTTCTATATGTGACATGGCACCAGAGTTAAGTTAGGGTTTTTCAAAATGCTGACACGCCGAGCTCAAAAGGTTCGCCATCACTGGCCTAGAGCTATCTATGTTTTTTTTTAATTGATGTCTTTCTGCAGTGTCCGAATTGTTAACAATAAGCTTATTTTACAAATGTACTAAGAAAAGTGGAGCTATAACCTTTCTACACGTAGGTACACTGAAAGATGAGAGAAGTCCAGGCCTGACTTCAGAAAGAAAATAGTCCAGAATTCTTGGATCAAACCATTCTGGCTACTACAAAAGACTGGTTACCAGACATCTCTAATCCATTTCCTAAATCAATCTGGATAATAAAGAAGCTAAAAGCAGCAAATGTCCTTCTATATTAAATTAAACATCCTGAATTATATTATACCAAACACTGTAGTTATTGCATTACTTTTAAATAATTCTCTCCATAAGAACCAATAAACAAAATGAAAATACTAAAAAAGATAAATCCTCCTCTAAAATCTCAAGAAAACTTAAATCCAGCTATATTTGCACTTATTTTTAAAACCACTTAAAATTTTTATTCAGAAGATAAAAAGGAAACATGAAAGTTGTTTGAAAATTGGGAGTTCATGAGCTCTGACTGGATGGCTCAGTTGGTTGGAGCATTGTCTGGTACAACAAAAGGTTGCAGGTTTGATTGCTGGTCAGGACACATACTCAGATTGCAGGTTCAATCCCTAGTCAGGGTCTGTATAGGAGGCAACCAATCAGGGGGCTGTACAGAAGGCAACAACCAATCAATGTTTCTCTCTCACACCTCTTCCCCCTCCCCCCGCCCCTCTCCTCCCCTCTAAAAGTAATGAAGACATATCCTTGGGTGAGGATTAAAAAAATAATAGGGAGATCATGAGAAATTTTTAAGATATGATGTAATGCAATACTAGTTTTAAAACCTTTGTCAGGCCCTGACCAGTTTGGCTCAGTAGGTAGAGCGTTGGCCTGTGGACTGAAGGGTCCCATGTTCGATTCCAGTCAAGGGTATGTACCTTGGTTGCGGGCACATCCCCAGTAGGGAGTGTGCAGTAGGCAGCTGATCGATGTTTCTCTCTCATCCATGTTTCTAACTCTCTATGCCTCTCCCTTCCTCTCTGTAAAAAATAAATAAAATATATTTTTTAAAAAAAACTTTGTCATTCTACATTTCACTGAAGAAACAGAAATAACTCCAATATATGAAATCATTAAATTTAAAAACAATGACATGGTTTCAGGCAAAGACAAGTTTCACAGTAGCAAAGGCTGAAGAGTATGATTTACCTTTCACAATGGACACTTGGTAAAGAAAGTGCTGGCCTGCACGTGGCATTGGTCACCTTCTCCCTAAAACTGTTCTCCATCCAGATAGGTCCCTACAGGCCAGGCAGATCTCAAACGGTTAAGCCCATAAATGAAAAGACCCCCCACTCTTCACTTTCAAAGACCTACTTACGTTCTTCCCACTAGATGTTACAAAACTCAAATAACATTTGAGTAATTCATTGTAAAGTCCTTTTTATATTTTGTTTTGCTTTTTTTATGATGAAACTATAAGAACTATCAAAAAGCTTCAACTATGGATAACATTGTTATAAAGTGACCAATTCTGCCAAGAATATGGTGAACAAAGGCTTTCTTCCTTCACTGACCAACTCAAGTGCTTACAGAGGCAGCAATGGCCTTACCTACCACAAGAGTAGCTGTTGGCCGAAACCGGTTTGGCTCAGTGGATAGAGCGTCGGCTTGCGGACTGAAAGGTCCCAGGTTCGATTCCGGTCAAGGGCATGTATCTGGGTTGCGGGCACATCCCCAGTAGGAGATGTGCAGGAGGCAGCTGATCGATGTTTCTCTCTCATCGATGTTTCTAACTCTCTATCTCTCTCCCTTTCTCTCTGTAAAAAATCAATAAAAAATAAAAAAAATTAAAAAAAAAAAGAGTAGCTGTTGTATTTCTACCTGGCTTCCATTCAACCAACCCAAAACAGGCAGTCTGGCTGCTCATCTTCCAAATTATCACCCACCACAGGTCTTCTTATCACCAGTCCCACAAAAGCAGGTAGCATAACCTCCACCATGGAAAGTTAAAATCCCATTTCTCACTTCCAAAAAGGTGTCGAGAACCAAGCAACAGGCGCAAAAGAGCCAAGAAGATGGATTTTTCTCAACTAAAAACTGACATAGCACAATCTCTTCAAGCTTGTCAGGTGAACCATTTTAGAGTTATTCACACCTTGATTTCTAAGGCCCTCTAACAGCTCAGGTTCCCCTTCTTCCTATATCTAATTGTTTTAAGGAACAATTTTTTTTTTTTATCCCGAAGATATACGTACTGATTTTTAGAGAGAGAGAAAAAAAATCAATGTGAGAAACATCAATCAGTTGCCTCCCTTACACACCCCCATTGAAGATGGGACCCACAACCTAGGTCTGTGACACAAACAGGAATCAAACCCACAACCTTTTCGTGTACAGGACAACAACCCAACCAACTGAGCAACCAGGCCAGGGCTTATGGCACAATTTTTTATATTAAAAAAAAATTAAAGATGATACAAAGTAAAAAGTCAATAGGGTGCTAGCTGTGCATTGTTTTCCCCATATTTGTACCAAGACACTTCTTGTCCACAGATTCCTGTTAGGGGACGCCTTGGGGGTGGGTGAGGGAAGATTAGGGCGTGTAATCTTCAACTGGCCATCATTATTTCCTGTCAGGCTCCCAGTTTTGTTCAGCTATCAAGCCAGTAACCTTGGCCTTATCATCAACTCTTTCTGACCAACTGAGCAAACTGAAAAAATGCACAACACATACAAGTAACCTTTTCTATGAGTCAATATCACAGCCTCAATCACCTATCCAATCAAATACTCCAATAAATCAATCTCAAGCCATGGCTCTTCACCAAACTAAAAAACCTGCTGTTAAACCTTCATGGTAGGTAATACCACTGATGGGGCTGGGTCACCAATTCCCCCTTCTCCCTTGAGAACTCGACATTCCAGTGGGTAAGTCCACTGGTGAACCTGGCACCAAATGCATGTGGATTCAAATCCATCTCCACCTTTTACGCGTTATTTCTCTAGCCCAGTGGTTCTCAACCTTGGCTGCACATTAGAATCACCTGGGGATCTTTTTAAAATCCTGATTTCTGGGCCTCATCCTCCGGAAATTATGTTTTTTTGTTACTAATGTTGTGGCCTCACCCCATAACAAAGAAATAGGCCTTAGTTTACTCATCTATAAGAGATGAGTGAAAACGCATACATACTCTAATTTTCCTGTGAATAAAACAGGAAAAACTAACTTAAAAAAAAACCCACAAACTAGTACACAACTAATGTTCCCATTATAGTTGCACCTTAGTTGCATTTTCCTTGAGTCGGAACTGTCAGAATTACAAGCATTATTAGTTGAAACACAGATGAATATCACACAGTACATTTCAACTGATGGCTGGATATGGGAAGATAAATCATGCCTGACACATCTCAAGAGTTTATCCTCAAATTATACACCTGACCACATACTATGTCACTATTCTCCCTCATGCTACATCTTTTCTATGAAAAATGAATAAACTAATCTACTGTATGACATTCAATGTGCATCTGGATCTCTCAGGTGAGCTTTAAATAATAATAGAGAAGACGCCAATTATTGTTCGTGCTAGGACCACAATGGTCGTGATTCAGAGGCCACTGCAGTTGGGCTATTGCTAATACAACTCCAGCAGCAGCTCCATCCTGAGACCACATAGGTAACAGAAATGCTATGAAACACAATGGTTTCAGTTAAGGGAATTTTTTTGCTCCAACCATTTGAAAAATAACCTCATCAATTGAGTTATCAACTTCCTCCATTAGCCTAATGCCACCCACCTCTCCTCTGCCCTGCCAGCCTATGCTTGGTGTAACCTGACAGAGTAGGAAGTCACATCCTCCAACTGTCCCACTTAATGACCCTGACTGTTCTACAGGAACCTCACTTACTCATTTAGCATATTAACACCTTTGTTTACAGCAGCTAGAGTTATAGTGCTGTAGGTTTCCCCTGGACAACCAAGTTATCACCTAATTCCCAAAACATCACTAACATTGTTAGTCACTGCCTAATGAGATAATTTTACAGAAAAGCTAAGTTTGTTTCTTAAAAAACGTGTGTGTGTGTGTGTGCAGCCTCCTTCCTACAGTTCTGTCGTTTTCTCAGAAGACAAACCACCGGTAACCATGACTGAAGTCCAACTGTGCTTCCTAATACACTGGCCTCCCATGAAAGCTCACTGGCAGGGCCATTCTTTCCTCAGATGAGAGAAACCCCAAAGCTCCTGGCTCAAAGGTAAAAAATGCCCGTTTGCATGTTATTTTTTGTATAAATTTTACTGTTTAGTTCTGAAGTATGAAAATAAAATGAAACCATTTATACAGCAAACTGTGCTCCAAGTGTATTCGACTACTCTTCTCACCTGGCCAGTGTGGCTCAGTGGCTGAGTGTCAGCCTATGAACCAGGAGCTCACAGTTCAATTCCCAGTCAAGGCACATGCCCGGGTTACGGGCTCTACCCCCATTAGGGGGGCATGCAGGAGGCAGCTGATCAATGATTTTCTCTCATCATTGATGTTTCTCTCTCTTCCTCTCCCTTTCTGAAATATATACTAGAGGCCTGGTGCACAAAATTTGTGCACTGCCCCCACCCCACCCCCACCCCCAGTCCAGCCTGTGCCCTCTTGCAATCCATAATTCCTTGCTCCTTACCACCGGCCTGCTCGCTCACCACTCGGTTCGCTGCTCCTTAGTGCTGCCAGGGAGGTGGGAGAGGCTTCCATCACCACTACTGCGCTTGCCAGCCATGAGCCTGGCTTCTGGCTGAGCAGCACTTCCCGTGGGAGCACACTGACCACCAGGTGGCAGCTTCTGCATTGAGCGTCTTCCCCCTGTTGGTCAGTACGCATCATAGCAACCAGTCATTCTGGTCATTCCACCATACGGTCACTTAGACTTTTATTATATAGACTAGAGGCCCAGTGCACAAAAATTTGTGCACTCGGGGGGCGGGGGGTGTCCCCTCAGCCCGGCCTGTGCCCTCTCGCAGTCTGGGACTCCTTGGGGGATGTCCACCTGCTGGCTTAGGCCTGCTCCCAGGAGGTGGGGGCGGAGGGGGGGGGGTTGGCCTAAGCTGGCAGTCAGCCATCCCTCTGGCAGCCCGGGAGCCATTGGGGGATGTCCACTTGCCAGCGAGGAGCAGGCTTAAGCTACAATCGGACATCCTTAGCGCTGCTGAGGCGTGAGAGGCTCCCGCCACCACTGCTGTACATCAGCCTGGCTTGTGGCTGAGCAGAGCTCCCCCTGTGGGAGCGCACTGACCACCAGGGGGCAGCTCTTACACTGAGCGCCTGCCCCCTGGTGGTCAGTGTGTGTCATAGTGACCAGTCATTCCCAGTCATTCTGCTGTTAGGGTCAATTTGCATGTTACCCTTTTATTATATAGGATAAAGGCCTGGTGCACGGGTGGGGGCCGGCTGGTTTGCCCTAAAGGGTGTCCCAGGTCAGGGTGGGGATCCGCTGGAGTGCCTGGCCAGCCTGGGTGAGGGGCTGATGGCCGTTTTCAGGCTGGCCATGCCCCCTAGTAACTCAGCTCCCAGCCCCTCTTTGAGCAGAGGTCACTGCCGGCTGGAAGCAGGTATCTGGGATTTATTTATCTGCTATAACTGAAACTTTGTAGCCTTGAGTGGAGCCCAGGTCCAGCCAGGGCAGGTGGGAAGCTTGGCTTCCTCCATCGCTGGGGGCTATCCAAGCCTCCTGCTCACTCCAGCTCCATGGCCATCGCCATCTTTTGCAACAGTGATGGTTAGTTTGCATATTGCTCTTTTATTAGATAGGATAGATGGCACTCTTCTGTATCAGGAATGAAGATTAAGCTCAACTTTTTAAAAATATACAGACATATGTGACCAGCCTATAAAAATCAAGACCCACCTAGGTTTCCAATCTCTCCTTGTGATCTGTCCCTGAAGCAAATCAGAAATATACTAAGAAGCCACCAAGGCCACCTTAAGATTGACCCAGATTACCCAATCCATTAAGGAGAAACCCCCACCATATTTCCTTTGTTTTTTAGCACTTTTATCCCACTCCAAACTAAAATCTTTCTATTACCTTTTCTTTCCCATGATCTCAGGTAGGAGGAGGGGGAAAAGAAACCTGACTGAGTCTTACTCCTCTCCACCAGTCACCCTAAACTATAGGCAATTCTATGAACAGACCCTATCTGCCCAGAATGCCTTTTACCCAGTAGCTCCTTAAGGAGTTGCTTAATACAGATGTAGATACAGATATAAACACAGAATTGCAAAATTCTTTGCTTGGAAAATAGTGAAGACAATATCCTCCAGCATTGCTATTTCTGGGGTAAAGGCTGGTCTGGTGGAGCAGGTACTTGATGTTCTTTGTACCCTGTTTGTCATGCTCTCTCAGATACCATCTTCTCACAGATGCTCTTTCTTCTCACCTAGGCCTCAGCTCAGAAATTACATGCCCAGGGAGGCCCTCTCCCTGCACCCATCACCAGGAGTCGCTGGTTCCCTGTATGCTCTTTGGTATTATTTGATCACAATTTCTTTCTAATAGTATCTTGTCTATTGGTCAATTATTTTGACTGGTCCCAACTACAGTGGGGCCTTGACTTACGAGTGTCCCGACTAACGAGTTTTTCGAGATACAAGCCGTCTCTCGGCCGATTTTTTGCTTTGAGTTGCGAGCTAAAATTCAGGTTACGAGCCAGCTTCAGATACCCCACCGCTAGTTGGCGCCGCGAACGTCACAGTGAACACCACAACATCAGCCCAGCATCATGTGTCTCACTCGTTCACTTCTTGATTTGACATACGAGTAATTTGAGTTACGAGCTCTGTCACGGAACGAATTAAACTCGTAAGTCAAGGCCCCACTGTACAATGTTAATTTCATTTAGTTATCTGTTTTGCCCCTGCTATGTCCTCAGTGCCTAATATGGTGCCTGGCACTAAAGAGGTTCTCAACAAAGAAATACATTAAATTTTTTTTAAGAATTGCTTAAATCCACTTGAATGCCACCTCCTCCAGCAAGACTTCCTTTCTTTTACCCATTTTGGTTAATATCATTCACCTTGTACTCCCAGCACTTGCTTGCTGGAATGTCTGCCCAACAAAGCTGGGCTGAGTGTGCATTAAGAACAGCCTCTAGCACAGTGCTTTAAACCTAGCAGACATCCAATAAATCTCTGCTGGTTGAGGAATGAGTACCATGTCTCATCAGGACTACGGAAGCACTTAAGTGCTGGTAGAAATTAGATTGCTTAAGGCAGCAGTTCTCAACCTGTGGGTCGAGACCCCTTTGGCAGTCAAACGACCCTTTCACAGGGGTCGCCTAAGACCATCCTGCATATCAGATATTTACATGACGATTCATAACAGTAGCAACATTACAGTTATGAAGTAGCAACAAAAATAATTTTATGGTTGGGTCACAACATGAAGAACTGTATTTAAAGGGCCAGAAGGTTGAGAACCACTGGCTTAAGGGGTCTTGGTTAAAAGTTAGTGACATTTCTGATGGAATTGCTACGATAGGGAAGAAAAGAAAACATTAAATGGAATTCCCAACCTTCCCTTCAGTTCTCAATGGAGGATAGTAACAATTCTTTGCAATTAAGGTAACCACAGAACATATACTCTCAACATTAGTTAGCCCTGGGGAATAAAATCATAAAATTCTGTAGAGTTCGATCTTTTACAATAAGTTATGTATTATTTCTATAATACTGTAAGTGAATTAGTATTTGTAATGGCTCAAATTAAAAAGAAAAAAATGCATTAGTTGGGGGGGAGGGGAGAAGCACCATGTGGCATTTTTCCCTCCTTACAATCCCTAACAACCTTCCACAAGAACTGGAGTTAAGGAGGTGATTTAGACCATAAGTACCAAACCAAGGTCAGAAACATGAGAGACACGGAGGCCAGGTCCACAAGGTGAGGGCAGCAGTTTCACAGGGCCTCAGAGACTGCAAGAGCAGGGAGGCGGGAGAAGCGGGGGAGGGGGAGGCAGAAGAGGCTCAGAGGCAAACCACTTGCAAAGGCTAGGGGAGTGCCTGCCTTTCCATCCCTGGGGTGAGATCTCCTTCCACTTGACCCAGCTGGTAAAGGGCAAGATAAGGGAAATTTTAGGGAGTAAAAATTTAAAAATAAAGGGGGAGATCTATGTAGAGAAAAGGGGACCTCCATTTTCAGAGTGGACACTTAATTTTTTGACTTAAGAGTCTCAAAATAATTGGAGGGAAACAGGACCAAAAGGGCTGTCCTATTAGTATAGTATCTTCCCTTGTGGGGTTCCTGGGTGGTTGCTGAGAGCCACTAACTTCTCAGGATTTAATTTCAGACACTCTCACCTTGAGAACCCCATGTGGATGCAGCTTTCATGATGATAGAGACCAAGGGTGATCCAAGTACCACCACACCAAGAGAAATTACTTTTACTTGAATCAGAAACTGAAGAAGCCAATAAGGAAAAAATTATATATACAGAAAAATAATTCAGTAGAATTCAAAATAACATGTTGTTGAGGGAGGTGAAACTATTCTGTATAATACTACAAAGGGTGGTACATGTCATTATATACTTGTTAAAACCCATAGAATATACAACTCCAGGAGTGCACCCTAATGTAAACCTAATGTAAACTTTGGGTGATAATGATGTGTCAATGTAGGTTCATCAATTATAACAAATATAATCTGTTGCAGGTATTGATGGGGGCAGGGGGAGATATATGGGACATCTCTGTATCTTCCACTGAATTTTGTTGTTAACCTAAAACTGCTCTAAGACATGAAGTCTATTAAAAAATATATACCCCCATTATTCTAGTTAATCCCAGAGAGCCCACACTTTGCAGACATTTAATGCCCACTGCCAGAACAGAGCTTTAAAATGGGCCATTTCACTTTAATTACTAAGATTTCCTCTGGCTAAGAAGTCATAAAACCGGAATTCTGATTTAACCTGCCAAGTTTAATAAACTGTCATTTCCAGACCCCCAAGTTGTCTAAAACATCACGCCTCTAAACCAACTAGACGAAATGCCAACATCCCTTTCTCATATAAAAGAAGCATTTTGTAATGCTTAAACTGTACAAACAGTAAACTTTTAATAACATGATCACTTAAAACATCCTACCCCTATCAGTGTTTCAATATTTTTTATTACTCTCCACTTGTGCCAGGTGGGGTAAGAGGCACCACAGGAAGCCCAATACCATCCGTCTGGGTTAAGATGAAAGTTTCCTTGGTTTAGTTAACCAAAGAGGCTTCTACACCAATTTTTGCAGGTATAACCAATATGCCCGAACAACATCCTTGTTAAATTTTGCTATACAAATTATTTGAAGTTACGGTGTAATCTATTTCAGGAGTCACATCCATGAAAGTACACATTAATGAGTTTTAGGGTAAAAATTAAAATACTGGGTACTCGGAGCTCTGACAGATGATTTATCTAGTAAAACATTTAAAAAGTAAGTCCTGTCACTTAAGAAACTACATACAAGCTGCTTTTGACTTATGAACAATCAACTCATGATCTGCTCCCACTGAAAACAGATTAGCCAACCACACTGCCCCTCTCTCACCCTCCCTCCACCCGGGGCCCTTGTGGAGATCTCCAGTAGGAAAGCCCTGACACTGACAGCAGTGTGGGCTCTGTGAAGGCAGGTAAAGAAAGGTGGAGCGCCTGGGAGAGCTGAAACACGGGCTCCTCCCTTCCAAGCACCGTCTTCAGTGCTCACACCTGTTCTACTGCTCTCCACCACTGGTGACCCAGTTAATAAACCACCAGCCTCAGTCTTCAGCCAGACTCTTCCCCCACGTTCCAGACCCACATATGTAACCACCTCCTCATCTCCTCCACCTCCATTCCAGTTATCTGAAATAGAATTCCTTTATCTTCTATACCAATTGGTAACCAACATACCCAAGCCAGAGCCCTAGAGGCCATCCTAGGACTCCTTCCTCCATTGCCATCACCACCAAACATGTCCCAATCTACCCACAGCTCCCTCTTGAATTCCTCCCCCTCCTCCTCACCCAGCTACTGGTGACTCAATCCTATCCTGGTAAGCTCTCCCCTAGGCCACAGGAATGGTCTCCAGGCTGAGAGACCAGCCTCTGCCCTCTACAGTCCAACCACCAAACTGTTAAAGCCCCACATTGGTCTCATTCTGCCACTTCAAACTTCCTTGAGAACTTCACATCACCTAATAGGCTAAAGCCCAAACCACTCAGCCTGGTCCTTTCTTTATGACCTGGTTCCCGACCACCTTCTTTAACCTCATGTCTCTTGTTTTTTATTTCCCTTTGAAGTCCAGCAAAACTAAATTCTTACACTTTTCCAAACATTGTTCTTTAAAAAAAAAAAAAAAACCTGTCATTTTTTTGCCTTGAACAGAAATTCTTCTAGAACAGAACTCAGGCATCATCTCCTTACTAATCTTCAAGTTGCCACCTCAATAGTTAATTGCTCCCTCCTCTGTGCTACTTCTGTGCTTTATGCTGCCTTCTACAACTCCGTCTATCCAACTGAAATATATGCTTACATACACGCCTCTGCTAATAGACTGTAAACTCCTTGAAGACAGGGTTTATCATTTAGCTACCTAATCTCAATGCCAGCAGTGTCTGACACTTGGCAGATTTCTTCAACCCTAAACGTCATCTATAATAATAAAAGCATGATATGCTAATTAGACCAGAAGTCCTTCCAGACATCCTTCCAGATGAAGCCAGGGCTGCAAGGGAAGCCCAGGTCCCGGGTGCCAGAGGGAAGCCGGTGCCGGCAGCCGGGGGAAGGAAGGCCTACTCTTGAATGAATTTCATGCATCAGGCCTCTGGTTCTTATATAATGTCATCAAATTTTCACTGCCTGATATTCCACCTATTAGATATCTATTTACATCAGGGTGGAGAACGTCTGGCCCACAGGCCGTAACAGGCCTGTGAAATCATTTGGTCTGGCCCTGCCAAGGCAACTGCAGGCGGGACTTGAAATTCAATAAGTCTAGGAGCTTTTTTCATAGCAACATAAATTTATATTAAGTGAATTATATAAGTGAATTATGTTATAAATATCCAAATGGCCCTTGGCACAAAGAGGTCCCCCACCCCTGATTTAGATTAACACACATTCTTCCTATATTTAAAAAGGACTACTACTGCCCGGCGGCGTGGTTCAGTGGCTAAGTGTCCATCTATGAACCAGGTAGTGGTTTGATTCCAGTCAGGGTACATGCCTGCGGTTGCAGGCTCAATCCCCAGTGCGAGGCGTGCAGTAGCCAACCAATCCATGATTCTTTCTCATCATTGATGTTTCTATCTCTCTATCCCTCTCCCTTCCTCTCTGAAAACAATAAACACATATATATATATATAAGGGAGGAGCCCGTGTTTCAGCTCTCCCAGGCACGGAGGTGCTCCACCTGGCTTTACCTGCCTTCACATACTCATATATATGTGTGTGTGTGTATATATATATATTTTAAAGGACTATACTACCTCATATTAACTGTACAAGTGCTTTTCCAACATCTAACTAAAATCAATTTTAAAACAAGGACTGCCGGGGTCCAGCCCCAGCGGGTCCAGGGGTCCCCAAAGGTGTAGACGGAGTCGGCGAAGAAGGAATGACACGGAGACAGCGTTCAGTTGATCAGCAACCTAGCCAGGATCTCCAGCCAAGTTCTGGTCTCGATCTCCAGAGAGGTTCTGCTCAGGTTCTCCAGTCAGGTTCAGTCACCAGGTTCTAGTCAGGCTCTCCTGCCAATCTCCGCAGTCAGGTTCAGTCCAGGATCCCCTGCCATGCTCTCTCGCCAGGCTCTGCCTCCAGGCTCCGAGGCCAGTCCCAGTCCAGGATCCTCCGGCATGCTCTCGCCAGCGAAGTTCTTCTGTCTCTAGAGAACGTTCTGTGTAGGTTCTGTGCCTAGGCTCTGTCTCTCTTGGTCCTGTCTTCCAAGCCCTGTCTCTGAAGTTCTGTCTTATAAGTTCTATATCTTGCTGTCTTGTTACATCTGTATTTATACCAGTTGATTTTAATCCTGTCAATTTCTATTCCAAAGGTTAGGGCGTTTCTTATCTCCATTCCAGGGAGTAAAGATTATGTAGCTTAAGCATGATTGTTCATAGTTAAAGTGATTAGTTACCCGCCTGGCACTTAGTTGAGGGGTTTTATTCCCTCCCTAACTTCAGGGGAAAATCCCTACCTGGGGATTCAACCTTTCTCGGAGAGGTGACCTTGGTTAAAACACAGCGCCAAGAAGGTGAGCAAACATATTAAGAACAGTATGCCATATATGCCAGGTCCCTTGAAACAGCAAGGATGGACCGGCTCCCGGCAAAGGACTAGGAAATTTAAGTGAGAACTTTTGAAACCTACTAAAGGGATGTAGGAAAGAGGGCACCACACTGGAGACATGGTATCAAGAAGGCATCAAAGGATGGAGGAGAAGGGGACTGGAAGTACAGTGAGGACCAGCACAGCACAGCAGACCAGTCTGAACTCGGATATATTGCAGGGGACCAGCCCTGCACCAAGAGTAAAGAAAATTCTTCTTTCTCTTCCAACTCGCTTCCTGCCTTCAGAACCAGGAACTTAACTCATAGCATTATAGTTTCGTTAGGCTTTTCAAGCCTAGCCTCTCAACTTAACCACCATTTATAAACTAATTTCTACAAGAAAACACACTGGATTTCTAACTAATGAACTCAAAAATGAAGTCTGAAACACAGGAACTACCCATAATTTAAATGTTATTTCTGACACACACAAAAATTTGCTTTTTTTTGCATCAAATTATAACAATGGTGATCAAGTGAGTAAATTACAATCAAAATATTGATGTGTCCCTTGTTAATTTTTCAGTTTTATAAAATACTATAAGGTAAATGGTCAAATTCTTCCGTTAGAGTTTCTCAGCTTAAAATAGCAACAATATTTATGACACAGTCTGACAACACTTCCTGTTTTTCTTTAATTGTACTTCTATCCAACAAGTTTTCATTTCCGTGTTACTCTCATAAGAGTTAAACAAGTACCTAAAAAAAATCTTTCATTTGAATAAAGAAAAAAAGCAAATGTGGTCTAGCAAAATTCAGAAATGCTAAATTCTCATGTTATTACCTTATATTTCTCAAGTTTTTCTATTCATTTTATATATAAATGGTACAAGGGCACTAACAGGTCCATGCCCTTTACCCAAAATCCTGGAAATCAACTGTTTTTCATAACTCCTTAGAGGGAAGATCTAAGAGCCCATTTGGCAGGAACATCTGAGCGCCGTGGGACGGATGCCTTCTCAGTGCTCCAGCCACAGGCTGCTCCAGGCAACCTGGAGTCCAGTGTCCCGTCTTCAATGCTGGCGTTACTGCCAGCAGTCCCTCACTAGGGTATGCACCTTGAAACATGTATGCCCGGTATGTTATTATTTCAATGACTATGCCCCTCAGTTAAAATGCATTCACTATGAAATTGTTAAAAAGCAGACTGGTCCCATTTGGGGGTAAATGTTCATTCAGCAGCAATTTTAAGTCACAATATTTGTGCCTCTCATAGTCCTGCAAATTTCCATATCTTCTACACTTTTTCATCAAACAGAACGACTATAAAGAAACAGAAAAGAAATAAAAGCTATTCCAGAACTGGAATATTCATCACATATACAGTGTATTCATCTGAAGGACAATTAAGAAGAACATAATTCAGGCAGGCGGAATTCCCTATTCATCTTCTTCAGGCCCTTTAATTAACAGCCCAGAGGTGGCCCAGAAAGGAGAGTGGTTACACACACACACACACACACACACACACACACGCAGTCTTTGTGGACCCCAGTCCACACACAGTGTCCTCTGGGCAAGGAGCAAGGAGCACAAGGTGTATTTGTAATACCACTGGGCTAGCTTATCAATGTAAGCAAAGCAATTAACTACAAAAACCTCACTAAATAACAGTAACAGTGTTTTCCAATAATAATGTTAAGGGAGAGAAAGAATAATTTTTTTCTTTACCTAAAGAAAGCAGAGAAATTATTCTAACTAACACAGCCAAACAGGAATGTGTAACTGACTATAACTGTGTCCTAAAGATGAGACATGCCTTTCATTAAAGGAGGCCAAGGTAAGTCAGTTAAGACATTAAAACAACCATTAGGAGCCCTGACTGGTTTGGCTCAGTGGATAGAGCAATGGCCCATGGACTGAAAGGTCATGGGTTCGATTCCATTCAAGGACATGTACCTCAGTTGTAGGCTCGATCCCCAGGCCCAGTTGGGGGGAGTGTGAGGAGGCAACCAATCGATGTGTCTTTCTCACATTGACGTCTCTCTTTCCTCCCTTCCACTCTCTCTAAGAATCAATGGAAAAATATCCTTGGGTGAGAATTAACAACAACAGCAAAAGTAATAATAATAAATTAAAAGGCTAAAAATATTTTATCTGGATTAACTTTTCATTCCAATTATTTTTCAGGATGTTGACGATTTTGTTCCTTTTAGAAATAAAGAGGAAAAATGAATTCTGACCAGGAGCGATATGGCATGAGCTTCTTTTAGGCTACTTACTCATAAAGTCAGATTACAATACAAAAAAAAACCAAAATAACAGTTTTTATATGCACACACATGTGTACATAAGCATATATGTGCACACATATTTGGGAGCGGGTGGCTGAGAAAGCCTACCCTAAAGAAGCCATTTGCGCCACAGAAACAACAATTCATCTGAGGAGTCAGGTAGAGCTCTGGGGAAACTGCTTTTCAACTCAAAACTGTTGTAAATTGTGTGATCATGTGAAAATATGACTCTACTTCATGCCTATGGGGAGAACTTTCATCCCCCAATAGCTGGGGTCATGCCTTCAGGCTACTGGCACTAATGACCCAGACCCCTTTGGGAGTGCTGAGACCACCCCTATCACTAGGTGAGCACCCTTCAATCACATCCTAGCCTGCTTCACACACAGCCTGAGAAGGCCAGGAAATGAAGCAGTTTCACTTTTAAGTGCCTCGTTTTTTCTTGAAGACAATATGGAGGAAACCATTCTGAATGACATAAGCTGGGTTTTTAAAAAGACTTCAGATTCTTCACTGACAAAGGAAAGGAGTCCAAACCTCACAACTTCCTTCCCTGTCACAGTCCATCCCCTAAGTCTGCTTAATATGCCATTTACAAACCACAGAAAAATTACAATGACTTTTTTTTAAAAAAGTACCAACCCCCCCCCCCATAAATAAAAAATAAAAGAAAACCCTCAAATAAGCAAGTCTGGTAAGATCAACGTCTAGCCAATTGCAGTGCACTCTAATAAAAGACTGCTAATAAAGACTTTTTAAAATTAAAAATCAAATCAGACATCCCAAACATTAAAAGGTCTACTGATCCAGAATATTTTTCCCAGTTCAGATACACACACACACACGTGTGTAAAATCTTCAACTAAGGGTTAACAGGACAATTTCAAGAAAAGGAAGGCAAGGCTGCCCAAAGAGAGTCCATTCATTTCCTAACTGGAACCTCAACCCCAGCAGGTGCTCATCCAGGGGCCTGTGTCCTAACCATGAGGGGAAGCTGGCTGGTTGGTTGGTACAGGCCTTCTTTGAAGCTCCTTCCTTAAAATGCAATTAAGAAAAAGAGGCAACATGATATAAATAACTAACAGCTCACCAGGGGTTACCAGGCAAAGGAATCTGGGGGTATCCTGCAGGGGTGAGCAGGCTCTCAGAGGCAGGAGGAGCACAGGGAGATGAGGTGAGCTGACAGGAGAGGTGGTTGGAAAGCTGCCCGAAAGGAAGCTGGGTATTATTAACACAGACCCTTAATTTTAAGCTGGAGTTTATATCTGGTCAGAAAACAGCAGGAAGCCACCAAATGTTCTTGAGCAGGGAGTGACATGGCAAAAACTAGTTAGTGTGGAAGCTCATCAGGTTCAGGGCTTTTGTTCTGGCTCAGGATTTTCCAGCGAAAGCACAGAACGCTAGCCCTAAGAGATGCATTTCTTAAAAAATAAGGTCCCAAGACCATAAAGACAACAGCCCCACACAGCTTATAACACATGCTGAAATAGTAAAGGCTCTAGCAATTCTTACATCAAAGCTCATTCAACTCCCAACGTTAGACCAGGGACTCCAGGTCGGTCTTCTGAAATACAAGCCACGGTCCCAAGCATGGTTTCCACTGAGCTGTTTCTCAAAGGGATCGCAGTAGTGTGCTCCGCAGCAGGGAGCAGTAGGGATTTAGGAGTTTTAATGTCCAATGCAGTGGTTCTCAAAGTGTGGCCCCTGAGGCAGTCACACATTAGAAAAACTTGTTAGAAACAAAAACCCCATCCCAGACCTATGATGAGGATAAACACTAAAATGTGAAAACCAGCCCTGACTGGTTTGGCTCAGTGGATAGAGCGTTGGCCTGTGGACTGAAGGGTCCCAGGTTCGATTCCAGTCACAGGCACCAAAAAATAAAAATAAAAATGTGAAAACCACTGTGCTAGATTTACAGGGGATTTTTTCAGTTAATATTGCTTCCCACTTCAAAACCATATGGGAATACCTGAAAGGCATAAACAGAAGCCAAAGGCTCCATGCCACTGTACAAGAGGGCCTGAGGGCTTTATCTCTAGACAGAATAGAGATAAAGGAAGAACAAGGAAAACATCTTAAAGTCTAAGTCACTTTCCCCCACACCCACAATACCAACTTCCAAGATGCCAATTAAAAATAATACTGGAACATGAACAAAATCTTTTTTAAAAATAAAAAAATAAAACAAACAGTGGAGCCCAGCCAGCGTGGCTTAGTGGTTGAGCATCTATCTATGATCCAGGAGGTCACAGTTCAATTCCTGGTCAGGGCACATGCCCTGGCTGTGGGCTCAATCCCCAGTGGGGGGGCGTGCAGGAGGCAGCCGATCAATGATTCTCTCTCATCATTAATGTTTCTATCACTCTCCCTCTCCCTTCCTCTCTGAAATCAATAAAAAAATGTATTTTTTAAACAGTGGAAATAAAAGTGCCTACAAATGCCACCAGTGACTAACCCTGAACTAGGTCGGTTTCACGGAAGCTGTATGCACAATGAAACAGAAGCCCATGGGGTGGAGGGTCAGGATCTGAGATGCTTGGTAGGAGGCATTCTGGTGTAGAGAAGCAAAAACCACAAACGCTTGCACCAAAAGTTAGAGCTCTGATACCAACTGGGGGCTGTTTTCTAGCTGAGGGCCCCTCCCTCCCCCACCCGCACTCCCACTCCCACTCCCACCATTAAGCTTTGTCATCTGTGAAACTAGTGTAACAGCCCAGCCCTATACAGAGGCTCTAGGACAATCCAAGGGCATAAGCAGCCTACCACAGGGCCTGGCCCTCAGGAGGAATGCAATAAAATGCAATTCCCTTCCTAGAAGGCTTCTACTATTCAGGTAACAGAGTGAACAGAAGGAAAAACAAATCCCCCCTACCAGTTGGAACTGCTGAGGAAGTAATTCTTTGTTCTTTTCTTTTTAAATTACCTCTCGTGAATGTTTGGTACAATGAAAGTTCACGAACACACTAACGTTCAAACAATACCTTCTTCAGCAGGTTCTCAGTTCATCAGGAGTTCAGGTAGCAATTTAACTACTTTGAATTAACCACTCTGACAATGACTGTAAAATTCTATAAACCTGTGCCTACAATAGCTGCTGGCTAGCACCTAATCCCCAAGTTCTTTCATTTTCACTCAGCGGTTTATCGCTGTAAATTTCTACCCAATAAAAGTGCTTTGTTCTTATGTAGGAAACCATTTTAAGGCAGTATCCCAAAGAGCAGCTTTTCCTGCTTCTATCTGCACCCTTGAGTCATTCATCCATCCTGTCAAGTGTGTAAGGCACAGTGCTGTTCAGTGCCCCAGCTTGTGCCGGGGCACTGAGCATAGAGACGCCCCTCTCCATTCCTGAGTCTGCAATCCTTTGACCAGCAGCAAACTGGACTGCCACACGGGCTCCTGAACCCACCCTGGCAAGCTATTCAACATCCGCTGTGCACCTGTGCTCAAGTCCTATGCTGACAGCCACAAAACATACAGCCATGGCTAACCCGGCCCCCGCCACCCTCCCAAGAAGCAGACATCAATTCTGGACTATTGGCTGAGCCCCCAAAACATCAATCAACTTAAGCAAATGTTTCTCCAAAGAGGGCTCCTTGAAACGGTCCTGTGCGCGCCAGATCTTGGGACCAGTAAATGAGACAGAATGGAGAAAAGGGGGTTCTCGGTCCAAGTTAGGGGGGTAGAGGTCACTGACTGTTAAAGATGCGGAGAAACAAGCACAGGTTTATACGGCTGCTTACTTACAGAGAGAAAACAAGGTGCAATCTCCAACGATGGGAGAGAACAGTGTGGCTGAAGAGTCCTTCCCCACCCTCAGGCCCCAAGCAGTCCTGACCTTGGAATGCAAATTCTACTCATTGCAAAGAACTTGTATGCATAAATGCATAACCCATGAACACAGACAAGAAGGTGATGAGGGCCTGGGGTGGGCTAGCAGGATAGAAGGGGTCCATGGGAGAAAAGGGGGTCATATATAATACTTTCAACAATAGATTTTAAAAATGAAGGGGGGGGATAGAACTTTCACTTTTAAAAAATTCTATTCATTCATTCACTTATAAATTGAAGAACAGTGACTTCCAGATAGAGAGCATGAGCATCTATTTTGGTTAATCCTAAAATCCCACTAAAGAGGGTTTTCTTAAAAGACTAACCCTCTGTGTACAAGAAGGGGAGAGAAGAGCAACAGCAATGAAATTCCAGAAGCTGCAAAGTGGGTAGTGGGGAAAAAAGATGGAGAGGAGAAAACTAATGCTCATCAAGAAGTGGAGAAAGCAGAGTCAACTCTGTCCAGTGCCGAACCAAATCCCTAAAACTCAGGAACTGGCAGCACAGGTGCCTCTGGAAGGGAGCACCTACAATGAGGAGAAGTTAAAGAAGTGGTCAGATATTGGACTGCCTTCCCCACTCCTCACACCAGACAACTGATTCATGCCTCCCCTATCGAGGAAACCACTGAAAGCATATTCCCTGGAAAGGAAAGCTGAGGGTTTCTGGAACAGAATGAAGCCACATAAGACACTTGTGCTCACACTGTCCTTTCCCTCCATCCAGTGCTCAGGTGGGCATAAGGCCTCAGGCCAGAGAAGGGACTAGGCATCAGCTTGAGGGGTACATCAAGGGTGAGCAAGGACCACCAGTCCAGGAGCAGGTCAGAAGGTTCCAGGGAAGGCTTTCAGAAGATGTGTATAAAAAGCTAAAAGAAACTGACATAAGCCATTCCTCAATTCTCCAGTCCAGTAGGAGCACCTGACATTGAGGAGACAGAGGGAAACTAGATAGGGACTGGGACCATTTGGGGCGGGATAGAACCGGGAACCCAACTAGGCAGAGTTACTAAGGCACTCCAACTGGGCTGGAAAGGAAGGGTGCCTGTGGGAGACATGAGCTTTAAAATGTATGAATGTTGCAAAGGCAGGCAGCTTGCAGATTACCAATCACAAAGATGTTATAAACCTATCTCAAAGATGTTACTAAGGCAAAATTCTTTGAAAGGACTAATCAGCAACTAACAAGTATATACACAAAAAAGCCATGCGCTTCCTGCTTCTCACCACCCCTGCCCCCCAGCTAGATTCTTGGGTTGATGCACTCCCCTGCGCCCACATGTTTATGGACATGTGGGCCTCCACACACAGATTAATACACTTTAACACCCGGCTGTAACATGGAAAGCAAGCTCAGAACACTGGCCTGCTCCTGGAACCCCAGCTGCACCTTTTCCAGGACTGGCCTCCTTCAATAAACTTTGGTTCCCTTTCGTGTGTGGCTTCATTCTTCAATGTCATACGACAACAAACTCAGATTCAAACAGCCCACACACTGGTTTCAACATCTCCATGCTTAAAAAAGCCTCATTCGAGGGCTGAGATTTCCAACCCACTCTGACATGAGTGGACATCTGAAGGCAGCCTCTATCACAAAAGGACAGACCAAAGCAGTCCAGAAGGTCCAACATCCAAATAACAGAGTTTAACACATTAAGCGCCCAGCCTGTTTTGTCTTCTGGACGGAAAGTACATATAGTGTCAGTCACCAGTGACTGACATGCGCTTAACGTGTTAAGAAAAGAGAGAACATGTGAGGACACAGCAATAAGACACTGTCAATGAACAAGGGTTCTCACCAGAAACTAAATCTGTCAGTACCTTGATCTCAGACTTCCCAGCCCCCGAACTGTGAGAAAGAAATGTTGGCTAAGCCACCCAGTCTAAGATATTTTGTTACAGCTACCAGAACTAAGTACATTACAAAAAACAACTTCCAAAAGAGATCTGAAAAGTAATCCTGGTTTACTAATGGCTGGGCTGTGAATACTGTTTACACAGTCACATTAATGTTCACACTGATCTAACCAAAGTTACAATGTAACTATATGGGTAGAGGAAGGGGAGACAACAGGAGAGTGAAGGAGGCAAGAAGAGAACTAAATCCTCATCTTCAGAAGGGATGTCTGAAACAAGAAAAACAGTAACAGCAATCTTTATTATTCTTTATAATCAAAGGAGTAACAACAATCAGCTAAGAGAGATCAAAGGGGCTGCCTCTGGGGAGGAGAAAATGGAGGCAAGGGGAGTAACTGCTATCTTTCCAAGCAAACCTTATGAAGCCATCTGACTCTGTAAGACATATGTATAATTTCTTTAATAAAATATAAATTAAAATTCTAAATTTTTAAAATTTTATCAAAGGATTTGGGTCTACATGGTCCTTTCAAATCTTAAGGCCTACATGTCTTTTTAAAAGTAGAAAGAGACTTAAAATAATAGGAAGATAAACAGCTACATATTTGGTAAGCATTAACATAAAACCTGAAATGTTCCCACAATTTATTCTGATACCAGGAGGGTGCTGACCAGGTAAGATTTCTTTTGCTGACAAAGAACCTTCCTGAGAACATAATGAAAGGTCCCTAAAGTCAACAAGGGGCTGTGCAGTTGTGCAGTTTAGGGGTGTGTACATAGACTGCTTTGTAATCCACAATTTGGGATGTTTTCTACTTTGTAGCAAACAAAGGTACAACTTGTTTTATTTTCTCTAATCTCAACCCTGGAAACCAGGGAGCCAAGTTTTAGATTAGGAAACTCATGTTTACCCCCAGGAGCCAGGTGTTGCAATAGCTATGTTTTTCTTTTTCTTTTCCCAAGAAAGAGTTTTAGATACACTGCAATGCAAAAACATGAATTATGGGAAATGACTGGTCCAATGACAGCAGTTGACTCTAAGCAGCAAGAGAGGGATATCACAGGGCAACTTCTATTTTCTTCACTCCTGCCAGATTCCATTCATGATAACAATGTTCAGCTAAAGCAGAAAAAAAGCCACAGAAGGCCTGGTTGGGTGTGGTCTGTTTCCTGCAGGTAGGAGTTTCCAAGCAGGCAACTCTGAATCACGGGGAGAAATCACCCAAGTAGAGAGTACAGTGAGTACAGCAGTATGTTTCTCAAGAGATCAAAGGACTCCTGACTCTGGCTCTAGGACTGAAAAAATACACACACTAGAAAGCAGCAGCAACTACCAACAGCCCCATTTCTTCAGCAACTACTCACACTACATCTAGAACCAAGGTCCTAGAAACACACAGTTCAACTGAAAAGCAAAGTCAACCTGCATCAAAGGAAATAAGTAAGCTCAGCTCCACTCCAGCAATAAGAGAATAAATAAATGAAGGACTATAAATAAATGAAAGACTCTAAAATGTTCATTGAGAGGTCAGATGACCAAGGCTTGGTCAGCCTTGTGAAAAGGTCCACATGGGCTAATCTGCTGGCACGGGGACCTGCAACCACTCACTCTTCTCCGCTCCTACTCTCACTGCCCTGAGGTTCCTTTGAGCTAAAGCACTACTGCTGCCTTCCAAACTGGCACGCGGCACTCGCCAGAATCCAGCTCCTTCCACCATTTCCTACCACAACTGGCCCTCCTTCCCTGGGCCTGAGATGCCCCTCCTCCCCCAGCCCGAGAACCAGCTCCCCAACCACAGCTAGCACCTCAGTTATTCATTTGAATCGGCCCTACTAGGCTGCTGAGGTCCTGAGGACAGGCCCAGAGGAGTTTCTCACCTGTACCTGCCATGGCTGCTGACAGCACACTCCTCAGACAAATGTGCTGCGTGAACTCGGGCTCCCCAGCGCTTTCCGACACTAGGCCCAATTCCCACAGTTCAACATTTCCCTCCAAGTGCTTTCAGAACCTACATCACAAATACCCTCATGTCCACACTGTAACATGCCAACCTTTCCCCACGGTGCCAATGGTAACAGGCTGAACATGGGGAGGCCTCTTCCATGGAAACAGGGGAAAAAACTACGGAAATGTGACACTAAGAGGGAAAAATAGGACAAGAGCACTTAAGCCACAATTAAATGCAGCTGTCCTTCTGTTTGCCTTCATTTCCCAGATTTTGCAGAGCACACAGGTTTCCCCAGGGTAAGCAAGAGCACTTGAGAAAAGCTCCCAATGCATCCAAACTGGCCATTAAAAGTCTTTCTCACTCTCCCCGCACAAAGGGGCGTTCTCAGGCAAAGGTTCCCCCAAGCAGCTAGAGAAATGGAAGGATGATGCCGACCAGGAGGAACTTTCCGTTTTCTAGCCATGTCTACACTTTGAAATGTGAGACTATCCTATACTTATGACATCCTTAAAACGTGCTAATTGAACTTAGGTCAAACTTAGGTCAAAACCACTCAGCTGTGAAATCAATTTAGTGTTGCAACCAGTTGTTTTTGTGTGTTTTTTTTTAAAAAAAAAAAAATACATCACACAACTACTTCACAAGTAGGAAGGACTAGGACTGTCTCCTAAAGCTTTTGTTTCAGGTGTTGATGTAAAATATATTTCTTACGGGGGTCATGGCCCAGAAAAGTTTAAAAGTGACTGATAAAATTCTGTAATAGAAATTTATAGACCAAATCTAATTCTTTTTAAATTACAATTTATGCAAACTATAAGCTGTTCAGTGCACTTGCCTGGAACTGATGCTTGATTTTCTTTTAATCTTAATTAAATTGAATGAAACGCCTCATGTTCAATGAAGGACAGGGTGTAGTTAAATCCACAAATCAACCTATTTCTTCATGTCTCCTTGTGGTTACTACATTCAGTTCATGATTTCTACACCCCCTTCCCCCCACCACTCATGTTAATATGAAACTGAGGTGTGGGAGGTAAAAAGGAAAGGCCCCTGGCAACCTCCATTAAACATTTATTTATAATGATAAGTCATTCAGATTTACAGCCATCAATCACCTAGGCCCTGGCACAAGACTGTTCAATAACAACTGATTGAATAAATAAAATATCGGTCTTAACTTCTAATTTCTTCAGCAAACCCAAGTTGGAATGAAATAAATGTTAAATTTCTGCAAAAGTAATGATAAAGCAATAATACATCATGGTAGGGAGTATGGCCTTAAAAGTAGAAAATAACCTGGTTTCAAGTCACAAATTTGCCACACAACACTATCTCACCTTCATCAGTTCAATGAGGCTCTGCTGGTTTCCACACCTAGATAATGGCATAGGTGATACCTACGCTTCAAGTGGTACCAGTAAGAATCAAGAGGCATAAAAATGATTTGCAAAACAGTGAAAAATTATGTTTCTACTAAAATGTCCTTTCATTCAGGTTTATTTTTTAAGCATCTTTGCCTAAGCTGCCAATGCACACTGATGCCTTTCTGAAATTTTTAAGTGAGCTCCTTATGAGCCCTGGTCAGGAGATGAGATAGGGGAAAAAAGGAAGGGACATGAGATGTATCAGGACAGGGCACAGGAGGGTTAGTAGTTCTGTTTTATCCTAGAGAACAGGCAAAGCCAGGCGTGCCTATAACGTAATCCTCAACAACTCTGAGGAAAGCCTCCCTGGGCAGCTGCTAATGCAAAGAAAATAAATGTGCTTGTTTTTGGGGGGGAGGGAGAATGTTCTTCCCCAAATGGCACACTAAAAACTATACAGTTTGTAGATGTACAACACAAATATAGTACCAAACAGTTTGTGGCTGTAAATGCTGGGATGACTGTCAGAAGTCACCTTTGCACTTCTGACACTGTAACAGCTGCAAATTCGGTTGTTTTAACCAAATAAAAACTCATCAGCTTTTATCCTGAAAAAGGAAAATAAAAACCGCTCCCTTGTAACATTACGTAGGAAATACACTATATTTACTTGAGAGGCAACGTTATTAAAGGAAATTCACCTTCTTTGCCCATGATTTAAAAATGTTGGTCCACACCCTTGAAGAAAAAAAATGAGGACAAAAAAAGTCTAAGACCTGATACCACCTGGTAACCATCCGATACTGACTTCAGGGCACCAGCCAGTGGGGCTTTAAGTACCTTTTCAAACTCTCTTTCCACAAAGGCTGAATACCTTGTGGTAAACACGAAGGGAGGCATTTGTGCTAGATTGCAACCTGATTAACAGTCTAACAGGAAGCATTTTTTTATCATTACAAGAGGGCCTTCTTGCTCTACTGGTCAGAAATAATTTTTCACCCAGTTCACCCTGCCTTCCCATTCAAACCAAACCAAAGCAGGAACTTTAGGAAATACCAAGAAGCCACATCTGATTTTCACCTAGCAGTCAGCGGAAGCTGAGTTCTTAAATGCCTGTTGAGTTTTAAACCTCTTTAGATGAGATTCAAGGGCAGTTTTCTTGAAGCACACTCTTCAGATACTAACTTTAACTGCTGCTCCTTTAAAAAAAAAAATACAAAACAAACAAAAAGAAAACCTTGGACTACAATTCTGGCAACATGATGTTACCATTTTTCTATTTCAAACCTGAACGGTGAAGTCCAGGTTTCTTTTTATGCTTTAAAAGAGAGAGAAAATGACCTATCTGCTGGGCAGAGGGGAACAGATTCCCGACTTCCAGGAGGCCGGGTCCCAGCCCGCAGGAGCGCAGGAAGGGCGCCTGGGCCGGCAGATGCCTCTCAGAGAAACAATCCGCTGGGGTACTGCGGCGGCTTCCTTGGGCTCACTCGCTAAACTAAACTGGGAGAACAGAACTTGAAGGACATGCCCTAACTACACGGAGATGTCAGTCCCCATCCCTTGGCCACCACTTATACACGCTGACCAATGTGACACATCAGCCGAGGATGGTGATTGTGTTTTTTCAAAAAGGCCAAAAACAGCCCCCGAAGGAGGAAAGCTTGGGTGCATCCGCGTACATTAGGAATTCACCCCCTCCCCCCAAAAAGTCAGCGGCAGGCCAAGAGGCCACCCAGGACCAGCGGAGAGGTGTCCCGGGGAGGAACTCGTCTGGATCCCATCCAGCCTCGACGTCCACCAGCCCAGCGCCCCGGGCTCGGCGGGTCGGCCCCGGCTCGGGGCCCACGGGTTCCCGCTCCCGGTTTCCAGGCTCGCACTTTCCCGGCCGTCGGCACCGGAGGAAACGCGCGGAACAAGCGCACTGCGAGCGGGGCCGGCAGCTGCACCTTCCTGCACCCCACCCTCCGCCGCCGCCCGGCCCGGACTGGTCGCCGCGCGCCCCGGGCTCCCCTCCCGCCGCAACTCACGGCCGGCTCCTCGGGAGGGGAGGGGAGGGGAGGGGGCCTCCGCCGCCCGCCGCCCCCCGCCCCCTGCCGTGCGCAGGGCCCGGGGACGGCGCCGGGGCCTCCAAGGGCACTTCCCCCCGCTCTCCCTCCTCCCCGGGGGCTGGGGCCGCGCCGGGCCTGCGCTCGGAGACGCGGGGGGCAGAGGGGAGCGCGGAGGGCGAGGCGGCCCGCACCCCACCGGCGCCCCGCATCCCCCCCCCCTACCACCACCGCGACTCGGAGCCAGCGAGGGCCGCCTCCAGGCCGCAGCCCCAGGCCCGAGAGCGCGGCGCCGCGCAGGGGCGCCCGGGGGGCCGGCGCGACCCCGGAAGGGGCGGCGTGGGGGGCCGTGCGGACACCGGCAAGTTCCCCGCTTCCGCCCCGGCCCGCGCATCCCTCCCGCCTCCTCCCTCGGCGCCGGCCCCTGCCTACCTGCATGCCGGGCAGGCCCGACTGCACCGGGGAGTGCGCCATGGCGCTCGGGACGGCCGCTTCCTGGGACGGGGCGGCCGGGCCGCGGCGATTCGCGCGGGCGACCAGGCCCGCGGGCCACGCGCAGCCCTCGGGCGGCGGGGGCGGCCGGCCAAGCCCGAGTGCGGCTTCGGCGGGGCCGGCGGGAGCCCGAGGCCACCGCAGCCCCCGCGGGTCCCGGCCGGACGGTGGCTCAGCGGCGGGGTCCGGCGGCGGGCGGCGTCTCCATGCACGGCGCCCGGGGCGGCTGCGAGGGGCGCGGGGCCTCGGCGCGAGCTGCTCGGCGGGAGCCCGGCGGCCTGGAGCCGGAGTGGGCGCGCACAGACGGCCGAGCCCGCGAGCGCCGCGCCCCGCCCCGCCGGCCCCCGCGCCCGCCTCCGCGGCCCGGCCGGGGACCCCGCCCCGCGCTTCCGGGAGGGGGAGGAGGCTCCGGCCCCGGCGCCCTAGGCCCTCCGCCTGCGCCGCCGCCTGCCGGCCTGGCAGGGACCCGAGCGTCGCTGCGAGCGGCTCCCGCCCCCGGGGGTGGACCGGGGAGGAGGGCGCTGGGTGCGGGGAGGGCACCTCAGCCAGTCCGCCCGGCGCGGGGAGGGGGCCTGGGCTGGGCCCGGTAGGAGCTTAGGAAGTCTGGCCGGGCAGGCGCAGGTTCCTACCAACTCTTACTCTGCCATCTTCCTCCAGCTCTCCAAGCTAGCCCCCCTGCACCGCAGTCCCCCTGTCCGCCTGCCCCCCAGCCCCCCCCCTGCCCGGGGCATGGGCTGGGGCGACCTCCCCTCCCCCAGCGCAGACTGTGGGCCTGGAGACCTCGAGGAAGAGTGCCTGGCCGGCCGGCCGGGCGGTGCAGAACTACCAGGGCAGAGCTGCTTGGGTGTCTCCGTGAAGTTTGCAACCGACCCAAGGAGGAAACCGAGAGGGAGAGTCCGGGAGCTGTGGGTTCCCAGCGCTTTAGCCACTTGAAAGCAGCCCCGCTTGGAATGTGGAGCGGTGAGGGTGCTGAACCCCACCGTGGCCGGGTCGCTGGGCTCCTGTGGGTCCGAGGCCCAAGCGTCCACCACGAGAAGGAAAAAACGGAGGGAGGGGCGGGGAGGAAGGGAGGACAATCGAAGGAAACGTGTCTAGACTTTCCCCAGCCCTCTCCCTCTTTCCGCTGCCTGCAAAAGCTCTGCCTCCACCTTTTAATCCCCTGTTCTCCAACTAGAGGAGAGAAATAAAGGAGTCCGTGCCGCCTCTGGGAAGTATCTATATATTTAAAAGCCAAGCGACCTGAGTGACTGGTCACTATGACATGCACTGTGGCCGGCTAGCAGGCCGGATGGGGGTGGCTACCCTCCCGCGTTTCCTCCCTCCAAACACCACCACCACCACCACCACCATCACGGGCTGCCCCGATCTAGGCCGGGGTGGCCAGCCAGACCCCACCTGTGCAGGAATTCATACACCAGGCCTCTAGTTTTATTTATAATGACAGAACAGTAGCCACTGAAATGATCTGTACCTCAAGTTTTTGGGGCCCTGGCATCCCCTCATGCCCATGACTGCCCATGTTGCACCATTGCTGTGTGAGATTGGACATAGAAAAAAATGAGCCCCCAAGAGTTCACAGACTGTTGGAGGAAACTCTATAAAGTCTTCCACTGAGATAAGGCGTGTTTATTCTCTGAGGTGTCATTGTACTCGGAGAATTTCATTTTCCTCCCATGCTCTGGGTCAGGCAAGGAAAGGGGTGCTAAAACTTGAACCCTGCTTTCCCTTTTGAAATGTGCGTGTTTTCTTCAGGGTTCTCCGAGATACCTTCAAATACCTTCGTGGTCGGTGGTGGTACACTAACTTCACTAAAACCTGCCAGCCCCAAGTACTGTGAAGGGAGTGTGGTAGGTACAAAGTTGAGAAAAGCATGAACCCTCATACCTAGGAGTTCATCATCTTGTGTAAATTTTGTGTACTTAGAAAACATAGATGAACAACAAAACAAGCAAGAGCATGAATATTAAAAATGTTCATAATCTTCATCCCAAGAATCCTACTTACAGTAATGTGTGCTAAGGAAACAACCAAGAAATGCATGAGAACGGATATAAAAAGATGCAATGCAATGATACTTATAATTATGGAAAACTGGGAACAGATTAAAAGTCTAACAGAAATTGTTAAATGATAATATATGCATCAGTTAGTACTACATAGTAATTAAAATTGGCATTTCAATATTTAGTGATATGGCAAAATACTTTTATGTTGGTAAGAAGGAAAATTCAGGGTACAAAACAATATGTAAAGCCTGATCTCAAGCTACTTCATCTATATATATAAAAGTATATAAAAGCCTAAGCGGCCATTACGACAGAACAACCATAATGACCAGTTGCTATGATGCGCACTGACCACCAGGGGCCAGATGCTCAACGCAGGAGCTGCCCCAGCCCACAGGTCCCAATCTCCAATAGGGCCTGCCGGCCAACCTCCCAGTCTCTACCCCCAGGCCGCCAGGCCCCTGGGCTGGGATGGGGAACCGGGGGTGGGTGGCAGCAGACACGGGCAGTGAGTGAAGGAGGGGGGGCGGGGAGGTGGGGAACCAGGTAGTGGTGGCACAAGCAGCAAGGGAAGGAGGAGGTGGGGAACCTGATCGGCCCTGATCACCAGTCAGGCCTAGTGATCCCACATGTGCACAAACTTCATGCACTGGGCCTCTAGTGTATATATAAATTTAAATATATATCATTTATAATATGTGTGTAATTTTATGTGTACACATGTAAACAGAGAAAAACCTGGAAGTATATGCACCAAGATTCAGCAGTGGCTATCTCTGGAATTAAAGATGATTTTTTTCACTCAGTAGTCAGCCAAGAGACCATCAGGATAAGAGGTTTCTCCTTAAGGTTAGCAGGCAAGGCAATAACAGGGCAGCAATATAAGGAGGGAGAAGCAGGACAAATGGACAGAAATGTTTGGGCACTGATCTGAGGCATTACCAGAGGTAACTCAAACAGTGGGGCCTATTTTGCTGTGGGTTAATTTCCAAAAAATAAGCCACAGGGGGATTGGACCATAATGCTCTGGGCATAAAAAAGTAATCCGAGTCCCTTTTGGCATCCAGAGGCTAGTGAGGTTCAGAACATGTGGGTTACAGTGGGATATAATTTATCTGGACACAGTGACTTGCATTCATTAGCTGGTCTGTTTCCCTACACCCTGTTTAATCTCCTCACCATAACTGAACTTCATTTCCTCTTTTGGCCATATTTATACTATCGAACACCATTCTCCTTGAAAGAGAAGCAGCAAATTAGGAGTTACTGTTGCACTCAGTCATATTCGGACATTACCCAGTAGACCCTGGATAGTGGCTCTCTCTCTTTGTTCTAGCAGAGCAGAAATGATTGACAGGGCCCAAGCCCATGATGTGGTCCTGCCCAATTGCTCATTATATTCATGTATACGCAAACACATTTTTTGAATGCCACCTACATGACAGACATGTATCTGGTTCAGCGTTGGGCATATAAATACTAGATTCTCAGGTGCCTCTTATTCTGTCCTAGGGATATGGCCTCCCAGAATCCTAACTTAAGAATTTTATAACTCAATTGATTAAATTTAGTCACAATAGCTATATTTCTACTAAGGAAAGAAGAGGTTTATGCTTTCTCTTCCTCTTGTCACTCTTCCTTTAACCCTTAACTTAGAAGTACAACAGATCATATACTACTGTAATAACAGAAGGAGAGATTTTGAGGGTCTCTATAGAGAATATGCATTTCCTAGTCTCCATAGAGACACTAACCCATGGAATTATTTTCATCCATGGCCCTCTTTGTTTTTTGTGTTGACCTAAGGACATAAATTGTGCAATGACTTGTGCTCTGACAAATATTTGGGACCACAAAGGACATTTCCATAAACCTATGTAAGGCCTTCCATATATAGAACCCTGTGTTTTTACTTCCCCTAAGCCAGCTCATAGCCTCCGCAGAGCTCAGAATGCAGCCAAAAAAACAAGAATTCAACAATCAATCTCTTCACTTCTTCTGAGTTGAAAAGATAAACACCCCCAAATGCCACTTTATAAAGAACAGCTAGACAAGTAGCACATTAGCAATTTAAATTTACAGATTAAAGAAAGGGACTTACCCGGTGAACTTTAAAGAGAGAAATATGAGTAGCTTGGATAAGTAGCTAACAGAAGGCTTGGCAAATTTCTACACATGTTCAGCAGGTGAAGACACAAAAGAGGAAGACAGATTGCTGAGATCAGTAAAAGCAGCATGGCTAGTCATACTTAGATGACATGACAGCAAGAAAATGTGTGCTAAAGCCTTCAGAAAAGGTCCAGCTACATTGTGGAGTGATGAAAAGGCAGTTTCGGTGGGAGTGAGACTCAGAGCACAAACTCTCACAGCAACATCACTATTAGAGGGTTCCATGGGCGGGGTGGCCTAAATGTCAGAAGTTTATCTCCTCTCAGTTCTTGAGGCTAGAAGTCTAAGGTCAAGGTATCAGTAGGGTTTGTTTCTTCTGAGGCCTCTTTCCTTGGCTTATAGATGGCCATTTTCTCTGTGCCCTCACATAATCTTCCATGTGTGTGTGTGTGTGTGTGTGTGTGTGTGTGTGTGTGTGTGTGTGTCCTGATCTCCTCATCTTATAAGGACACTCACCAGATTTGACTAGGGCTCACCCTAATGATTTTATTCAACTTAATTACCTCTTTAAAGACCCTATCTTTATTTTATTTTATTTTTTGAGTAAATACTGAAAAAAACTTTTTTATTTCACTGCACTGTATTCATGATTTTTAAAATAGGGTACTTTCATAGTATATTTTCAAATAAGAATTTTAGTAATTTGAAGAAATCTCTTCATGGACTTTCTTAAATAAAAAAGATCAGTAACAAATACATATAGTGTCAAAATATAGAGTGAAAGTGTTAAAAATTTAAAGTTTTTTACACAAATGTTGAATGTAATAATACATTTAAAAATATATATGCTAAAGAATAGTGAACAATGACTAAATCTTATAAAAGCTAATATTATGCTATGTGAGTATTAAACATTGACACTCACAAATACAAATAAAAATAGCATGAGGCAGAAATATGATCAGCAAAGGACACCTTTCATACTGCTCCTAGGCTCAAAAAATGAAACATAAGAAATCAAGTTTTAGTAAGTTAATCAATTAATATTGCCATTATTTCAAAAGCATGTATTTAGTTCATAGAATATGTTAAACACTTTATGCCGGGGTCCAACCCCAGCGGGTCCAGGGGTCCCCAAAGGTGTGGACGGAGTCGGCGAAAAAGGAATGACACGGAGACAGCGTTCAGTTGATCAGCAGTCTAGCCAGGATCTCCAGCCAAGTTCTGGTCTGGATCTCCAGAGAGGTTCTGGTTAGGATCTCCAGCCAGGTTCTGTCTGAGATCTCCAGCCAGGTTCGATCACCAGGTTCTAGTCAGGTTCTCTTGCCAATTTCTGTAGTCAGGTTCAGTCCAGGATCTTTTGCCATGTTCTCTCGCTAGGTTCTGTCTCTAGATTCTAAGGTTAGTTTCTGTCCAGGATCTTTTGCCATGTTCTCTCCAGGAAGTCCTTCTGTCTCTAGAGAACGTTCTGTGTAGGTTCTGTGCCTAGGTTCTGTCTCTCTTGGTCCTGTCTTCTAAGACCTGTCTCCTAAGTTCTGTGTCTTGCTGTCTAGTTACATCTGTATTTATACCAGTTGATTCAATCCTATCAATCTCTATTACAAAGGTTAGGGCGTTTCTTATCTCCATTTCAGGGAGTAAAGATTATGTAGCTTAAGCATGCTTGTTCATCGTTAAAGTGATTAATTACCCGCCTGACACTTAATTGAGGGGTTTTATTCCCTCCCTAACTTCAGGGGAAAATCCCTACCTGGGGATTCAACCTTTCTCGGAGAGGTGACCTTGGTTAAAACACAGCGCCAAGAAGGTGAGCAAACATATTAAGAACCGTATGCCATATATGCCAGGTCCCTTGAAACATCAAGGATGGACCGGCTCCCGGCAAATTCCCCCTTTTTTATTTTTAAAAAGCAAGCATTAAAAAGAAAAACCTCAAATCCTCTCTTATATCCATTTTAAGAGTAGGATTGGCGCTTTCCGCTATTACCTGAGTCCTGATCTATCATCCCAGGGAGAGCTTGCCAATCCTGCACTTTCCCAGGGTAGAAAGGCTGCAGTGGGGTTAAGGATAAGGCTCCTTGGGCCTACCTTCTCCCATGCCATTACATTTACCTTTCCTTCCTCAGAAAAGCATGGACATACTTCTTGTATAAAACGTTCTGTCTGACTGGGAGTAACCTTAATTCCTCTGCTAGCAAGCATATATGTTAAAAGATCAATACAGAGTCTTCTTTCTTTAGACTCAGTATGGCACATCTTCTTAATCTAAAGATCAATACAGAGTCTTCTTTCTTTGGACTCAGTATGGCACATCTTCTCAATCTAAGTTCTGTACTATCCACCTTCTTACCCTACTTATCCTCTGTAGGGGGGTTTGCAGCACCCTGGTGGAGTCCTATCCGTCCTGAATGTGGGGGTTCTCAATGGGGGGGGGGCTTACCTATGGGAATCCTGTTCCAGGGGTTCCCAAAGGTGTGGACGGAGTCGGTGAAGACTATCCACCCTTTTCCTACGGTGGAGTCCTATCCGTCCCGAGTGCAGGGCGCTTGCCTGGGAGAATGGGGGGCTTACCTAAGGGAACCCTGTTCGGGCGCCAGATGCCGGGGTCCAACCCCAGCGGGTCCAGGGGTCCCCAAAGGTGTGGACGGAGTTGGCGAAAAAGGAATGACACGGAGACAGCGTTCAGTTGATCAGCAGTCTAGCCAGGATCTCCAGCCAAGTTCTGGTCTGGATCTCCAGAGAGGTTCTGGTTAGGATCTCCAGCCAGGTTCTGTCTGAGATCTCCAGCCAGGTTCGATCACCAGGTTCTAGTCAGGTTCTCTTGCCAATTTCTGTAGTCAGGTTCAGTCTAGGATCTTTTGCCATGTTCTCTCGCTAGGTTCTGTCTCTAGATTCTGAGGTTAGTTTCTGTCCAGGATCTTTTGCCATGTTCTCTCCAGGAAGTCCTTCTGTCTCTAGAGAACGTTCTGTGTAGGTTCTGTTCCTAGGTTCTGTCTCTCTTGGTCCTGTCTTCTAAGACCTGTCTCCTAAGTTCTGTCTAAAGACCCTATCTTTAAAAACAGTCTGAGACACTGGGGATTAAGACTTCAACATATAAATTGGGGGGCAGGGGCACTCACTCAGCCCATAGCACACCCCTTTTACTGTATATGTATTTATGGTCAGTGCTCTGTAACTGGTTCCTCCAGGCTCAGCTCCAGGAGCAAGCGCTTCCTTTCTCCTCTCCCAAGGCCTCTGGACCTTGGTACATACTTCACATTTCTGCTAAAAGGCATTGCTTCATATTTCCTTGGGCGTAGTCTCTAAACTTTATCTCCCATAGAAACCAAGGCACTAATCTCCAATCACTGGACAACTGAGCACAGAAGCAGGTTAAATATTTCTAATTAATTATAAGAAATCATCTGGAATACATGGCAAAACCCATCAGAAAAGAGTTCAGAATATTTTGCAGGGAGTACATCAAAAGTAATAAGTACGAATTTCAGCCAAAATGTTACTGCTTTACTAAGGTCTATCTTTCTCTCTAGTGCCTCCTTCACCCCTATCATTGCAGTCGGAGGTGAAATTTCCAAGGAGGACTGGGGTCTGAGATCCCCATGGGGAAGGGGGATTAGTTACACAATCTCAGTGTGGAAGTTCCAGAGGCTCACACTAGAGAAGTTTGGTCTGTTTAGAAGGGCGCACTAGAACAGGCTCACTAGAAAAATTCTCAAGTGCAATTTTGCCTGGCAAAGAGCCAATTAATGGGGCTTGTCTCTCTCTGAACAATGGCCACTTGACCATGCCAATCAGCTTATAAAGGCTCCAGTATACAAAGACTCATCAAGCCCGTGTGTGTGTGTATGTGTGTGTGTGTGTGTGTGTGTGTGTGTATTTCCCTCCCTCCAGGGGCTGAGTTTGCTTTCAGTTCTATTCAGAAAGGGCATAAATGAAATCATCCCCAGAAGGGTGATGTCATCTGTCCTACGGTCACAAAAACTGCAGCACCAGTTCTTAAAAGCCCTTGGCCCTGCTTTTTGACAAGGAAGAAAAATTGTGGGAAATCATTTTAATTTTCACTTCAAAGGGATCTAGGGAATTGTGTGTTTAAAGAGGATTATATAACCACACAAAGGTAAAATGTGCCTATGAGTTACAGGCACTGGTTCCTAATGCACATAGCCAAGTATTCTTGGACCCCTCATGGAAATACTGACCTAAACACCTCTTTGTAAAGTCTTCACTACAAAAAAAACAAAAAACAAAACAAAACAAAACAACAACAACAACAACGAAGCATGTCGTCTCAGACCTTGATTTTCCAGCCCAGTTTTATTTGGTTTCCTGAGAAGCTGTGTTAGTAATAGTATTAGTCAGAACTCTTTGAAGAACAAGTGACAGAAACCTAGCTCAAACCTCCATAAGCACAAAAAGGAAATTTTAGCTCAGTGACAGCTTAGCTAAATCAGGCATGGATAAATCCAGGAGGGAGAGTTCAATGATAAAAATCAGCATGCTCTTTCTCTATGCCTTTCCTCTGTGTTTCGCCTCTGCTAGGCTCTGTGTGGCTGTATCCCCATATGTGCTGTCTCAGTGTGGTGTCAAGAGTCACTCTATATGGTCCTTGTAATCCCAGGGAGAGGAGAGTGGCTTTCTCTTACCCTGTGTCCATATGCCACATCTAGTGAAGGAACTCACATTGGTGTATGTGCATCCTTGTAACCAGAGGACAAGAAGAGGCGGGGAGGGAACAGTCCAATCCCAAAAGCATGCACTGTGGAAGTGGCAGCTTCTCAATTAAGAAAAGATTCTGGTCTGATACATTCCAACTGTCAGTGCGCAGCACGTGCATATACTTGTGCACACACACGTGTTCTCTTTTTCCATGTGTATGTTTTCTTCTGTACCCTTCCCAACATAACACAGCCCACCCAGGTGTGACCATTCATGTACCTATCTCTTCCCCAAAGTAAGTCAAGCCCAAGTGCCTTCTAGTTAGACCATCCTAGTCCAGGGGCTCTGGATAATACGTGTTACTCTTTGTCTCTGAATGTGGCATTTCACAGACCAGCAATCTGTATCTAAATGGTAAGTGTTATCTTCCTTAATGTGCTTAATATATTTTGGAAAAGAACATTTTGATAGCCACCTTAAAAACTTGTTTATGAAAGGGGAGAAAAAGGGAAATAATATAACAGTGATTCTCAACCTGTGGGTTGCGACCCCTTTGGGGGCCGAATGACCCTTTCACAGGGGTCACCTAAGACCATCGGAAAACACATATAAAATTACATATTGTTTTTGTGATTAATCACTGTGTTTTAATTATGTTCAATTTGTAACAATGAAAATACATCCTGCATATCACATATTTACATTATGATTCCTAACAGTAGCAAAATTACAGTTATGAAGTAGCAACAAAAATAAGTTTATGGTTGGGGGTCACCACAACATGAGGAACTGTATTAAAGGGTCGCGGCATTAGGAAGGTTGAGAACCACTGATCTATAGCATATAGTTGAATCTTAAACAATGCAGGGCACCAACCCCTTGTGCAGTTAAAAATTCACTTATAACTTTTGACTCCCCTAGAACTTAACTACCAATAGCCTACAATTGACCAGAAGCTTCATCAATAACATAGTTGATTAACACATATTTTGTCATATGAGTCTGCCCCTTGAGTGTGTCTCTGGTGGAAGTTGTTGGGTGGTGCTTCTGAAGCTGGTGAACAAATATGCTAGGTCTAGTAGGTGCAGGCCCTTTTGCCTGTGCCTTGCCCAGGGCCATCCTGCATGAGGTACAAAGCAATCTGCAGATGGCTGTTACTTGTGCTGAGCTTGGAGGTGTCATATTATATGTTGTATCCTTACAATAAAGTAAGCTAGAGAAAAGAAAATGTTATTAAGAAAATCATAAGAGAAAATACATTTTATAGTATTTATTGAAAAAAAACTATATGTAAGTAGACTTGTGCAATTCAAACTCATGTTTGTTCAAGGGTCAACTGTGCATGACGCCTTCCCTGAAAGTAAGGCAGTAGGAGGAGGGCCTGGGTCAGCGCTGGTGCTGCACTGGCTCTGTTCTTTGGAAGGTTCTACCTTTTCCGTGGTCCTTCATGGCCTCACCTGAGAGGAGCCTGGGCAGGCTGGTCCTTCGGGAGGCTGCACTACTTTACTAGCCCAGCTCTATTGGTGAGGATTTGGGGTTCTGGGATCATCTTAGTGCAAAGGTACCAAACTTTCTCCTTCACAGCACCCTTAGTATCGTAGTAATTTTTCATAGCATGTAACAGTCCAATGAACTAAGAAGCTAGGTACAAAAAAGTTGAGTATTTCTGTCTTAATTGCTTAGTAGTCTCATATAGGCTGACTAATTAATTTGAAGAATGCTACAAATTAAAAATAATATTTTAATTTCATTCTTTTTAAAAATATATGTTTTTATTGATTTTTGAGAGAGAGGAAGGGAGAGAGAGATAGAAACATTGATGAGAGAGAAACATCAACATCAATCAGTTGCCTCCTGCATGCCTCCCAACTGGGAATCGAACCAGCTACTTCCTGGTTCATGGGTTGACGCTCAACTATTGAGTCACACCGGCCAGGCTAATGTCATTATTAAGTAATTACAATTATTTGCAAAGGGTACAGGTGTTCCTGTTGGACACTGCACAACATTTTAGAATCAGATTGGACACCACCAGTTTCAGTTCTGGTTTCACTGACTGTTGTGCTGTTTATCACAGCAACTGCCAAATATATAAGCAATAGCTTTGCAAGACGTCTGACATCATTGAAAAGAATGTTATAACTGTGGACCACCTGTCAGTGTGGTATCTGATAGATGTTTAGTACTGCTGTGTTTCCTAAAAAAATTAAAAATATCTCATGGTACCTTTGTAAATTCTCTGCAGTACTCAAAGCACGGTGGGCAGAGTGGGAACCATGGATTTGAAATTAGTCACTAAATTGCTCTGAAAACTAAGTAGAAGACCAAAGTCATCAACCTGTTGAGTCAGGGTTCCTGAACCTGAACCTTTTCATTGCATTTTCTGGCCTTTTTATATCTAGATCCTCATAAATGTGGGCTGTGGCACACCCATATGGCAGATGTCTGTGCCATGGGCAGTGCCAAGGCATCCAGAGCCCCAGGCCAGTGGCCTCTGGTGGGGAGCTCCCTCTTTTGTTTAGACCAATGTATACAGATTTCCATCCTCTGTACCTACTGAGTCCAAAGCCTACAAATAATCCAGGTCCTGAAGTACAGCTGGTAACCATTCGGCCAACCTCAGACCAAGGATCGTTCAAGCCAGGGATCACCAGCTCTCTGGATACTGTCTTCCATCCAGTCTTACCCATGCCAACTACCCAATTTTTCTCTTGCACCTTCCATTCCTGGTTCCAGTTTTTTTACTTGTCTGAACTCTTGGTTTCATATGACAGAAACCCAATTAAATTAGCTTAAAAAGAAAGAGTAATTTATTGTCTTGTATAACTGGGAGATTTAGTATTTATAAGGAAGTCACAGTCAAGTTCAAAGAGAAAAATTATAGGAGGTAAAACTAGCTTCTGGGGATTGACTTGACTTGGGGATTCAAAGATGGTAATCAGGACTCTGTGTGTCTTGATATTTTGGCTCGTTGGCCTCTGCCTGCATTACTTGTCAGATGGGCTCTTTCCATCTCTTTCCATAGGAGAGCAGGATGGTTATGTCAGCCTTAGACCTTCATCATCCTCACACTGTGAGAACCCAGATTTAAAGGGAGCATCTCTCCTGATAGCTCTACCAAAAGTTGTAGGGGTGATTCCTATTGGCTGGTGCAGTGAGTGGGGCAGAATCATTCCATCAGAATGCAGGAACAGAGGACAGTCTCTTAAAGGGCAGGCGTGGGGGGAGAGCAGACAAAAGACCTGGAGTGAGGGAGATGGAGGGTCACTTGTGTAGTTGCTTGATCTTATTAAATTCAGGATCTTCCTGTAGAGTTATAAGAACCAGGGGTTGGCAAACTGTAAAGGGTTGAATAGTCAATATTTTAGACTATGTGGATTGTATGATCTTCACTGTTGTCAGCAAAACAGCCACAGACTATACCCCACAAATGAGCATGAGGTGATCCAAGGACACTTTGTTTATAAACACAGCTGGCAGGCCAGATCTGTGCCCAGGTGTCCTTTGCTGAACCCTGAATCTCAATGAATGACCTTGGTAAGCTGGGTGAGTGGTCAGACCATTGAATAGAGTTTAAACAGGACAAGTTTAGGGAAGTACAGGAAGGAGGAAAGAGAAACTATAAACATGCTACATGTCTGTAGAGTTGACAGGAAGAGACAAAGGAGCTATCCTGGGCTGGGTATTGTAAATATATCCATACTACATAATTGTAGTTAAAGATAAAGGCAGCGTCCAAATTACATATACAACTGGTGAGAACACCAGGAAACAAATTTCCATACTGAGGATCCAGGCCTTCTGGGAACATTACCAATGAACCTGCATAATGAAAAGGACTCATGGAAGAATTATGTGTGAAGAATCATGAGCTCTTTAAGGTCAGCATTCAAGTTTAGTTTTTTCCCTTGTGATTCTAAGAATGTTCCTGGTATGAGGCTACATAAGAAAACTATAATAAATGTTTGCTTATTTGTGTCAGACACAGGCAAGTTTAAAGCTTAAAATTCTACTATTTACAAAGTGCTTAAAAATATAGGGAAACTGGCATGTATACACTGCTGGTGGAAGTATAAATTGATATGATTTTCCTAGGGGATTTTTTTAAATTAAGTCTTTATTTTTCAGATTATTACAGTTGTTCCTCTTTTTTCCTCCCATAGCTCCCATCCACCTAGTTCCCACCCCACCCTCTGCCCTTACCACCCCCTCAACTGTCCTCATCCATAGGGGTACGATTTTTGTCCAGTCTCTTCCTGCACTCCCCACACCCTTTTCCCCCTGAGAATTGTCAGTCCACTCCCTTTCTATGCCCCGGACTCTATTATATTCACCAGTTTATTCTGTTCATCAGATTGTTTATTCACTTGATTTTTAGATTCACTTGTTGATAGTTACGTATTTGTTATTCATAATTTGTATCTACCTTTTTCTTCTTCTTCCTCTTCTTAAAGGATACCTTTCAGCATCTCATATAATACTGGTTTGGTGGTGATGAACTCCTTTAGCTTTTTCTTATCTGTGAAGCTCTTTATCTGACCTTCTATTCTGAATGATAGCTTTGCTGGGTAAAGTAATCTTGGTTGTAGGTTCTTGCTATTCATCACTTTGAATATTTATTGCCACTCCCTTCTGGCCTGCATAGTTTCTGTTGAGAAATCAGCTGACAGTCGTATGGGTACTCCCTTGTAGGTAACTGACTATTTTTCTCTTGCTGCTTTTAAGATTCTCTCTTTGTCTTTTGCTCTTGGCATTTTAATTATGATGTGTCTTGGTGTGGTCCTCTTAGAATTCCTTTTGTTTGGGGTTCTCTGCACTTCCTGGACTTGTAAGTCTATTTCTTTCACCAGGTGGGGGAAGTTTTCTGTCATGATTTCTTCAAATAGGTTTTCAATATCTTGCTCTCTCTCTTCTTCTGGCACCCCCATAATTCGGATGTTGGTATGCTTGAAGTTGTCCCAGAGGCTCCTTAAACTATCTTCATATTTTTGGACTCTTTTTTCATTTTGTTTTTCCGGTTGGGTGTTTTTTGCTTCTTTGTATTTCAAATGTTTGACTTGATTCTTGCGATCCTCTACTCTGCTGTTGGATCTCTGTATAATATTCTTTATTTCAGTCAGTGTATGCTTAATTTCTAGTTGGTCCTTTTTCAAACCCTTGAGGATTTGCTTTCCTCCATTTCTGTCACTTGTGACCTATTTCTTTGTCTCCGCATTTTGGCTGCTTCCCTGTGTTGATAGAGTGGCTTTCTGTGCTAGGTGTCCTATAGGGCCCAGTGGCTCAGCCTCCCCAATTACCTGAGGTGGACACTCTTGCTGCACCCCTTTGTGGGCTATGTGCACAGTCTTGTTGTAGTTAAGCCTTGATTGTTGTAGGTATCACTGGGAGGAATTGACCTCCAGGCCAATGGGCTGTGAGAATCAGGTGTGTCTACAGTGGGAGAACTTCTGTGCTGGAGATACCCTTATGGGGCAAGACTTGCTTCAGTGGGGCTTTGGTGCTCACTGAGTCTGCCCTCTGAGTATGTCCCTTATGGATCTGAGGAGTTGTAATCTGGATGGTCCCACTCTGACCACTGGGTACACTGGCTCTTGGATCTCTAAGGAGGTGCTAATTTAGCCTCTGCCAGAGGCTACCCAGCAGGTGCTATGGAGAGATCTGCAGATTCCTCTTTTTTGTTTGGGGTTTGGAGGTGCCCAGATGAGGCCCAGCTGTGAAGCAGTGCAAGCTGCTGTGGGGCCTTGGCCCTTCTTTTGGATGTTTGGGTCTCTCTGACCCAGCTGCAGTTTGTTAGGTAATTTTAGATTGCAAAGGGCCAGGCCATTCATATGCAAAAGCCTCTGTGCACAGCTTGGGTGGGGCGGGGTCTCAGGGAATCAACAGGGTGTAGCAAACAGTTATGGCTGATCCTCAACCCTGCCCTAAGAGGCCCCAGGTCTCAGTGTCTGCAGTAATTGCTGCAAGCACCTCTGAGAGAAAGCCGCCCTTGAGTTCCGCCCGATGCCAGACAGTCCAGTTTCTCCCTGTATGAGTCTGGGCCCCCAGAGACTCGCCCGGAACTGGAGTTCAGAGCAGTCGGGAGCGTGTGTCTCCCTCCCGATTGAAAAAGACAACCGGGTCCTCAGTTGGCAGCCCTTTCTGCGTGCGCCTCTGTACCTCTGCACTTTACTTCCGCACCTCCTCTGGGTCTCAGTGTGCTTTTCTCTTTCCTTCTAGTTGTAGAATTTCCACTCAACCAGCCTTCCTGTGGTTCTGGATGATGTCCGTTTTGTCTTTTAGTTGTATTTTTGATGTGGTTGTGCGAGGCAGCAATTTCCAGTGGTTTTAAACAAATTTTAAAAAGTGTTTGATGTTATCAGAGAACAAGTAAGGTGACTTGTAGAGCCAAGATCCAGAAGAAAGGAAGCCAGGAGATGTGGACCTGGCATTTGGGGTTGCTTTTTTCCCCTTTGAGGCAATTGCTAATTTGAAAGAGACAATTGAGTAGCGAAAGATCAAAACAGCACTTTCATGGGGCCAGGTGAGCAAAGTTTAGATTTCAGTGCCCTCTAAGGAAGATAGGTTCTGGCAAACCGGAACCTATGCCACCATCATCTCCTAGGGGATCTTAAGATAACAAAATACTTATACTTTTTAATATTATATTCTTCTTTCAATGTATTATACTTAGGAAATAATTACAACTACTTAGGAGTGTACTAGTATATATGAAGATGAGCCTCACATTGCTGTTTATAATAGAGAAAAAATAAAAACAGTAGAAATGTTGTATAAGGATTTGGTAAAAAAATTATGATTCACTAACAGAAAGTATAAATTTTTTTTTAAAGTTTATTTTTTTTATTTTTTTATTTTTTTAAATATATTTTTTATTGATTAAGATATTACATATGTGTCCTTGTCCCCACGTTACCCACTACCCCCCCACCCCCCCGCTCATGCCCTCACCCCCCCGTTGTCCGTGTCCATTGGTTAGGCCTATATGCTTGCATAAAAGTTCTTTGGTTGATCTTTCCCCCTTACCCCTCCCCTCCCCTACCTTCCCTCCAAGGCCTGACAGTCCAATCAATGCCTCTCCGTCTCTGGATTAGTCCTTGTTCATCAGTTTATGTTGTTCATTATATTCCACAAATGAGTGAGATCCTGTGGTATTTATCCGCTCTCCAGTTCCATCCATGCTGTGGCAAATGGTAAGAGTTCCTTTTTCTTCTTCCTCTTCTTAAAGAATACCTTTCAGCATTTCATATAATGCTGGTTTGGTGGTGATGAACTCCTTTAGCTTTTTCTTATCCGTGAAGCTCTTTATCTGACCTTCTATTCTGAATGATAGCTTTGCTGGATAAAGTAATCTTGGTTGCAGGTTCTTGCTATTCATCACTTTGAATATTTCTTGCCACTCTCTTCTGGCCTGCATGGTTTCTGTTGAGAAATCAGCTGACAGTCGTATGGGTACTCCCTTGTAGGTAACTGACTGTCTTTCTCTTGCTGCTTTTAAGATTCTCTCTTTGTCTTTTGCCCTTGGCATTTTAATTATGATGTGTCTTGGTGTGGTCCTCTTTGGATTCCTTTTGTTTGGGGTTCTCTGTGCTTCCTGGACTTGTAAGTCCATTTCTTTCACCAGGTAGGGGAAGTTTTCTGTCATTATTTCTTCAAAACGGTTTTCAATATCTTGCCCTCTCTCTCCTTCTGGTACCCCTATAATTCTGATGTTGGTACGCTTGAAGTTGTCCCAGAGGTTCCTTACACTATCTTCATATTTTTGGAATCTCTTTTCTTTTTTCTTTTTCGGTTGGGTCTTTTTTGTTTCTTTGTATTTCAAATCTTTGACTTGATTCTTGGGATCCTCTTGTCTGCTGTTGGATCTCTGTAAATTATTCTTTATTTCAGTCAGTGTATGCTTAATTTCTAGTTGGTCCTTTTTCATGTCCTCCATGGTCTCACTATACTTATTGAGGGATTCATTAAATTTATCTGCGGTTTCCATAAAATTCTTGAAAAACCTTATAAACATGGCCTTGAACTCTATATCCAGTCGTTTGCTTTCCTCCATTTCTGCCATTTGTGACCTGTTTCTTTGTCTCCGCATTTTGGCTGCTTCCCTGTGTTGATAGAGTGGCTCTGTGCGCCAGGTGTCCTGTAGGGCCCAGTGGCTCAGCCTCCCCAGTTACCTGAGGTGGACACTCTTGGTGCACTCTTGGTTCCTTGGTTGTTGTAGGATCACTGGGAGGAATTGACCTCCAGGCCAATTGGCTGTGAGAATCAGCTGTGTCTGCAGTGGGAGAACTTCTGTGCTGAAGACACCCTTCTGGGGCAAGACTTGCTTCAGTGGGGCTTTGGTGCTCACTGAGTCTGCTCCCGGAGTGTGTCCCTTATGGATCTGAGGGGTTGCAATCTGGATGGTCCCCCTCTGACCACTGGGTACAGTGGCTCCTGGATCTAAGGAGGTGCTAATTCAGCCTCTGCCTGAGGCCACACAGCAGGAGCCAGGAAGAGGCTCAGCTGTGAAGCAATGCAAGCCGCTGCGGGGCCTTGGGCCTTCTCTTGGAAGTTCCGTGTCTGCCTGGCTCGGCTGCAGTTAGGTAATTATCAGTTTGCAAAGGGCCGGTACATTCACATGCAAAAGCCTCCGCCGCAGCCTGGGTGGGGCGGGGTCTCAGGGAATCAAAGGGCGGAGCAAAGAGCTATGGCTGATTCTCCGCCCAGCCCTAAGGAGTCCCGAGTCTCAGTGACCCGATAATTACTGCAAGCACCTCTGAGGGAAAGCCGCCCTCAAGTTCGCCCGCTGCCCGACAGTGCAGCTTCTCCCGGTATGAGTCCTGGGTCCCCAGAGACTTCCCGGAACCGGAGTTCAGAGCAGTTGGGAGCTTGTGATTCAAAAAGACAGCCGAGTCCTCAGGTGCCACCCGCTTCCCACGCGCGCGCGCGTGAGCCGCTGTACCTCTGCACTTCACCTCTGCAGCTCCTCTGGCTCTCCCTGTGCTTTTCTTTCCTTCTAGTTGTAGAATTTACACTCAGCCAGCGTTCCTGTTGTTCTAGATGATGTCTGCTCTGTCCTTTGAGGTGTTTTTCAATTGTTGTGGGAGGAGGCAATTTCCCGGTGTTTATCTATGCCGCCATCTTAGTTTCTCCAGAAAGTATAAATTTTATGTAGCCACTTAAAATTATTCTATAAATTAATATTGACATACTTATTAAAGGTATTCATAGTGCATGTGAGGATGCATAAGAAAACTAAATTATAAGAATGTATGTATAGTAGAATAATATTTTTCATTGGACTATATGTAGAATCCTGCCTTTGGCAATGGCTGACTAGGTTATTTCAAAACAAATCTGCCATTAAGAATGACTAGAGCCCTGGCTGGTGTTGCTCAGTTGGTTGGAGCATCATCCCATACACTAGAAGGTTATGCATTCAATTCCTGGTCAGGGCACACATCCAGGTTTCGGGTTCAATTGCCAGTCTGGACACATATCTCTCCACCTCCTTCCTCTCTCTTTAAAATCAATTTTTAAAGAAAAGAATGACTAGAAAAGCTAGACAAATTTTTTAAAAAGTGTTTGACTTTATCAGAGAACGAGTAAGGTGACTTGTAGAGCCAAGATCCAGAAGAAAGGAAGCCAGGAGATGTGGACCTGGCATTTGGGGTTGCTTTTTTTCCCTTTGAGGCAATTGCTAATTTGAAAGAGACAATTGAGTAGCGAAAGATCAAAACAGCCCTTTCACGGGGCCAGGTGAGCAAAGTTTAGATTTCAGTGCCCTCTAAGGAAAATAGGTTCTGGCAAACAACCCAGGGCTTTGATTGGGACTACAAAGCAGTATATCCTAAGAGTAAGGGTGAATGAGAACTAGACTAATCCTCACAAGGAATGAAGTCTAGCTTCAAAATCAGCTCTCTAAATTAGAGATTGAAAGGATCTGCCCTAGCCTTGCTCTATGCCAGAAGTAAACATAAATTTTTTCTGAAGAAGAGACCATCATCTAGAGTTTCAAATCATCTCTACATTTTTCAAACACAATGTACAACACTTAATAAAACGTAACCCAGCATGGTGAAATAGGACTTACAAAATAAAACTAGGCCATTGATGGCGATCCTTTTGAGCTCGGTGTGTCAGCATTTTGAAAAATCCTAACTTAACTCTGGTGCCGTGTCACATATAGAAATTTTTTGATATTTGCAACCATAGTAAAACAAAAATGCATATTTTTGATATTTATTTTATATATTTAAATGCCATTTAACAAAGAAAAATCAACCAAAAAAATGAGTTCACGTCACCTCTGACACACGTGTCATAGGTTCGCCATCACTGAACTAGACCTACAAGAAAGCAAGACTTGACAGACAGCCAAGAGAAGATATATACAATAGAAATAGACTCACGGGAGGTATTGAAGGGATCAGAATGAACATTAAAATAAATATGACTTACATATTCAAAAAATTAAACGACAAGATGAAGATTTTTTTATTGTTAATCCTCACCTAAGGATATTTTTTTTTATTGATTTTTAGAGAGAGTGGAAGGGAGAGTGGGAGAGAGAGAAAGAGAGGAACACTGATATGAGAATGACACATCAATTGGTTGCCTCCTACTCTTGCCCCAACCCAGGCCAGGGATGGAACCAAGGTACATATCCTTGATCTGGAATTAAACCCGAAATCCGCCCCTTCGAGAGCTGATGCTCTATCCACTGAATCACACCGGTCATGGAAGGATGGAGAATTTTGACAGAAAACTGGCAACTATAAAAAAGAATCAAATGAAAATTCTAAAAACAGAAAATATAATTTAAACATTTTTTTTTAATTTAAACATTTTAAAAAAATGTTTGTGTGTGTGAGTATGTGTGAATACACATGGCAGCTCAAAGCAATGTTGAGTAAAAGAAGGCAGACATAAAAGAATACAGTACATATAACATACTGTCCAGTTATACCTGTATAAAGTTTAAAAACAGACAAAACTAATCTATAGTGTTAGACATGCTGAATGGTTAAATTGGGGGAAGATGAAGGGAATAATGATTTGATATCAGAACAAGGGCGGGTATTTTTTGCCCAAAGTGGTTTCAATGGTGTATTCATTTTGAATTATTCATCGAGCTGTTTGTGATTTGTGTTTTTCTTTCTGTATATGTTATACATAATAACATGTTAAAATACATGTGGATACACACACATAAACATGAAAGACTATTAAAAGAGATTATATTTCAGCATTGTGGCCAATTTTTTCATTTTTATTTTCTTCGTGGTTTTTCCTACAATGATCATGGATTTCTTGAGGAGGAAGAGGAGGGGGAGGAGGAGGAGGAGGAGGAGGAGGAGGAGGAGGAGGAGGAGGAGGAGAAGAAGAAGAAGAAGAAGAAGAAGAAAAAAAAAATACAGGGGGGCCTTGACTTACGAGTTTAATTCGTTCCGAGACCGAGCTCATTAGGGAGCTCATTAACTCAAATTACTCTATCAACTCAATGCAAAAAAATCGGCCGAGAGACAGCTGGTATCTCAAAAAACTTGTTAGTCGGGACACTCGTAAGTCAAGGCCCCACTGTACTGGTCAGTTTTTATTTATCCTAGTTCTTCTGATCATGGAATAAAAGAAAATGTGATTTATATTTGGTGTAAGAAAGAATATCCTGGAACTAAAAGATGTTAAACAGAGAAAATGATGGATTCTTCTTGCACGGTGGCCTTTCAAAATAGAGTAAGTGTTAAGTATGCTCTTTCCTGAAGGCATGGTTATAGACCAGAATACCTCTTAAGATTCATTTTGCATCTATGATCTTATAGTTTTCTGTATGAGGAGATATATTGAAGAAACTTGTTTTATAGTGAGTTTACCTTCCAGGAAATAATAATATGTAACCATGTTTTTAGGACCTTGCAGTCTATGAAGATCATATAATTATAAATGAAATGTGATAAAGTAGAATAAATTAACAATTCATTCACTCATTCATTGACAATTATGAACTGTACTAGAGGCCTGGTGCATGGATTTATGCACTGGTGGGGTCCCTCAGCCTGGCCTATAGACATCCCCTGAGGGGTCCCAGATTACGAGAGGGCACAGGCCAGGCCAAGGGACCCCACTGGTGCACGATTGGGGGTGGGGAGGGACCACTGGAGGGCTCCAGGGCGTGTCTGGCCCATCGCACCTAGTCCCAGTCAGCTGGACCCCAGCAGCAAGCTAACCTACTGGTTGGAACATCTGCCCTCTGGCAGTCAGTGCACATCATAGCAACTGGTCAAATGGTCGAACAAATGGTTGGACACTTAGCATATTAGGCTTTTATTATATAGGATAGGCATGAGTCAGACTCTGATTGGACTGGAATTTTGCAGTAAGCAGAAAAAATCCATGCTCTCATGGAGTTTATATTCTAGTAAACATATATATATATACTAGAGACCTGGTGCACAAAAATTTGTGCACTCGGGGGTGGGGTGGGGGGGGGCGTCCCTCAGCCCGGCCTGTGCCCTCTCGCAGTCTGGGACCCCTTGGGAGATAATGCCCTGCTGGCTTAGGCCTGCTTCTGGGTGGCAGAGGGCAGGCCCAATCCCTAGGTGCAGCCCCTGGTCGGGCTCAGAGCAGGGCTGATTGGGGAGTTGGGGCGCCACCCCCTGTCATGCACAGAGCAGGGCGGATTGGGAGGTTGCGTTGCCACCCTCAGTCACGCTCAGGGTAGGGCCAATTTGGGGGTTGGGGCACTGCCCCCTGTCACACTCAAGGCAGGGTCGATGGGGAGGTTGTGGCGCCACCCCCTGTCACGCACAGAGCAGTGCCAATCAGGGGGTTGGGGCGCTGCCCCCTGTCACGCAGAGAGCAGGGCCCATCAGGGGTTTGGGGAGCTCCCCCCTGTCACGCAGAGAGCAGGGCCCATCAGGCGGTTGAGGAGCTCCCCCCTGTCACTCACAGAGTAGGGCCGATAGGGGAGTTGGGGCACCGCCCCCTGTCACACACAGAGCCGCAGGGTGATCAGGGGGTTTGGGCGCTGCCCCCTGTCACGCTGATCCCGGTGCCGGGAGGCCTCGCGGCTCCGCTGATCCCGGTGCTGGGAGGCATATTACCCTTTTACTATATAGAATAGAGGCCTGGTGCATGGGTGGGGGCTGGCTGGTTTGCCCTGAAGAGTGTCCTGGTTCAGGATGGGGGTCCCCACTGGGGTGCCTGGCCAGTCTGGGTGAGGAGCTGAGGGCTGTTTTCAGGCTGGGAGTGAAGCTCCCAACTGCTCCTTTTTTTCTTTCTTTTTTTTTTTTTATTCTGGGCCAGCTTTAGCCTGGCTCCAGCTCTGAGGCCTCAGCTGCTGGAAGCAGGTATCTGGTTTGTTTAGGTTCTATAATCGAAACTCAGTATCAACTCCAGTTCTGAGATCCCAGCTCGCTGAAAGCTGGTTTCTGGGGTTTTGTTTAGCTTCTATATTTGTAACAGTGTTTCAAACTGCAGGCTCAGAGGCCGGCAAGGCAGACGGGGAACGTTGGTTTCCTCCGTCACTGAAGCAAGCAAGCCTCATGTTCAGTTTAAGCTGCCTGGCTGCCGGCCGCCATCTTGACTGGCAGTTAATTTGCATATTGCCCTGATTAGCCAATGGGAAGGGTAGCGGTCGTACGCCAATTACCATGTTTCTCTTTTATTAGATAGGATATCACATTAAATGGTAATAAGTGAAATGAATATTTTTTTAATCTTTATTGTTGAAAGTATTACTTAGGTTCTCTTTTTCCCCCCATTAACCTCTTCCAGCCCACTCTCATCCTCCCCGTCACCCCCAACCCAGTGCAATTTTAAAAAGCAGAGCAATGATAAAGAATAATGGTGACATGGTTGTAGAGAGCTATTTTATTTTTTAAATAGTTTTATTGATATCAGAGAGAAAGGGAGAAGCAGAGAGAAATAGAAACGTCAATGATGAGAGAGAATCATTGATTGGCTGCCTCTTGCATGTCCCACACTGGGGATTGAGCCTGCAACCCAGGCATGTGCCCCGACCAGGAATCAAACCATGATCTTCTGATTCATAGGTCTATGCTCAACCACTAAACCATGCCAGCTGGGCATAAAGTGAGCTACTGTAGATAGGATAGACAAGGAAGGCCTCTATGTTGAGGACATTGGGGAAGACACCTGAATGAAGTGGGAGAGTGATTGATCCACATGGCTTTCCAGACCTGAGCAGTACAGAAACGGACCAGTATGAACAGGCAAGAGGGAATGGTAAGAGACCACATGGCTTGGAGCAGACCACATAGGGACTTGAGGTCCTTGGTAAGGACTTTCAACTTTATCTTTGTGAAGTGGGAAACTACTGGGGAGTTTGGAACAGAGGCATGATATGATCCAACTTAAGATTTGAATATCTGGCTACTAAGTAGAGAATTGGTGATGAAAATAGAACTGTGGAAGTAAGATTATGAGAAGGTTCTTGCTCTTCTCTAGGCAGGGCGTGATAGTGGTTTGGACCACTACCACAAAGATATCATAGGAACTAGGGAAAAGGGACATAATTCTGGAGATATTTTGAAGGCAAAGACAATAGGACCCATTGAAGGAGATGTGGAGTGTAAGAAAAATAGAAGGGTCAAGAATAATTCCAAGGATTCTGGTCTGAGAAATTAAGAGAATTGAGAAGCAACATTTACTAAAATGGTGATGGTCTTTTTTAAAAATATATTTTTTATTAATTTCAGAGAGGAAGGGAAGGGAGAGGAAGAAAGAGATAGAAACATTAGTGATGAGAGAGAATCATGGATCAGCTGATTCTTGCACACCCCCTATTGTGGATCAAGCCCACAACCTGGGCATGTGCCCTGATGGGGAATCCAACCTTGACCTCCTGGTTCATAGGTTGACGCTCACCACTGAGCCCCTCGGCCAGGTGAAGTGGTAGTCTTGTGAACTACCATTTGGAACTATAGCACCAGAATCAACTTATTGTTTTGTTACCACAAAGGCAGCAGCAACTAAAACAGCGGTTCTCAACCTGTGGGTTGCGACCCCTTTGGCGGTTGAACGACCCTTTCACAAGGGTCGCCTAAGACTATCCTGCATATCAGATATTTACATTACGATTCATAACAGTAGCAGCATTACAGTTATGAAGTAGCAACGAAAATAATTTTATTGTTGGGTCACAACATGAGGAACTGTATTTAAAGGGCCAGAAGGTTGAGAACCACTGAACTAAAAAGACTGAGTTAGGCAGGTAACCCTTCAAAATGGATGAAAAGAACCATTCTCACATTTCATAGCGCTTTCAAAAATTTTGCGCACCACAGAGTTTGCAATGCTAATAATTTAAAAAAACCACTTGCTATTAATTTTGCTCAAATTGCTCTTTTTTTCCCCCAGTTGTTTGAATAGGATCATAATTAAAGCAAAACATAATATTCACTCCTGGGGGCCATGTGAACTCCTACACATCTTCTATCGCCATCCTCAAGTGTGGCCCTTCTTGGGAAACTTCTGTAGAGTTCCATAAAACTCCAAGGATTATTTTGTCATATTTCTTTAGCAAATACACTGTATTATAATCACCTATATTTCTAACAGATCAAATGGACAGGTACAGTTATCTTTGAATACCCCGTAGCAAACTCAGGACTTGGCACTCAATAAAAAAATGGGGAGAAAGGTAGAGAAGGAAGGTGGGAGGAGTCTGGAATGTACTGTCTCTCCATTACCTGGAGATTATTTTATTGTAACAGGTCCACTTTGGTTAAGTTCAATTAAAAAAAATCCTCTCCTGTGGATATTTTTCCATTGATTTTTAGAGAGTGTGGAAGGGAGGGGAAAGACAGAGAAACATCAATTTGAGAGAGACACATTGATAATGTTGCCTCTTACACTCACCCCGTCCCGACAGGGCTGGGGATCAAGCTTGCAACCAAAGTATGTGCCCTTGACCAGAGTTGAGTCCGGGACCCTTCAGTCCAAGGGCTGATGCTCTAACCACTGAGCAAAACCGGCTACAGTACTTAAGTTCAATCTTGAGCCAAGTGAGATGTAGGTGTACTCCAGAAACGTTGTCTAGTGTGATCAACTGGGAAATCAGAACATGATGACTTCCGGAAGTATCTTAACAGCTTCCCTCTGTTGCAGTTGTATTGAGACTAGCATCACAGACTAAAGCTGCTCAATAGAACTTTCTCTAATGATGGGAAGGTTCTGCTTCTGTGCTGTCAATAGAGCAGCCACAAGCCACATACAGCTGAAATGTGACCTGTGCGACTGAGGAACAGATTTATAATTTAATTAATTTAAATTTAAGTAGCCACATGTCGCTAGTGACTGTTTGGATAGTTTGGATACTGAAAGTCATATTTTTAAATTTCCTCACTTTACACATGAAGAAACTCAGCCTTATAGAAGCAATGTTATTTGCCCAACTTCCTAATTCCTTGTATGAAACATGTTTCTGATTTTGTCATTAGTCATTCTTAATATGACCTTTATGTTGAAACCTACTTTTTCCATAGAAACTTTAAATTTTCAGATAGACCAAATGCAACCCTTACAGACTAGCAACAATAATAAACCACTTAAAAGGAAAAAAAACCCCACAACTTTAAGTGCCACTATATTTAGAAAAATGTGACTTTTTTCTCAATAGGGAATTTTAAAAAATTATTATGATTATAAAAATTACATACGATGGCTCATCTGATGAGTACTTTTCTTAAGTGGTATCATTTGTTGGAACTCAGAGTTAGCTGCACGTACCACTACTCCAGGAGTAAACTGAATAATTGAACAGAGAGCTCAATTTCTGATACTTTACATAGATAATAATGAAGTGGGGACACATAGAATAAATGAAAAATGACTGACTATATAAAATAAATATCACATCTACCTTCAAAGCACCTCCACATTATGTATAAATATTGTGGGTGGACAAAGGGTTTGAGTTGTGTGACTAGATGATGATGATTGGGCAGGAGTTGGTGGAGGGCTGGCTGGAAGTGGGGAATTATGTCTCTTCTCCTGTAATAATGAGCACAATTCTTGTGAACCTACTGTGTGCCAGGCCCTGTAGCCTATAGAACATTCTTTTCAATAGTATAAACCAAACTCTATTCCTCTTTGGACTTTTCTCACATATTCACCTGACAAATCTCCAACCCTAGATGAACATCTACCTTCTCTCTCTTGCAGCTGGGATGCTGCACCCCCGGGGGAAATCTCACTGGGGGCAGACTGGCTACAGATGTAAGATCACCAAGTCCCAAATCACCACCTGCTACCTAGGGAGTTTTCCTCCCACTCTCCTCACAGTCCAGCACCCTACCTCTGCCCATCACTCTTTATAAATGACCTCTTCTCCAGTCTTGCTGAGAGCAGAATTTAAAGTGCTTCCAGTATTTACTAGTAAAGGTTGGGTAAAATAGATTAAACGCACTGAGGTTTCTCATCAGATGAGAAACTTCTCAGTAGACGCTCCATGTCGACAAACCTATTGACATTGGCCCCAATTTTCTCTTCCTGTTACAATTGAGACATGACTTTCCCCACATCGAAGTCCATTTCCTCCACCCTTTTCAGCGACCTTATGCTCTTTCTTATTCTTTGTCACTTCTCTCTTTTTTAACTTGATCTTTCCCATCAGCATTTAAACACCCTCATACCTTTAATTTGTTTGAAAAGATACAAAAACGACCTTGCCTATACACCACATACTCCCCAGCTACCATCCCAACTATCTTCCTTCCCACAAACAAACTTTTTGGAGGTGCATTTAATTTCTTTACTTTATCCTCCCGTCTCAGACCCCTCCAATCTGGTGTATACCCACCACTCCACAGCAACGGTACTAAATTCACCAATGACCTAGGTGGGTAGCCTCATGGGCCATTGGCCGTCTTTTCTTTTTATTCAGCATCTGGCATGGTTGACTGTGCCGCCTTCTTGAAACATTTCTTCTGTTGGCACCTACATCACACATTGTCCTGGTTTCCTCTTACCCTTTAGGTTTCTCCCTCTTTGCCTCCCCAGTGGGTTCAATCTATTTTTATCCAACCTTTAAATACTGGAAGCTCTTAAGGCTCAGTTCCAGGGCCTCTCATACTTGCACTCCTCTTTGCTCTCTTGGGTCCATTATACCATTTAGTTATCTGATGACTCTCAAATTTATATTTCTAGGCCTCCCTTTTGAGTTCAAGACTTAGACATGCAACTGTCTACCTGCCATCTCCATTTGGATGTTTCCAAAGGTTGAGATCTTCTCTGACAATCTTGACTCTCTTCCTGTGTTCTCAACACTGACTAATCAGACCACAAGACCAATTCACTCAACATCATGGGACTCATCCTTGGCCCTGCATCTACGTCTCCTTATTAATCAGTTAATCCTACTAGTCTATCCTCCACATGGCTCTGAAATCCAGCCAATTCTTCCATCTGTGCTACTATGGCCCTACTCTAATCCCTTGCTACTCAAGTGTGGCCCATGACTAGGAGTACCATATTCATCTTGGAGCTTGTTAGAAACACAGTGTCTCAGGCCCCACCCAGACCTACTGAATCAAAATCTGCATTTAGTAAGAACCCCAGGTGGTCTGTGTGCACGTGAAAGCGTGTTATTCCCCCACCTGAGTTCCTTGCTTCGACGTCTGCCTCTTCCAACAGATTCTCCACACAGTGAACCAAATCATGTCACTCACATCCTAAAAGCCTCTCAATAGCTTCCCATTTTTCTTAGAATAAAGTGTACCCTGTCTACTTTTCCTTTTATCTGCTATGATTCAAGATACTGTTGTCCTTTCATTGTCTAACTTTCATCTTTATTGTAAATCCTCTAAGACAAGAAATATTTGACAGCTTTAATTTTTAAAAGAAACTTAAATCAAGAAATGTTTTATCTAATTTTGTTCTTTGGTTTGAATGTTATGTTTGCATTGCAAATGGGACTATTTCTCAGTCCATGTAGTTAATTTATATACTAAATGCACATAAAGAGCCCTCAAGTATTAAAGAAGTGGCTTTCTTTGCAAAATGGCATATATTATGCTCTGAAAGCGTGAGATAAATCCAATTGGGTGAACAAGATTAAAATCTGAATGTCATAAGCACAGAAAATAAAACTCATTAATTGTACTTATTTTTTTATGAGGAAGGCAGCATTCTGGTCACAAGGGCCACTTCTTTGAAAGAACATCATCTGATTTATCCAAATATGTTAAAAACAGGTTCTGCCCTCTGTTTCAATTCCCATGTCAAATGCCACTGTGGAAAAAGTTTTTGTTGTCATGGGTAACCTTCAGACCTTTGAAAACAAAAGCACTACTGTTGAGTCATAAAATGCAATTAAAAAAATATCCCTCTTACTTGTTCAAATATAAGAGAGGAGTTTGGGAATAGAAATATTTCATAAGGCTATGGATTCTAACCCATAATAAAAATGCAGTGTATATTCTCTTTGAAAGCTCTCTACACCTCATAACATGCAACGCGGAATGAGATGCTGCTGATAAACTTGACCTGAGCTGTCTGAAATGTTGGCTGCAGTCCTTAGGCAGCCCTGCTTTCAGGTAGCAGAATCCCAGACGCTTCCAGGAAGACAGAGGGAACTTTTCTGAGTCATTTGAAGACCTGGTGTTGACACAGGGAGAGCCACAAGCAAAAAGCAGGATTTCTTAAGGACACCTTTGGGAGGGATGACAGCAAAGTTTCTACAAAGTAGGGACTGCAGAACCTGGAGCTTGGAGATGGGCTTGAAAGGACCAAACTTGTGGGAGAGAAGGAGGAGGATCACAAAACCCAAAGCAGCTAAATAGAAGAAGCCAGTGACACAGGACCACATATTGCACAATTTCATTTGTATGAAACATTCATAATAAGCAAGTCCATAGAGACAGGACGTAGATTATTGATTGCCAAGGCTGAGGGAGAGGGATGGAGAGGTTGTAAGTCAAAGGCTAAGGGGTCCAGTGTTCCCTTTTGGCGTAATGAAAATATTCTAAAATTATAGTAATGATTGCACAACTCTGTAAATGTAATGAAAGGTACTTCAAATGGTTGAATTGTATAGTATGTGAATCATATCTCAAGAGAGCTGTTAAAAAATAAATTAAAATAAATTCTAAAAAATACCTCCCTCCCAAAAAAAGATGAGGAAGGAAATGGGTAAGGTATTGAGCAATAATAGTGATGATTATTTCATCAGATTATATATAACTATTTCTAGATATTTTTCTAAGTTAGCTATCAACCAATGACTCAGTTATATAAAATGAACATTTCACTTCTTATATATCACCCTTCAACATGCACACACATACTTTTTTCTCCCACCTTCCTCCCATTATAGCTGTATTGCAATTTTTGGTAGGATCAATATTTAGCACTGACGACTCTCCATGTTGTATCGCCAACAGAGTTCTTCCCAGTGTCTGAACGCTATCCAAGTGCTTCATAAACATCTATACTTTACTATTTAATACACATCTCAACCTTAATTTGTCCCGAACTGAGCTCTTCATACTGTCCAAAACTTTCTCCTCTCACTGCCTTTCCCTTCCTAGTAAGTGGCATGCTATGGTCCCAGTTGCTCAAGTTATGAACCCCAGAGGCATCTCTGCCTTCACTCTACCTCTCCCATCTCTAACTCTGCCTTCAACAGACATCCACACTCCGACACCTTCCCACCACCTCCTTGATACCCCCTGGTTCATCATTTCTTCCTTGAATTGCTGCAGTGGCCTTGCAGTTGGTTTTCCCACTTCTGTCCTTGGTCCTTTCAGCCTCCTCTCAACAGAGTGATCCAGTTAAAATAAAAGCAGATCACACCACTCTTCTGCTCCAAAGCTCCCTTACATTGCAGGGACATCAGTGGTTATGAGGTTCCTGAACCAGTAAATGCAATTGGCCTCTGGCTGGTCTCTTACCCTAGCACACGAGCCTAATGCCTAGGATCTGTAGTTTTCTGGAAGGGTTAGGAAGGTTAAAACTCCGCTTAAAACATCAACCACAGAAAACAACTCAGCCTGTGCCTGTTAAGCTTTTAACACTCTCCAGTGAAGCATTTTCCACGCTGGTAAACAGAAATCCTCACTATTGCCCTGCGCCTGGGATGAGGACTCCATTTTTCTACCCAGTCTACACTCCTCTGAAGCAAATCTATTTCTGATTTCCTTTATGAAGAGGAAGCCGCTCGTTTTTCCTGAACTGCTTTCCATATACACAATCCTCTCTGGGTCCTTACACAAAGCACATGCAGCCTTTGCAGGGTCAAACAAGACTTTTCAAGAACAGACTGAGACATCCATTGGGGCCAAGCTTGGAATGTCTTAACACTGTTGCTTTCTGTTTTCAAATGGCCCTCTCCTTTATTAGCATGACATTCTTGATCCAGTGTTTGTTTTATTCATCCACAACCATCATCTTAATCTGTGAAATTCAAGTATGTTATCTGGGAAGCAGTGTCACTAGGAATTGAGAAATAGAATTTCCTCCATGGATTACAGAAAATTTGCCATAAGCTGGAAGGATTTATGGAAAATTTGCTATAAGCTGGTTCAGGAAGCATGCTTAGTAAAATACTCATTTTTGAGCCTATTGTTTCTCTGAACTGCTGGGAAGGGCGCAGTGGCTAACGCATTTCCTTTTGCTGAGCCTATTAGAGACTCTCCTTGCAGTGAAGGAGGGCCTACAAGGGAAGCCCTCCTCTCTAGGTCTCTTGCTAGTTAAGCTTCCTCAGTCCTGGCCCTACTCATCCATCTCTGTTGATTCATCCAGGCTCCTGGGGTTCAATCTGATTTCCTTTTCTCCTCAAGTCTTTTACCGAGTGTCTACCTCTTAGAGCTCTTTTTCCAAACCCACTTCAGTTCCTCCAGCTTTCTTTTTCCTTGCTGTCCATCATTCTCCTACTTACAAATATTTATTAAGTGCCTGCTATGCTTTTATCAGACTCCATCTCTGCACTGGTGAAGATCACAAGAGCAAGGCAAGCAGATGGAAAATGCCAAGACAACCCTATATACTCACACACAGATGCATGAGCTTTTGCATTTCAGCATTGCTGAAGTTGAAATGTATCTTACAGGGAGGGGGGAGGGGGGACGGGACTTTCCAGTCCCCAATTTAGAGAACACCACAGCATAGTTATCCTTGAGTACTTTTGGTTTTTCTCTCTTGTATGTGCCTGTGTGCTTCTAAATAACGTGCGGAAGTTGCACTCTGATGTTGCATTCGCCTGGGAAGCAGAGCCTGGGGCAAGGGCTTGCATCTGAGCAATCTACTGGGGCCGATGCCAGTGAACAGGAGCGAGGGGCAGGCGAAGTGCAACAGGGGAGGAGGGAGAGTCAGTACAGGTGCGCCATGATGGTCAGCACTGTGAGCAACTGGGGTTCAATTCTTTGGAGGAGCCATGTAGAACAAGCCTCAGAATTGCCTACCCACGGATAGGAGGGGGAGCATTTTCACACCAGCTCCCCATTTCCCAGTGCGTGAGTGCCACAGTGCGTGCTGGAGAAGGCCCAGATGTGTGGTGCGGCTGAGGCGAGATGCTGTCGGATGATATGGACTTAAAGCAGGTTGCTGAAGCAATGCAATGGTTAGAGAAAAAGGTGGGCTGTGGGGGCAGCAAAAATGTCCAATACAACTACTGTTTCTTCTCTTTTTAGACAGAATGTTTATAGCAGTTTTATTACAATAGCCCAAACTCAAAGCAACCCAAAAGTCCACCAAAGGAGAATGGATAAACAAATTATGGCATATTCATCCAATAAAATCCTACTCAGTGACAAGAAAGAATGGATCATTGATACAGGCAGCAGGAGCGAAACCAATCTATGGGTGTGGATCAGAACAGTGGCTGTCTCTGCTGGGAAATGAAGATTAAATGCAAAAAAGCCTGAGAGAATTTCTAGAATGAAAGAAATGGTCCATATCTTGATAAGGGTAGGATTGTATGGATTTATGCATTCATCAAAACTCATCGCATTGTGCCCTGACCAGCATGTCTCAGCGGTTAGAGCATCGGCCCACATACTCGAGGGTCGCGGGTTTGATTCCCGATCAAGGGCACGTACCTGGGTTGTAGGTTCAATTCCTGGCCCCAGTTGGGGCACATCCAAAGGCAACCAATTGATATGTCTCTCTCACATCGATGTTTCTCTCTCCCTCCCTCCCTTCCACTTTCTCTAAAAGTTAATGGAAAATGATCCTCAGGTGAGGATTAACAACAACCAAAAAACCCCCCAAACTTGATGCATTGTACATTTAAGATGTGTACATTTCACTGTGTGTAAATTTTACCTAAAAAACAACAACCCTATAAACAAATATTTAACTCTAGCTGGTAGATTTACCTTTCACAGTGGTATAGGTTAGTAATTCTAAAATTACTTTCTGTGTACTCAGGTCTTGAGCAAATGAATTGGATATGTTTAGGATAATGAGAGCTAGGCTTCTCACTGTTGGAGAAAGGAATTATAAATATGGACAGAAGGAAGACTAGAATGTGTGCCCTGTGGTGTTGGTTTGAAACTGGAGGTATTCATACAAACTCATGGTTTTATATAGATAGATAGAAATATACCTTCGTGTGTGTGTGTGTGTGTGTGTGTGTGTGTGTGTGTGGTATATGTGGATGCATACACATATACACACACAAATACACACACGCACACACATTTCCTGACTCTGTCTGCTGAGAGGGCCCACCCAGAAGCAATGATGCACCAGGAATAATGAGCACATGGAGAGCCCAGATCTTGGTTTCTAAACATCACTCTCTACTAAAAGGAACCAAGGCTCTTTGGAGAAAGGGCTGACGCCAGGGCTAGGACAGTGAAAGTACAAAATCACCCTGAAACATCTTGTACCATTAAGTAAGAAAGTGGCTTACATACCAATGGGGAGATATCAAGGGAACAGAGGGACCAAGCTGAAGGAGTTCCCAGTGGTCAGATGTGGGGCAATCTGAGCATCAAGATAAATAATGATTGTGATGGAAGCTTGTTGTCATGGAACCCTTGACAAACTAAATTGAAAAGGATGTTGATAAACTAACAGAATTAATAAATGAAGCAGGGAAGGCAGCAGTTGGAGACCATGTCCAACTCAAGACAGTACTGTTAATGCCCTGATAAATAGCATCCTTCCGCTGGACTGCGGGAATGCCAACTACCCAAGTATGTGCAAGCGCTGCCAACTTACCAAGAGTTTTCGGGCGGCCAGCCAGACTTCTGCAAAGCACCTGACTTAGACTCTTGTGTCAATTCTCATCAAACTAAATCTTTCAACCCTCCCGTCTGCCCTGCTGGAGGAAACTTATGATTCCATTGTTATGGAGGTCTTGTTCTTTCCCAGATTCTCAACAGAAGTCGGAAATTCTATGTGGTGCAGAAAACTTGCAAGTCCCCTTGCAAGGGGATTTGAGCCCTCATCTCCTTTTTCTAAATTCATCATGATCTCTTTAAGCCTCTGCTTCTTGGAGCCTTGTAGCTAGGGCCTGGCTTTCCTAACCCTTCTTAAATCTCAACACTTCCGCTGGGGGAGCAGGGAGCCAAGCCCAAAGGCTGGGAGAACCCCCTGCTTCCCTACCTTTGCCTCTAAGATGCTCCTCTCCCCATTGGTGTCTTCAAAGGAAGAGAGCATGATTCTCTAACGAGCTCTGGTTTGGGGAAAATAAAGGCCAAGAGGAAAAGCATCTGTTGAGTAATTTTATTTTTAGCACAGTAACCTCCAACTTCCTCTGAGGCACAGGGTTAATGGCAGAGGTGAGGGGGCATAAAGGTCCTACCCAGCTTGGGGGGCGGGAGGGGGAAGTGTCAGAAGAGACACCCCAATAAATCATCTTGTCACCTATGTTATGTATAAGTGACCAGACCCTGTGTTGTTTGTAAAATGAAAACCAATGACTTGTGCTTTAATCACTCCTAAGAATCAAGAGAGAATTTGTATTTTAAGACCGGTTTTAAGTTCATCGGGGGAAATTTGCGGTCTACCAGTCTTTCGTCAAGAATCCTGACTTGGTCCAGACTCCAGTCATGTAGGACACCCTTGTCACAGGACGGTCACCCAGCTCCTGCTTCCTGTGTCCAGGCACAGGAAACAGCTGCCTCCCAGGGCAAATGATGTCTTTCCTGAACAGCTCTAATCTAAGGGCACTTTCTGCCTCTTGAGCTTCTTTCCACTGATCTATCTTTCGCCCTTTGATGCTACCCTGGATTTGTCTGGTTTACTAGCAGTGGTTCCAGGGACATAGTTTTAAAGTTTCTGCAGGGCTCTGGGGAATAATCTGCTTGGGCCTGGCGTCTTCAACTCATTTAAAACATCTAGATCTTCTCTTATCTCATCCTTGAGCTAGGACTTTGTATCCTCTTAAGGATATCTGTTCTCCCAACTCACGTTGAAAAATTTCTCATTAGAAAAAGCTAACTTAAAATTAAGTCACTCTTTTCTTTCTTTCAATGTTTAACACTATTTTCATTATAAAAACAATGGAAGTTCATATTTTTTAACTTTTAAAATATATTTTTTTATTGATTTCAGAGAGAAAGGGAGAGGGAAAGAGAAATATCTATGATGACTCCTGCACGCCCCCTACTGGGGATTGAGCCCACAACCCGGACATGTGCCCTTGGCTGGAATTGAACCTGGGACCCCTCAGTCCCCAGGCCAATGTTCTATCCACTGAACCAAACCAGCTAGGGCGGAAGTTCATATTTTTTTTTAAATGGGGGGAAAAAGATAGAAGAAAAAGTTGCCTATTACTCAATACCCAGATCTCTCTCTCTCTCTTTTAAATGGATAAATATAAGCCTGATTATACATTTACCAAATATCCCACTGGCTGTACTGTTTTGGACTTGCTTTCTCCACTTAACAAAGGTGTCTTGCAAAGGCCTGCATTCTCACACTATTCATTTGCCATTAAAACCCAGTCTCAAGCAGTGAGTTACACCTTTGTGATTCTTTTTATTTCAAATATATCTATTTTAAGCTTCTGAATATTTTGTCTTTGGGTTCCTGGAGCTGCTTTTTGTTCCATACTTTCATTCACTTGATTCCATATGCATCCTGTTGTCTTGTGTACACAATGACCTACAATCTGCCCATGTTGGTGTCACTCATGTACAACCTGACTTTCTTTAGATGGTCTCCCATTTCTTCCTCAAGAAAAGGATATCACTGGTCATTGCTTGTTCGGAATTTTGCTTTTGGTAAGCCCTCATCCCTCTTGAGCCAGCTAGGCTTTTAGAGCCTCTGGCTGTGGGGTCAGATCTATATTGTCCATCTGGACATTTTTGATATCAGCTTTCCTTAAATCTAGGGTATGAGGGTGACTGAGCCCAGAGCAGGGGATCCAAAGCAGAGTTGGCCATGCCCATCCTGACCCTTTCAGAGAACTTGTTCTTCTGTCTACTCCTCTGCCCCAACATCACTCACACACACACACACACACACACACACACACACACACACACACAGACAGACACACACACATGCACTAAGGCTCTGTACTCAGCAGTTGACCTATGGATCATTCTTGGATTTGTGACGACAGTCAGTTGGACTTGGATAGATATGCCTGGCCAAACACTCCTGTAGATTCTCTTTCCTGGGAGGATGGAACCAGGAAGCAGAGACTATCAGTCTCTTACAGGCACTTGCATGGGAAGTGGTAGGGAGCAGAGCCTGGAACAGCCACCTCTGGCCCAGATGCACGCAGATGGCAGAGAAAGCTGGGAGAGAAAGAGAGAGAGAGAGAGAGAGAGAGAGAGAGAGAGAGAGAGAGAGAGAGAATACAGAGCAGCTACAGGGAAGGCAGCAGAGATCTACAGCAGACATAATTGTTTCCCTGCCCAAATCCCCTTGAGTTCCCCTTACTAGCTCTGTGCATGCCCATTGCCAGCCTCTGCAAGCCTTGTTGCTCACCACCTTCACTAGTGACTTTTGAGGATTGCCTTGGGTGCCGAAGCCTCCCCGTCCATATGGAGAGTTAGAAGCCCCTGGGGGTTGTTTCCTCTTATGCCCCTCCTCCCCTCTACCCACGGACTATAAGCATCAACTAATCAGTGTCCAAGTATAGAAGTCCAATTTCATTGATTAAGGCAGAGCAAATCTGAGGTCTAATTTGCAATCCTGAGCTCCCCATTCCCCAGCCCTAACTAACACCCAAACCCTTGGTGGCTGGAAGAACCTGATGAACAACAAATGGAAACCAGGCAGCCCAGAGAAACAGACTGGGGCCTCAGGCCTAAGAGATTGCTAGTTCCTGCTTCGGGTCCCTTGTGAGTCCAAAAGATTTCCCCTCTGTTGGTTCTGTGGCCTGCTCCTGAATCTTTGACTCACTTCTCCTCTAAGCTTGAACCAGCCAGTTTCTCTGACTTGTTACCCTAAACACCCTCCCCAGGCACCCAGCATTCCCTCCCTGGCAGAGGCACTGTCCTCCAGATCAATTTGATTATTTATTTCCAATTTGTCAGCATCTGGGAGATGAAATTATCAGCAAGACAGATTTAGAATTTATCAGAGGCTCTGCTTTTACTGAAAAGTGGATGCTGGCAGAATTTCTAAACCTTTAAAGTCACTCAATCACTGTTATTTTTGGCCATACTTATGCTTCTAGATATATTTCTAGACCTTGAAAGGCTAAATATACATTATATTATTAAATAAATATATACTTTTAATATATGTAAATATTATAGATAAATATTTATATATGTGTCACATTTGTCCTAGAACAAATTTTTTTACTGTAATTAACAGCTGTAAAAATATTATTTTAATGGAAAGTTCATGTCCTTTGCCCTGTTATCCAAAAGTCTATTTCTAGAGTGGAAAAAATAAGCTCATGTTCCTTATTTGGTGTTTGTGTTTCTTCTATTATAGTCTGCCTCACAAAGATATTTTTGTTGCTGACACAGTTTCTTTTACTTTTTTTTCTTTAAGGTTCTTTCATAAAAGCTATAGACTTTTTAATATATTAGTTATCAAGATCCTCCACGCTGTGATGAAACTAATATTGACTAATAGACGTTTCTGTCAATGGATTGCTTCCATTGCATTGAGAACACAACAATTTAACAATAAAAAGTCAGGAAGAAGAGAGGGAAATCACTATGGATCTTCTAAAAGTCATGTCTCCATCAGGCCACCAACCCACCCGTTTCACCCTGGTGAAATAATAACCTGGATATAAAATACCTCGACGGTTCCTTTTAATAGTCAGAGGGAGATGTTGGAAGGAAATGGTAGCCACACATTGATTTGGAGAAGCACAGGACTGAAACTTAGTGCTCATTCATCGTTCAATGCTTTTCTGTTTTCATCATCTTTAAGGCCGTGGTTTTTTTCTGTGTTCTCCCCAAACTGCTCCTTGGTTGCTTCTTGTGATTCCCTGATCTCCTTCCACCTTTAGACACACCTGAGCAATGCTTAGGGACTCCCAACATTTCCAGCCAGCACTTCCACAGGTCACTGGGCTTGATTTGGTTGAATGCTGATCACAAATCTAGAGGGCCCTTTGCACAGCACCGCACATAGTATTTCAGCAAATGCTTGCTAAGTGGCTGGATCAAAGAAGGCAGAGAAGATAAGGGAAGGACCTAGAGTTCAACTTAATAATCACACATACTGGGTGTTTTGTTTTTTTTTTGGGGGGGGGCATTTTTGGATCCAAACCTCAGGACCTCTGCCTTCTGAAGGACTGGAATTATGTAATAACTATGTATGTAATGAAATAATAACTGCTAACATTTAGTGATGCTTAACATGTGCCAGGCATAATTGAATTTAATCATCACAAAGCTTTAAGATGGAGGTAACACTGATATCATTAAATCAATGGGGTTTTTGTTTGTTTTTCCCACTAACATCTCAGAGTCCAGATTGATCTTACAAGTGGTGGTATTTTACAATCAGTATTGACTGGCAGTGTACATAAACCTGGTCATTGCTGTTAATATTTGCATTTCAACTGGGTTATATGCATTGTTGGGACTACGTGAACACAGAAGAGCATGGAGATAGATGGAAATGTGTTTTTGGAGAAATGACTGCCCTTCTGTATTTTCTTGCAAAACCAAGAGCTTCTGGTATAGATGACAGAAATTTCAAAGCCATTAGATGTCAGTATGACCAATTTATGTACTCCATAGAGCTATTTTTTAAACTAAGGCAACATGCCAAAGTTTAATTGGCAGTATTTGTCTTGCTTAGAAGTAAATAAATGATTCCTTTTATCAAAGGCATCTTAGATTTGATTGAGTATATTATCTTCATTTTGCAGATTTGAAAACTGAGGATTGAAGAAAGTAGGTGATTTGCTCATTTACAGTGCTAGGAAATTATAGAGCCAGGGTTCAAATCCAAGCCCATCAGATTCTAGATCTCATGGTCCAAGCCACAAAACTACACTGCCCCTAGCATGGTGCCTGGTAAAATAAATATTTGTCAATACCAACTGAACTATTTATATTCTTGGTGAGAAAATAATCAGCCCGACTGGCATGGCTCAGAGGTTGAGTGTTGACCTATGAGCCAGGAGGTCATGGTTCGATTCTCTGTCAGGGCACATTCCTGGGTTGTGGGCTCAATGCCCAGTAGGGGATGTGCAGGAGGCAGCTGGTCGATATTTCTCTCTCATCATTGATGTTTCTATTTTTCCCTCTCCCTTCCTCTCTGAAATCAATGAAAATATATTCAAAAAAGAAAAGAAAAGGATCAAATACATAGAGAATGTCACCAGACATGGAAACATCATCAGTCTGATGAGAGCAAATTTAGAGCATAGTTGCTTTCAGAGTGCCAGCCCAAGGATCATGGGAACCTCAGAGGACTGCATCCTGCACGCAGTGTCCTGCCCAGACCCCTGAGTGGGGGGCCCAGGGCTGGGAGCTAACTGCCAGGGACCTGGGTCTGAGGCAGCAGCATGCTCTGGGACCTCTGGCTTGGAGTTTGTAAGAGCCATTCCCCAAGAGGCTAATGTCAACCTATCAACTGAATTATTTCTAATTTTGAAACTTAAAAGTTTTATTATAACATTAATTTTTTCCTGATTTCTAAACTAAGTCATGCAAAATTTTTTTTGAAAAATTCATGAAAAAATAGTAGCCACTGTTAATGTTCTGGTACACATACATTTTCTAGTTTTGAATTAGGTGGCTTGGTAACTTTTATCTTTAGACTTAGTATATTTCATAAATACCTTTCCATATATTAAACATCTAAAATATAGTATTCTATCATGCAAATATTGTCCTTTTGAAACACTTAAAACTTGTAGAAAGTCAAAAGATGTATATATATATATATATATATATATATATATATATATATATAACACACACAAAAAAATACACCTGATGAAAGCCACAAATTGGGTGGCTTAAAACAACAGAATCTTATTCTGGAAGCTATAAGTTCAAAGTCATGGTGTCGGCAGGGCCTGTCCACTCTGAAGACTCTAGGGGAGATGCTGCCTTCCCTCTCTGAGCTTCTGGGGGCTGCCATAAGTCCTTGGTGCCCTTTGGCTCATAGAGGCATCACTCCCATGCCTGCCTCCGTCTTACCAATGCTGGCTCCCTAGGTGTCTCTCTGGACCTTCACAGGGCCTTCTCCCCACTGCGTCTTTTCTTCTTTTAAGATTAGCAGTCATGTTGGATTAAGGGCCCGCCCTACCTCAGTAAGACTTTACCTTTTCTTTCTTTTACTATTATTACTTCTTGTTGTGGTTAAAATATGACTAATATAAAATTTACTATTTTAACCATTTTTTGTGTGTGTACAATAGCATCAAGTATATTCATGTTGTATCATCATCTCCATGTTCTACTGCCAGAACTCTCCATTAATTTAGGTATTCATTAGTTGCTTTCAGGATTTAAATTTTTGTTTGTTTTTAAATATTTTATTGATTTCAGAGAGGAAGGGTGAGGGAGAGAGAGATAGAAACATCAATGATGAGAGAGAATCATCAATCGGCTGCTTCCTACGTGGCCTGTACTGGGGATTGAGCTGGAAACCCGGGCATGTGCCCTCACCAGGAATTGAACCGTGACCTCCTGGTTCATAGGTTGATGCTCAACCACTGAGCCACACCAGCTGGGATATGCTCTTTATTTCTATGTTTTGCCTTATTGCACTGGCTAGGACTTTTAGTGAAATATTAAAGAAGATGCAGAGCTTTTGTGGTTTTTGTCTTTTTGTTATATTTTTTGAGGTTGCATTTATCAATCTCATATGAATTTGGGATTTTAAGAAATGATAGAAAAGAGTTTCTCACTGAAAATTATTTTACAACTGTCCTTTTTAATGTTTTTTGGAAAAAAAGATGCTAGGGAGGCTCTGAGTCGGAGATGAGAGAAAAAGAGATGTAAAGAGACAGTACAGTAGTCTACGTATTTCTTTTTATAATGTTTGAGAATTGTAATACAAAAACTTGAGCTATTTTGAAATTAATTTTTTATTAGTGTGCTCTAATCACACACCACTCTTGAGACAGTACTATGTGGGTGAGAGCTGTTTAAGTGTCATATTACCAAGGATACAAAAGGTATCCACACTCACTTTTAACACATGGGTCTGTTTATTGATGCAAAGTGAGATAAAATTCAAGTGGCCTGACAACTTTAAGTATGATTTCAAGAATGTTTGGAGGGGTGGGAGGAGGTGGCACAAGGTATAAGGGGGATAAATGGTGATGGGAAATTTTTAAATTTAATTTAATTTAAAATTACTGGTCATTTCTTCTACCATGCAAGGGACGTGCCCTCTTCTTTAATTCCTCTCCTCCCAGGTTATGATTTCTGTCCATTTTTTGGAGAAAATTGTTAGATATCCTTTGCCTTGTCCTATAAGATTTAAGCTAAACCTTGTGGACTTTAAGTTTATAATAAAACATGTCTATTTAGAGATATTGCTAAATAAAAGTGGTTTCTCCTTGAGAAAAATTCTGTAATACACTACTTTTTCTTCTTTTACTCTGAATTGAGAACATAAATTAGAATTAATTGTGAAAACTGTAAAATGTTACCACTCTATATCTGTGTGTGTTAAGATTGTGTGTGATTGTTGCTTTCTCTTTTTTTTAGGACTTTATATTTTCAAAAATTTCTATAATGAACATATATTTATAACTAGATAAAAAGTAAATAAACCATGTTAATCTAAAAACACAAATAAAATTATTAAATTGAAAGAAAAAAGAATGATTAATAAATATATGACAAGATTCTCATTCTTAGTAGACATCATGAATGCAAATTGAAGCTCTAATGTGACACTGTTACATACTCAACACAATAGTTAAAATGGAAAAAGACAAAAATCTGTTAGGATTAGTCAGGCTATGGAACAAACAGAACATTCATGCACTGATGTTTGGAGTGTAAATTGGCACAATCACTTTGAAAAATTGGTAATATTTACCAAACACTACCATGCATTTGGACTGTTAGTAGGTTACAGTCTTAAGTAGATGTCCAAGATAAGTGTATGCATATGCTTGACAAAAGACATGTACAAGACTTCTTAGCAGCACTATTGAAATTGTTCCAAATTGGAAGCTATCCAACTCTTCACTAACAGTAACATGGACCATGAAATTATGGCATATTCACACTGATATACACTGAGTGGCCAGATTATTATGACCACCTGACGTTTGTAGGCAAATTAGCTATAATTTCGTGCTGAAGTTGCTAGAGGGCCAGACCATTGTAAATAGGGAAGCAGGTTGTTTACCACAACAGTAGAAGTGATTTTTTTCTGAAGATATGGGTAAACTACACGATTTAACAGCCTTTGAACGTGTTCTATATATATATATATATATATATATATATATATATATATATATATATACATACACATATACACACACACACACATACATACATATACACTGAGTGGCCAGATTATTATGACCACCCATCAGTACTGCGTTGGGCCACCTTTTGCCTTTAATACTGTGACGATTCTTCTTGGCATTGACTCCACGAGATGTTGAAAGGTGATGCGAGGAATCTGACACCATGCCTGATGAATAGCACTGCCCAGTTCTGTAAGATTTGATGGTTGTGGAACCAGCTGCCTGATGGCTCTTTTGACTTTGTCCCACAAATGCTCAATTGGATTGAGATCTGGTGATTGTGGGGGCCACCTAAGCAAGGTAAAGTCTCCCTCATGTTCTTGAAAGCACTCCTGCACGATACGAACACCGTGGCATGGCGCATTGTCTTGTTGGAAGAAGCCATCTCCATTGGGATACGCCATCAACATGATAGGATGAACTTGATCAGCAATGATACTTAGGTATGTTGTGCTATTCAGACGTTGTTCTACATCCACCAGCTTGAAGGGTTGTACTCATGCATGTGGGGTGCATGCTTTCATGCTGTTTCCGCCAAATTCTCACTCTGCCATCTGCATGATGCAACTGGACGTGATTCATCGGGCAACATGACTTTTTTCCAATGCTCGACTGTCCAATCCTTGTGTTCCTGTGTGAACTGGAGACATTTTATCTTGGTAACTGCAGACAGCAAAGGTGTTCAAACAGGCCTTCAGCTTCCATATCCCATACAATGCAGTGTACGGCTAATTTGCCTACAAATGTCAGGTGGTCATAATAATCTGGCCACTCAGTATAGAGTATATGGCATAGTCACACTGATTCACAATAATATAATGAATCTCAAAAACATAATGTCAAGTGAAAGAAGCTAGACACAAATTAATACATACTATATTCATTTACATAAAGTTCAAAAGTAAACTAAACTGATCTATGGTGCTAGGAATCAAGATAGTAGATAGCCCTGAGCAGGGTAAGAATGAAAGGAGGCGTGAGAGGGCTTCTGGGATTCTGATAATGCTCTATTTCTTAACATGCGTGCTACCCATGGATTTGCTCAATTGGTGAAAAATTACCAACTAGTACACTTATGACTGAGACACATTCTTATGTATTTAACACACTTAAAAAAATTCAGTATGTTCTTATTTAGGCAGTATGGCAACTAACAGGTGGAGTAAGATACGACTAACACCAACATACAACCTTATGGACTTGAAGGTTATAAAGGGTCTGTTTATTGATGCAAAGTGAGATAAAATTCACTTTGAAAGCAAACCGCAGCTTTCAGAACACAGTTCATCTGCCGTGGCATTCGAAGAATCAGTGACACCTCGGTCCACTGCCTTGCTAGTAATGTCCGTTCTTTAGGTAATTTGACACATGGAATAAAGTGAGTGATGCTTTACTTTTAATGTGCTGTTGCTAACGTTTTATTAAGATTGTTACATTGCTATTCATAAGTGAAACTGGTCTATAGGTTTCTTTCTTGGTGCCATCTTGATCAAGTACTGGGATCAAAATGACACTCGTTTCATAAAATGGCCTTGGAAAATTTCCTTCTTTTCCCATGCTCTGGACTACGCTAAAGAGTGCTGGGACTATCTGATCTTTAAAGGTAGATAGAAAATAGAATTCCCCTGTGGAAGCTGGACCTGGTGCATTGTTTAGTGGAACGCTTTACTTTTTTTTATTTCTTCACTGGTAATTAGTCTGTTTAGACAGGTGAGTTTTGACAAGTAGTGCTTTTTTTTGAAAATGATGCCTTAGATCACAGTGTTATCGTAGGCTAGTTTCCTAATAACTGGGAGCCTCAGTTTCTCTGTCTGAGGGAGGGAGAGAATGACAGAACGCCTTCACATGTGGAAAACTCCTGTCTGGTAAGTAGCAGGTGCTTGGTAAATAGTAGCCAGGATGCTAGCAAACCTCAGCTTTCACAGCACAGTTCATCTGCCGTGGCATTTGAAGAACCAGTGACACCTGAGTCCACCGCCTTGCTAGTAATGTCCGTTCTTTAGATAATTGGACACATTGAAAATTTTTGCTTTTTCAATTTTCCTTATTGTTTTCAAAGCAATTTCACATATACTGTATTGTTTTCACATAAGAATTGAAGATGGTGGTTTATAAATATATCTATTTAAAAATATCTCTTAAAAATTTCTGAACATGAAATTCATAGATGCTCATCAAAGAAACTTTAGACATTTTAGAAATGCCTAAAGTGTAGAAACTTACTATCCTAACACCAAAAAACAGGCACTCACATAATGGTGTTTTCACCTAAAACATTTCCTGTGCATTTAAGAATAAAAGTTGTGATTCAACTTTATATGCAATCTTGAGTCCTGGTTCTTAAGCTTACTATACTGAAAACAACGACTTCATCATCTCCAGTCCAGTCTCAGCACAGCATCCCACCCAATAACAACTCCGATGTGACTCTAAGAAGCCTGGAGAGATAAGGTCGAACTTTACTCAGTGTCTCTTAAGGAGATGCAGATCGAAGCAGGTGAAATAAGAAAAACTCCATGAAAAGTAGAGCAGTGTAAAATGGATTTGGGGATGTTTTGGTGTTTTCACGAGTAGCACTTCTCTGACAATTTCTACGGATGGTAACAGGATAACAACTCTTTTCTTGTTTGTCTTCCTTTAGCCTTTTGGGCTAATTGTCCATCCACATGGACTCTCCTAATTTGATAGCAATGGGATCATCAGTTGGGCATACAGTGGCTCTGCTAAACACTACATTTCCCACACTCCCTTGAACGTGGTATTGTGATCAAGTTCCAGCCAATGGGGTATGTGTAAACTGATTCTCATCACTTCCAGATTGTGGCCCCGAAGGGTAAGGGTGTTTCCTTTCCTTCCCCTTTCATCCATCTCCTTGACTAGGATATAGGAATTAGAACAGTCATCTTGACTGAGGAGATGGAAACTGTGCTGTGAATGGCAGCGGCGCAGAATAGAAGGAAGGGGTCTCTGAACTGGGAATCCAGTTCCGGACAACCTGCCTGGATTTCTCTGCAAGAAAATTATACTTCAGTCATGTTAAATAGAAGTTTCTCTGCTAGAGCAGCCAAGTCTAAATCCTAACAATACATCTTCTCACATGAGTTTATAGTCGGTTCTCACTGGCTTTACGCTTATGCTGTCCTCTGGCCCACTGGCCTGGCGTCTCTGTGAATGCCTTACCCAAGGTGGCTGGTGCCCATCCCTGCTGCCACCCTCCTCCACCCAAGCTCATCTGTTCCCATCCTTTCCTTCTACACGGGTGCCTCTCCATCTCCGTTAAGGAGAAGACTCTATTAAGCACTTAAGTAAAAGTGATTAAAAACTTTAAAGAAACGGGATTTTAATGGCTGAAAATGTTCCATTGTAAAATTTTAAAATCAATCCTTATCATTGGCTGTTTAGGTTGTTTCCAAAAGGTTGCCATTACAAACAAGAACAAGGCACAGTGGAAGGAAAATGGGCTGCGAGAAAGCGAGAAAGGTGGTGGGAGTTTGACTTCAGCCCTCCCACCTGCCATGTGTAATCTGGGGCAGGCCTTTCTCCTCTCTGGCCTTCAGTTTTCTCATTTGTACGATAAACACTACAATGCCCACCTCGCTGACTTGTTCTGACGATTAGATAAATCAGCTAGCACAGCAGCATTCACACATTAAATGAGTCCAGGCTTCTTAGAGTTTGTTATAGCAGCCTTAACAAACGGTAGTTATGAACAAAGGGGTGATAGCATTTTTTGTACATAATGCTATTTCTGCATACCAAAATTTTTCTTAAGTGATAAAATTTCTGAAGTGGGGGATTATTTGTTCAAAGGACAGAATGTTCTTTAGATTTCTAATACGTAGTTGGTAGGACTTACTGACATTTCTCAAATTCAGAAACCAAAGCTCAGAGAAGTTAAGTGATTCAGCTATGGTTTTAGGAGTCCAGATTAAACCCATATTTCCTAACTTCTGTCTTGGGAAATTTCTACTAATTGTTACAGACCCCAAACCTTAATCCTTGCATCGTGGGAAACTGAATTAAAACCCTTCATGGAAACCAGCTGTGTATGCGCTTCCTCGTAGACATACTGTTTCATTCTGATTGTCCTTCCCTCAGAAAACGTCTGGGCATGCAGTAAGGAAGGGGGTGTGGTGAAAGGCCATCAGCTCTGGTCAGGGAACCAGGAGGCCTGATGTTTCTTCCCAGCTCTGTCATCGCCTCTTCGTGTTATCTTGGCAGACCCGTCAGCATATCTGGATGACAGTCACCGTGTCTGTACAGTGATAGCCCTTCTGTTTCCTAAGGTCACTTGTTTAAAGTCCTCTGATTAAGTGGAGTGATGTGGACCCATCTGGGTCATCAAAATGAAGTTGCCTTCCTATATGCCTTCTACTAAGTGCTCTGCCACCGCTGAATCAATGGCTGCAAATGTGTGCACATTAGTCCACATTTTCTTTCAAAATATAATATCTTCAGACACAGAAAGAACAACCCATGTCTGCATATTCCATAAATGTTCATTAGAAGGTAGTATTGAGAATTTGAAGTTGGGTCTACTAACGAGTTTAATGTCCGAGAAAAACATGTGTTCGTGTGGTTCAGGATCAGAAGGAAAATGAAAAAATGAAAGCTATTGGATTTGATGACTAGCATAAGAGTAGAATTTTTCCATTATCCTCAACGTTGTTCATGCAATGCCAACATCAACAACAATAATACTTCCTAAGATGCTGGGGGTAAATTTTGGCTTTGAGAACTTTAAAAAAGTAAAAGTCTTGTTCTTTAAAACATTTTCCCCCACCCTGGCTCGTGTTCTCAGTGGTTAGAGTGTTGGCCTGCACAATGAAAGGTCCAGAGTTCAATTCCTGGTCAAGGGCACATACCTGGGTTACAGGTTTGATCTCCAACCCCCGGTCAGTCAGGGTTTGTGAGGGAGGTAACCAATTGCTGTGTCTCTCTCACATCGATGTTTCTTTCTTCTCTCTTCTCCCCCCCCCCCATCCCTGCTTCTCTCCTCATCCATCCCCCCCTTCCACTCTAGAAATCAATGGGGAAAATATCCTCGGGTGAGGACTAACAAAACAAAAAAACCCCCAATTCCCCCCCACCCCAAATCCTGTTTGAGTCACAATGAGTAAACATAATAGATGTGGGAAGCCTTCAAGTGGTCTCTAAAACTGGCCAGAATCTATGCAAAGGCAGATTTCGGCACAAAGCTTATTTAATGGGTTTTGAGATAAAGGCAGGGGCCCATCTGAGTCAGGACACACCTGCTCACTCCAACACTTCCCTCACTCCAGTCTCTCTGCAACTATCCGAGAGGCAATTAGTGATAGCTGCTTGCCCTCCCGGCCTCTTCCCTGTGATTTTGAAAGCACGGGGTCCCCTTTACATCCACACTTCTCAAGCAGGGGTGGTTGGGCCCCCTACCCCCACACCCGGGGTCTTTATCCATGTCTGGAGGTATTTTTGGTTGTCATGCACTAGGAAGGTGTTTGCTGTCTAGACTGGGTAGAGGCCAGGGATGCTGTTAAGCCTCCTGCACAGGACAGTTCCCACAGCAAAGACAAATCCAGCCCCAAATGTCACTAGTGCTGGTTGAGAAACCCTGCGGTAGAGATAAGGGAAGTGAAGACAGGGTGGGGGCTCCTGGCCTAGTCCCCGTGGCAGGCTGTCATTTGCAAAGGGCACGGAAAGTAAGTAAAGGGTCACGGCCAGTCCTGCAGTTCCGCCCGGTGACATCATCAGCCCCTGAAATCGGGACCAGGAAGCTTTGTCTGGATGTTGACCAACCTCCCTGGAGTCTGCCCACATGTGGACGCAGGAAATTGGACTTTGACATACACTCCTACACACTCAAGGCTTCTTCGTGCCAATTGCCCTTTCTGCGAAGCCTGTTTCTCACCCAGCAAGCTTCCTGCAAAACCAGTTTCTCAAGTTTGACAGCATATCCCTGACAAGTCCAAATCTCCTCTCTCTTGATTATGTGAACTCAAAGGGCATGTAGGCAAGGAGGCCAAATACGAGGTGAAGGGGAAATTGGCCTAAAAAGAGAAGCTATCTGAAACTATCACAAAGCCAGCAAGTCCTAGTGAGGAAGTGCATGGAAAATTGGCACAGACTCCACCCAAAGGATGACGACGGGGCAAGAGCTGGCGAGTTTAGTTCTGAGAGTTGGCTTGCGGCATTGAAAAGGGAAAGGAACTGGTCAGAGACCCTGAGCCAGAGAGGAAGAGGGTTCAGAGACAGGATAAAATAATGCCCAGGCCTCAAGAGTGAGGAACAGGAACCTATCACCGGACCCTGCCTTGGTGACAATGTTTCTTACAGCCTCTGGCTTTTTACTTTAATTTTGTATTCACTGTGCAACTCTGACCTCAATGTGTTTTTCTAAGATCATGGCTTTCTGTTGATCAGCTGAAATGAAGACGTGACTGCCTTTGCCTTAAGTTAATAAACGAGCATTTGGGCTTGCCGAGCGCTGCCCGCTCACCCCCAGTGAGTCTGAATGGCAGGACCCACAATGCCAAGGAGCCCGGAAACAGCAGGAGGCCTTTGGTGACTTCCATGGCAACGCGATGAGAGCCCATCTTGCCTCAGGGGCGTCCTTCTGTAAGGCGGTATTAGCCATGGATTTCAGCAGGAGTGGGTCCCTGTGACAGATACAAACAGCACAGCGCACAGCACAGCTGTGCTCCCGGAAGCCCAGGCCCTTTCCGTCTTTAGGGTTGACAACATTGAGGGAGGGAAGACAGAAAATAAGGCCTCTGGAACACCAGGTTACTTGGCTATCCCCCTCCTGTGGAAGGGGTTTGTCTTCCCATCAGTCCAGCCAAGGATATAATCGCATTAATTAACCAAGACAATATGTGGCAAGGGAAAGGGAGGGCCTTTTAAATCCAGAGGAGTGGGACAGATGGATGAGCCTGAGAAGGTCATTTAGCATAAAAGGTTTTTCCAGCGTGAAGCTCAGAAGAATCCCTGGTACAGTTGTCGAGGCCAACGTGGTTAAGAGAGAAGGGACCAGGCGAGGCAGGCAGGGCCCTCTCTCCTGGTGCCTCCTGACATTCTGAGCCCTGGGCACATACTCCTGGTGGTTTAGGCCTTCTCCCAGCTCCTCCGCCCACCAGCTCTGGAATTTCTGCAGTCTTAAATCTGCTGCTTCAGACTTTGACTTTGCCCACCTCGGATTCTGGGACTGAGCCCGCTCAGACTCGGTCTGCTTCTCTACTTTGGGTCTCCTCTTGGCTTCATCACACCCAGATCTGTCGGGCTGCTTAAATGGATTCAATTAAAGATTCCACCAGAGGTGTACAATCGTGCATCCCCTCGACTGACTGTTGTATTCCTACGCCCTTTACCTGAGATCAACACAACCACAGAACAATTCTGGGCTAGGAGAATACCACCCACACTGTCACAGAGCATATGAAGACCCGCGGAAAGCCTGTAGAGGCCAAATGATAGCTATGAAGCCCGTGTAGCAGCCAGGAAAGGGGCTTGTGGGTGAAACGTTTCTGAGAAATATGATAGGAATGTACATGATGTCACAAGGATATTTCTCAAAGTCAATGCTACCAGAAATATCTAGGTCTCCAGTTCCAGTTCTGCATTTGAAGTTAGAGGCCAGGAATCTTAACTGTAACAAGCATTCCTGTGGCTCTTACGACTTTAAAGAATGAGCGCCATGATGGAAAGAACTGTGTGCGTAGGACCTAACCCTGCAGTAAGGCCTTATGTCAGATGCAGTGGGATTCTTTTTTATTCTCACCCGAGGATATTTTTTTTATTGATTTTTTTTTTTTATCCTCACCCAAGGATATTTTTCCATTGATTTTTCGAGAGAGTGAAAGAGAGAGGGAAAGACAGAGAGAAATATCATTGTGAGAGAAACACATCGATTGGTTGCCTCCTGCAAGAGCCCTGACCAGGGCCTGGGCTGGGGAGGAGCCTGTAACTGATGTACATGCCCTTGACCAGAATTGAACCTGGGACCCTTCAGTCCGCAGGCCGGTGCTCTATCCACTGAACCAAACCAGCTAGGGCTGTTCATTTTTATTGATTTGAGAGAGAGAGGAAGTTGGGGGCTGGGGAGAAACAGAAAAACACTGATGAGAGAGAGAAACATTGATCTGTTGCCTCTCAAACAAATGGACTCAAACCTGCAACCCTTTGGTGTATGGGACAACGCTCCAACCAACTGAGCCACCCAGCCAGGGCCAGTTGTAGTGAGATTCTTGATGGATTTTTCTTACACCACAATTTGTACTACTGCTGTTTTATTTTTATAGTGCAAAGTGAAGTACTTTACTTTTACAATCACAAATAAAGACAAAAAAATAGATAAAAAGGAGGAAGAGGGCATTAGATGGAGAAGGACCTACAGACAGGGACCCAGGTAGAGAGCCCTAAGAGCCCAGGTGAGAGATGGGAAAGACAGGACCTATGAGATGTGGATATAGAAGGGGGACCTTTAGACCTACTGGAAAACTTGGGTTTGACACCAGCTCTGCATCACCTGCTGTTAGCTTGGGTAAAATATTGAGGCCAGGTTTTTGTGAAGTCTGAATTTAATAACTGCTGACGTCATGGCACACTTTCTATATGCCAGTCCCTGTTCTCAGTGCTTTACATACATGATCTCATCCAATCATCAGGGAAACACTTTGGGACAGAAATTATTATCATTCCAACTTTTTGGAGTAGAAAAGTGAGAAACAGAGAGGTTAAGTAACTTGCCCAAAGACACTCAGCTAGGAAGGGGCAGAGCTGAGAAAAAAGTATGAAAGCTCACTTTGTAAGGTCATGAGGCAGGTGTTTTGTGATTTTTGTTTTGGTTACCATTGTTTGCTTTTGTTTTTTAAATGGCAGAGTAATCCCTTTAATCAGAAGGCAACCTTTTGATCCTTCTCTGTGACTTTACACTTTGTCCACTCTGTTCCCCAAGCGTTCTTCTCGTTGAGATCAGCACCACCTGAGACAGGCTCTTACCTGGATCTGCTGGGAAACATCATCCTTCCTGCGACAAGTACTAAGTATTGTCACATGGAAGTCCGGTGGAGGCCAGCATCTTTGCACTGCACCTGCCCTGCGCCTGAGAGGTGTTACCGACACGATGAGCTCCATGAATTGGCTCTTCAGCAGGGCTTGGGTTTCAGTGTCAATAGACCTGGGCTCAAGTCCCAGCCCTGCCACCTGCCGGCTGTGCAATGACGGGCAACTCATTTAGCCCACTGGTTACAATCCAACCTGCTGCACTTGGGGATTACTGGGTTCTTAAAAAGCCCTTCAGGAGATTTGAATGTGCAACCAGCGCTGAGCACCTCTGATACACCTCTCCAAGATTTTTGTTCCTTATGTGTAAAATGGGAGTTACCAGTCATAACAAAACTTACTTTTTGAGTAGCTATAAACATTTTCTCATTTATCCATTAGAGAAAAAAAACAAACCCCCAAAACAGGAATCCAGCACTATTTATCTCTTATTTCACAGTTAGTTTGTGGTTAGTGGCAGAACTGAGCCTCCCACCCAAGTGCCCCGACTCCGGCTCCTTCCACCGCCTGACATCACTCCGTCAACACATTGTTCACACACAGTTGTTCTGAGGAACAACCAAGAAACTCCTAGCACAATGTCTAGTACATAAGTCACTAAATGAAAACTAATAACAAGTATTTATTGATTTTAGAGAGGAAGAGAGAGGGAGAGATAGAAACATCAATGATGAGAGAGACTCATTGATTGGCTGCCTACTGGGGATTGAGCCCACAACCCAGGCATGTGCCCTTGACTGGAATCAAACCCAGGACTCTTCAATCCACAGGCCGATGCTCTATCCACTGAGCCAAACCAGCTAGGGCTGAATAATAATTATTAACTTGAGATTGGAATCTATTGGAATCTACATCTTTCAAAATGTCTTGAAGCACTTATCTCTCTCTCTCTCTTTCTCTCTCTCTCTCTCCACACACACACACACACACACACACACACACACACACACACACACACATATATATATATATATATATAGCCCGGTGCATGAAATTCGTGCATGGGTGCGGGGATTGTCCCTCAGCCTGGCCTGCACCCTCTCGGGGCCCCTCGGGGGATGTCCAACTGCCGGTTTAGGCCCTGGGAGATCAGGCCTAAACTGGCAGTCGGACATCCCTCTCACAATCTGGGACCACTGACTCCTAACCACTCACCTGCCTGCCTGCCTGATTTCCCCTAACCACTCTGCCTGCCGGCCTGCTCGCCCCCAATTGCCCGCCCCCGCCGGCCTGATCACCCACAACTGCCCCCCTCTGCTGGCCTGCTCGCCCCCAACTGCCCCCTCGCTGGCCTGATCACCCCTAACCGCCTCTGTCTCAGCCCTACCACCATGGCTTTGTCTGGAAGGACATCCAGAAGGTCTCCTGGAAGTTCTCCTGATCTAATTAGCATATTATCCTTTTATTAGTATAGATATTTAAATATATTTTTATTGATTTCTGAAAGGAAAGGAGAGGGAAAGAGATAGAAGAAACATCAATGATGAGAGAGAATCATTGATTGGCTGCCTCCTGCATGCCCCCTACTGGGGATCAAGCCCACAACCTGGGCACGTACTCTGACCAGGAATCAAACCAGCAACCTCCTGATTCATAGGTTGACGCTCAACCACTGAGCCAGGCCGGCTGGGCTCCTTTATATTTTTTAAAGGCAAGGCAATGGGTTCTTTCCCAGTGATTACTGGATGCATAAGATTAAACATCAGGGCCTTGCCCCGGTCCTGCATTTCTCAGGCTAACTTTGCTCAGCCGCGGTCTGCATCCGGAGGTCCTTTGCAGCCACTCCCACACGGTCTGTTAGGGAACAGAGGAGCACGATGCCTTCCCGCCAGGGTGGGAAGTGTTGGTGACATAATGCAGCTGGTGCTGTAGCACCTTTGTCTTCGTGAGGGTCTCGTTTCAGGAAATCTCTGACTGTTGTCTTTGGGTATCTGGATGACTTACTGATCCAGTCCAGAAATACCAGAGTTGTGGGCAGCGCCTGCCAGCCCAGTGGGCCAGCCGAGGCCTGTGCAGTCTCTTGGTGACAAGGAGGTGTATGAAGGGCACGGCATGTCAGCAAATCCTCCCCCCCACCCCCTTGAAGTCCTCTGCTCACTTTCTCTGTGTGTCAGAATCACCTGCAGGCTTGTTAAATGCCCATTTCTGGACCCCATGCCTGAGGTTCTGATTGAGTACAGTTGTGCAATTTGAACTAGTTCTCAGGTGATGCTGGTCAGGAACTTGGAGAACTAGTACTGGACTAGAGAGAACAGCCATCATGATCACCTGGGTTTTGGGAAGCTGACTCTTGGGGATTTCATGATGACTTTGAGGCAACCTCACACCATGCCTGGCCTGGCCCAGGAACTCCCTTTGGTCTCATTGAGGATAGAAGTCCACAGTGAGGCGTGGGGGCTGTGATGTTGGGCAGACCCAAGACCAGGAGTCTAGAAACTCTAGGTGATACCAAGGCTGGACAGGGACCATCTGGAGTTCAGAAAGTCTTACATGCTCGCAGTGACTATCAAAGTACAGGGAGAAACAGCAAAGTCTAGGGAAAGCTTAATTGGGTTGGTGACGCTGATGAGTGGGGATACTACCACCATGACTGGTTCTCGGGCAGAAGGACTTGATATTCTGTATGCTTACACTTTTGGCTGCAAAGGGAGCAGAAAGGGAGGCGATGTACTGTGCTCGCAGGGGAACAAGTGATAAGGAAGAGAGAGTCAGACAGATGTGCTCTGTGCCTGACTGGGGCCAAGTCCCAGGGGCAACCCTGGCTAAGCTGTGTGAAATATGCTTGTGATGGACGTGTGCTGTTGCCATGGGAAATCTAAAAATAATATTTTGTATGATGCCTAGTGAGGCAAGACGTTGACCTTGAGAGACCGTTTTGGTAGAAAATGACTAATGGCGATGGCTTTTGCACACTGTAGACAATTAGCACTCAGGCCAACCACGGCTTTGCATCTGCTGGTTCAGTCCCAACCCCTGAAGCGTCACCTTCATTCATTTTGAAATTGCACTGCATTCTGCGACATGATCACGAGCAAGCGAGATGGCAAAGCTGAGGTTAGGAATGGTTAACTGTGTTCCTGTAGTGCACAGCGAAACGCTGGCAGAGCCCCAAGCCTCTCCTAAGCGTCTCCATTAATCATTCAGGCTCTCTGTGACATTTCCAGACCAAATGAGGACACACGGCTTTAGGAGAGAAAAGAACACGACCCAGCCTGGGACTTATAATTATTCTCATGAAGAAAAACGCCGCACGTTGCCTCATCCTAATAAAAAAACATTTGAAACCAACTGCTCATCTATTGGTCACTTGTTTTTATTGGAGAATCTAAATAGCATTAGGGCGATCGGCGCGCTGCAAAATGCACTGGTATCCAGGTCAGGGGAGGCTGTTTCCTGCACCAGGCGCCGCTAATGAAAAGGACGCCAGGGTCTGGATGCTTAGCATTCTCCGTCGGTAAGCACGTTTCAGTTTTGTCTTCCACATGTTTTCCCCTTAATGGAGTTTTAATTTGATTGAAAAGTGTAGTCACTAAAATAAGGGTGAGTGATAGCAAGGAAGTATCAAGATGAGGAAGCACAAAAATGGAACAGGAAGTGAAAAAATTTCCAGTGTGATGACTGACAGTTAAAAACGAGAAAGGCTGAGAAAATCTCCCAGAGCTGATAATGGCCTTCGACACAGTAATTACACTAAAAGGGATGGGAACGTAATGGGAGACAGTGGAGTTTGACAATGCTCGGCTCATCATCTCTGAGGGCTTTTTCAGAGCATTTTTTAAAGAAAAGGTCCATAAAGCGAACCTTAGTGCATTCACCAGGTTGAATATTCACCGGGGTGTCATTTTGAGACATTCTCAGACCAAGCAAACGTTACTACTGTCGCCATCTGACGGGGACAGCTCCTCATCTATTCTGACTACGTTTTGATGACCAGATCAAACCTAAACATCCCTGTTACCTGGTGCTTTCAGCCACACAGATGCTTGTTAGCATTTGCTTTGTCAATTCCTCTCTTTTCATCCCCGTGCCTTATTTCTTTGAGGCCTACAGGGTTTTTCTGTGGACAATAGCAAAAGCAAACAAAAGAAGAACAATACTGGAGTTAGCAAGGACACTTCGTGTCCAATCTCGTCTCTGATCGGTGCTGACATTTGGAGGATTGGTTATGTATGCTTCTTTATAATCCTTGGATCATCCCACATGGCTGAGTTAACGTTCTCTCAAAACATGGGAGAATCAGTTTTAGTAACATCACAGTCTTTCTCCTAAGGGCTTAGCATAAAAGATAAAGGCAAGAGACATCTCTGAATATTTTTCTGGAAAGTTAATTTCATTTCATGAAGGAAGAGCTGGAGAAGGTATGTGAAACTATCTCAGGAGGTCTGAGTCACTGTTTCTTTTTTAAAAATATATTTTTATTGATTTCAGAGAGGAAGGGAGAGGGTGGGAGAGATAGAAACATCAATGATGAGAGAGAATCATTGATCGGCTGCCTCATGTATGCCCCCTACTGGGGATTGAGCCCGAAACCTGGGCATGTGCCCTTTATTGGAATCAAACCCCGGACCCGTCAGTCCCCAGGCCAACGCTCTATCTACTGAGCCAAACCAGCTAAGGCTGAGCCACTGTTTCTACTGGTAACCTGACTCAGTCTTTGTCTGAACGTGGTGGTTGGGATGGGGAAGAAGAGGCTGCCTGGGTCACTTATCTGACCAACGCTATCACCAGCCATCACACTACCCCAAGGCATTGCCAGGCAGAGTCCTGCTAATGCTCTCATCGTGTTTCCCTTCCTACCTCAGCCCTTATTGCCACCTGCACACTGTTTGCTTTCCAGAGGAGGTGGGCCATGGTCATTGCCCACGAACCTCCAAAATGATGCCCACAGATCTGATGCCTCAGTAACTGTCCAGGTGGGGAAGATGCTTTCATAACATGTGAAAACCACTCAGACTCCTGCCTCATCCCCTCCTTTGGGGGGAGGCCAAGCTGGAATGAGGTGGCAGGACTGATGGTAGGGTAATGGGAAAACTCTGGAAGGAAGAGGGCCTTTATGCCACAAGCTGGAAAATGGCATGATATCTTTCATAGCTTCTGCCTGTGGTGACCTTGACCATCATGCCCAGTTCTGCAAAGCATCCTGGCCTCTTGGACACATCCCCACAAACTTACTTTGGCAGGAAAGGAGGCCATTGCTCATCATGCACCCCACCCATTTCCAACCCTGGAAGGAATCTTCTGAGACAAGTGAAGTTGGTCTTATTTTTGTGGAAATAAACAAAGACCAACCCAATAAGAAAAGCAGAGGCTACTTATTCAGAGCTTGCCCTAGCAAGAGAGGCAGCCACCAACACTGTGGTTGGCAGAGACTCAATGCAGGCAGAGGAGTGGAAGAGCTTCATAGAGGAAAGAGGGGAGGCTCCCGGTGTGCCCTGGTTGGAGGCTCCTGGCCTGGGGAGGCTGCTAACTGGAACTGGGGTGTCCTGGATGATTGGCTAAGGGAGTATGTTCAGCTTTTCCTGATTCTTCCTAAGTTGGAAGTGGGGACAAATATATGGGAAGCTTACAGTTATTAATCAAGTCCTAGCCATTTTTGACCAATTGTTAGAAGGGCTACTGTTTAGCTTCCTAGATGGGCTGCTAGAGCTAGTGGTCTGACTTGCTACAAGTCTGACTTGCAGATAGGGGGCCGGCTTCCTGAGCTGGTTGCTGCCACTGCTACTGTTATATCTGGTCTGGCCATTGCCCATTTGTATATTTAGTCTCTTTCCTTCATTTTATGGCCCCAAGTTTCCCCCCAAAAGGATAACAGATTGGGGACCACCAATAGCAAGATGAAGAGTAGAATGAGGTGGAGGAGCCCTGTATTCCCAAACCCAAAGGACCTACTGAAGACGGATGGCTCTCCCATCTAATCTAATGCATCATAATGCACGGTCCATGAATTTCCTAAAATACTCCCCCGCCCCCCCCCCCCCCCCCGCCCATGGTGCCCTTCACTTACACACCCAGCTCTAAAATAACTTTCTCCATATCCACCCTTCTTTAGTCCTCATCTTCTCTTTCTAAACTCCATCTCAAAACATGAGACATTGGTGTGACATTTGCAAAAAGCAAAGAGGTTAAGATTGAGTGTGCCGGCAGAGCCTTCCTGGGAGAGGTGAGGAGGAGGCGTATCCTGGGGCAAGTAATTCTTATCCTGTGCAGTGGGAAGGCCTCTTTAACTGTGTTGGCTTGCTGAGTGAGAGGACAGCCACAGCCAGGGGCAGGCAGCAAAGTGAGGAGTGAGCACGGGATTTGATGCTTCCTCGGGGCCATGCAGGTCATAGGAATCATACCATTCACCTGGCCTTCCAGGTTGGAGATGGAATGAAAGCATTTGGACGGTCAACAGCCCCCTCAGGTCACGTACGAAATTCTGTTCCCATAGATTAAACCACATAGATTCAAAGCCCAGAGATACAAAAAAAGTCAGTGGCTAGGAATCTGGGAAAGAAGCCACAGAGAGCTGGGTCTGAACTGCCTTTGTTGGGTCTATAGAGAGGTTTCCATGTCTTCCTGCTTGTCCTTGACATGAAATTCATGTCCCTGGTGTTGTACAAAGTGTGGGGAATGTAATTGAAAACAAAATCCACGCCTAACCTCCAAAATCTCTCCACAAAGGTGGAAAAGAAAACAGTTATATTATTGAATAAGCATTAAACCAGAATGAGAGGAGGATCATAGGCAACCTGCTGAAGGGATTGCAAAGACAAAATAATCTTGCTCTGATGATGCTACACGGATAAATTGATTACATTAGGTAGGTTTCCGCAAGGTGGAGTCAGGTAACAATTTAGGCCATTGGCTCCCAGGAAACTGGGAGATAGACTGTTATCTTCCTCAATGATTACATTGCAATGAGGTGGCTCCCAGGTCCTTGAGGAAACAGTCCTGAGTTGTAACACTGGCAAGTGACTTATATGGCCACGAAAAAGATTTAAGTACATTTGAAAAGGACAAAGAAATTCTGAAAGAAAAAGGAGAGGTGGGGTAAGCCCTTTTCCCCTTCCTTTCACGTGGGAGAATTAAGCCTCTTATTTTTAAACTAGAGGCCTGGTGCATGACATTTATGCACTGGGGGGTGGGGTCGAGGGAGGGAGGGAGGCCCTCAGCCCGGCCTGTGCCCTCTCACAGTCCGGGACCCCTTGGGGGATGTCCACCTGCCGGCTTAGGCCCGGGGAACAGGCCTAAGCTGGCAGTTGGACATCCCCCGAGGGGTCCTTAGCACGGCCGCAGAGGCAGGAGAGGCTCCTGCCACCACCGCTGTGCTTGCCAGTTGTGAGCCCAGCTTCTGGCTGAGTGGCACTCCCCCTGTGGGAGCGCACTGACCACTAGGGGGTAGCTCCTGTGTTGAGCGTCTGCGCCCTGGTAGTCAGTGTGCATCATAGCAACTGGTCGTTCTGTCATTCTGCCATTCGGTCAATTTGCATATTAGCCTTTTATTATATAGGATTTATAGTTGCCCTTAGAACAGCCCCACCTGACTCAGGACTCAAGGGCTTGGGCAGGTTTAGAGGGACTCCAGGGACCTGCAGCCACCAAGCCTGGCAGGGACACCGGGCTGTGCAGGCAGTTTCCCTTCCAGATGAGGTTCTGTCTTCCCTCTGCTCCTGCAGCCCACAGTGAGGGAAGAGGGCTCCACATTCCTGGCTAGCCAAGCCCTCTTGGGCAAAGGTGGGGGGTTTATCAGGGTTTATGTTCCCCTTTGCTTCTCCCCACTCAGCCTTAACCTCCACCCACTCCCACCCATTCAGTGCTCACATTTTTATCTCTCACCCTGACTCACAAGATAAGGTTTCTATAATAATGGAAATAAGAGCAAAAACAAGCCTCAGGTGGTGAGTCAGAGTCATTCAACAAGCAACTTAGGAAGCCCTGCTCCTAAGGCTGACGCTGGGCTGCAGCAAGAAGTGGGAGAGAGCAGGGACCTGCCAGTGCATCACAGTCCTATCTGCACACATTTCCCCCATTTCCTGCTGTGCAGGCAAGATGCCTTGCCTCACCTCGCCTCAGGGTCCTTTTGTAAACAGACTGTTAGCCCCATTTTCTCTAATACTTTTCCTTATTTCGTTAAAGGTATTAAAGGAGAGTGGTCCATGCATCCAATTACCTTGCTGATCTTGCATAACTGGGCAAGCCCAAAGCTCTCCTTCTAATATAGCTTGCCTGACGCATGATCCCATAACTAAGGAACTAGTTGATGAGTGGAGGTGGAGGATCAGAAAAGGGTTCCTCTGATGGTGGGGCCTTAGGTATTACAGGCTCTACTTCAGGAGGAGGGGGTGGTGGTAAATCCTCCTGGCATTCTGAAGGCTTTTGATCCTCAATATGAAGTGGGCAGAGTGCAGCTCAAACAAGATCCCACATAGTTAATGATGACAAGGGCACTCGTTTTCCCTGGGCTGATTTCTCTTTAAATTCCTACCTACTTGTTCCCAGAGATCAAGGTCTAATGATCCAGCATCAGGGAACCAAGGATTATCCTATATAATAAAAGGCTAATATGCAAATTGACCAAATGGTGGAACGACTGGTTGCTATGATGAGCACTGACCACTTGGGGGCAGATGCTTAATGTAGGAGCTTCCCGGTGGTGGTCAGCGTGCTCCCCCAGAGGGAGCACCGCTCAGCCAGTGGCCGTGCTCACAGCTGGCAAGCACAGCAACAGTGGCAGGAGCTTCTCCCACCTCCATGGCAGCACTAAGGATGTCCGACTGATAGCAATCAGTTCGACATCCCCCAAGGGCTCCTGGACTGCGAGAGGGTTCAGGCAGAGCTGAGGGAGCCCCCGTGAGTGCAAGAATTTCATGCACCAGGCCTCTAGTAAATTATAACAGTCTGCAGCAGGCTCTTTAATTGTTCTTCTATAACCGAGGCACCATTTGCTTTTAATGACTGTTTCAGTAACAAAGAAATCTGTTACTTGGTGAACAGCTGCTGTCCTATTGTGAAACTTTAGCTGAGAAACAATTCCCTTGAACTTGGAAATCCCAAACAAGCTCCAATAACTTATTGCACAGTTACTTTCATTTCCTTCCTCTTTGTTTTCGAGGTTTCCGCCATGTCTTGTTGTGTTCCTTGGTCCTCACACAGGGCACCACTTTGCCGAGGCTGACCAGCAGACCCTGAGTGACGGATGAATCATTACTCTGACACAGCGTTTGCTGTGAAAGAGAGGGCTAAGGGACTGCCTGGATAAAGGAACCAGACAACCTTGATTGCCTGCCTTGTTAGGCTTTTATTGTAACAGCAGTTTGAGATAAAGTTTATCTTTTAGATACAATCAGTAGGGTAAGTAATCTTGGGAGGGCACATGTGTCTGCAGTGTTCTCTAAGCAAGGACACCTAAAGATTAAGCATAAGGATTCCAGTAAACACCTGGGGGTCTGCACAATGCCAGACTTGTTTGGAAAGGTCAAGGAACAATTAGGGGCACCACCTTCAGCACTCCCCTAAATTGGAATTCCAATAAACAAGAATGGCCGTTTTCAGCACACTCATTTTTTTCAGAATGTCCTCCTTACAAACTTTCCAACCAAGTCCTGTGCTTCCCTACATTGTAATACTATATGTAATACTTTAAACAACAAAGAATTAAAAAAAAATCCTCTGTGCTCTTCCTATTCATTCTTCCCTTCCCCCAATCCCTGGCAACCACTGGCAAAACTATGGAGACAGTAGAAAGATCAGTGGTTAGATATTGATTTTAAAACTCAGCTATCCTATTCAGCCAAAAAAACAAAAACATTCAATGCCTCTGTAGTCCCAGAGGACACCATTACTTAGGCTGAGTGGTCTATGGGGAAATTGAGATGGGATGAGGTGGGAGTGAGTGAAGGACAAAGAAGGGAAAGGTAAAAGGGTAACCAAAATAGCTGAAGAAGCTGTGAGCTCAAGAGCTTATGATAACACTAGAGGCCTGGTGCACGAATTCGTGCATGGGTGGGGTCCCTCGGCCTGGCTGGTGATCAGGGCCGAGGGGCCAATTGGGACAGGCCAGCCAGAGGGAGGGATCGTGGAGGTTGACTGTGGGAATGCACTGACCACTAGGGGGCAACTCCTACATTGAGCATCTGCCCCCTGGTGGTCAGTGCACGTTATAGCTACTGGCTGGTCATCTGGTCATCGGTCATCTGGTCGTAACAGTCATTTAGGCTTTTATATATATAGATTAATCTTGCAGCTCATCCTGTATGGATCGCCTCTTCTTTCTCAAGGAAGGGATATCTGCATATCTTTTTGGGACCAGTGCCCTGTTTGGTAGGAGCATTTTAGCACCTGTATCCTCATCTTGTCTCTACTCCTGTTCTAAGTTCTTTTGTCTAGCGACCTTGTTCCTCCAGGACTGGGATCTCACCTTGTCCCCTACAACTTGAGGGCCCCAAAGCCTGCCCTTGAAACCCTGAGCTTGTGGCTACACCCCTATTACCCACTGTCAGGTTCTCTTTTTATCTCCCAGAGCTTAACCCTGTGTCTCTCTCACTGCATGGTCCCCTCCTGAGCTGAGCCCCTGGATGGGCTGGTTCTGCTCCTGACAGGCATGTGCTAAAATCCTGACAGTGGCACAGATGCCCTATTAAGTATAGAAATGTACTTGAGCAGATCTTTAAGACAGAATGAACTGGAATTCAAGAAATCTTTGGAATAAACAGGTAAATGGAGAAAAACATAACACAAGTATAGGCATTTTAAAAAACAGCTCTTATATCAAGCCACCCCATACCCGGCCTTGAATAGATACTGATTACATCAGTAAACAGGAAGTGGGGATGCCAGGAGTCAGATAGCTGGGGAAGAGTAAGTGGGCAGCTCACTACAACAATATGTTACTTCACCTTGATTATATGCCTAAAGCAGTGGAGCAGATGCTCAAGAAAATTTGCCATATAATTAATTGAATTGGAAATCTTATGTCTGCCTTTTCAAAGCAGGTTTGTTCATGTTGGATTTTAAATTTTACAATGCTTATGTTTTTTTAAAATTAAATCTTTATTGTTCAAATTATTACAGTTGTTCCTCTTTTTTCCCCCATAGCTCCCCTCCACCCAGTTCCCACCCTACCCTCTGCCCTTAACCCCCCCCCCCCACTGTCCTCATCTATAGGTGTACGATTTTTGTTCAGTATCTTCCTGCACGCCCCACACCCCTTTACTCCCCGAGAATAGTCAGTCCACTCCCTTTCTATGCCCCTGATTCTATTATATTCACCAGTTTATTCTGTTCATCAGATTATTTATTCACTTGATTTTTAGATTCACTTGTTGATAGATGTGTATTTGTTGTTCATAATTTGTATCTTTACCTTTTTCTTCTTCTTCCTCTTCTTAAAGGATACCTTTCAGCATTTCATATAATACTGGCTTGGTGGTGATGAACTCCTTTAGTTTTTTCTTATCTGTGAAGCTCTTTATCTGACCTTTAATTCTGAATGATAGCTTTGCTGGGTAAAGTAATCTAGGTTGTAGGTTCTTGCTATTCATCACTTTGAATATTCCATGCCACTCCCTTCTGGCCTGCATAGTTTCTGTTGAGAAATCAGCTGACAGTCATATGGGTACTCCCTTTAGGTAACTGACTGTTTTTCTCTTGCTGCTTTTAAGATTCTCTCTTTGTCTTTTGCTCTTGGCATTTTAATTATGATGTGTCTTGGTGTGGTCCTCTTTGGATTCCTTTTGTTTGGGGTTCTCTATGCTTCCTGGATTTGTAAGTCTATTTCTTTCACCAGGTAGGGGAAGTTTTCTGTCATTATTTCTTCAAATAGGTTTTCAATATCTTGCTCTCTCTCTTCTTCTGGCAACCCCATAATTCGGATGTTGGTACGCTTGAAGTTGTCCCAGAGGCTCCTTACACTATCTTCATATTTTTGGATTCTTTTTTCTTTTTGTTTTTCCGGTTGGGTGTTTTTTGTTTCTTCGTACTTCAAATCTTTGACTTGATTCTTGCGATCCTCTAGTCGGCTGTTGGATCTCTGTATAATATTTTTTTTTCCAGTCAGTGTATGCTTAATTTCTAGTTGGTCCTTTTTCATATCCTCAAGGGTCTCACTACATTTATCGAGGATCTCACTAAATTTATTGGTGGTTTCTAGGAAATTCTTGAAAAACCTTATAAGTGTGGTTTTGAACTCTATCTCCAGTAGTTTGCTTGCCTCCATTTCTGTCATTTGTGACCTGTTTCTTTGTCTCCGCATTTTTTATGCATCCCCGTGTTGATAGAATGGCTTTCTGTGCTAGGTGTCCTACAGGGCCCAGTGGCTCAGCCTCCCCAATTCCCTGAGGTGGACACTCCTGGTGCACCCCTTTGTGGACTTTTTGCACAGTCTTGTTGTAGTTAAGCTTTTATTGTTGTAGGTATCACTGGGAGGAATTGACCTCCAGGCCAATGGGCTGTGAGAATCAGCTGTGCCTACAGTGGGAGAACTTCTGTGCTGGAGACACCCTTCTGGGGCAAGACTTGTGTCAGTGGGGCTTTGGTGCTCACTGAGTCTGCCCCCTTATGGATCTGAGGAGTTGTAATCTGGATGGTCCCACTCTGACCACTGGGTACACTGGCTCTTGGATCTCTAAAGAAGTGCTAATTTAGCTTCTGCCAGAGGCTACCCAGCAGGAGCTGTGGAGAGATCTGCAGATTCCTCTTCTTTGTTTGAGATTTGGAGGTGCCCAGATGAGGCCCAGCTGTGAAGCAGTGCAAGCTGCTGTGGGGCTTTGGGCCTTCTTTTGGATGTTCTGAGTCTCTCTGACTCAGCTGCAGTTTGTTAGGTAATTTTCAGATTGCAAAGGGCCAGGCCTTTCATATGCAAAAGCCTCTGTGCACAGCTTGGGTGGGGCGGGGTCTCAGGGGATCAACAGGGCAGAGCAAACAGCTATGGCTGATCCTCAGTCCTACCCTAAGAGGCCCCTTGTCTCAGTGTCTGCAGTAATTGCTGCAAGCACCTCTGAGAAAGCCGCCCTCGAGTACCGCCCGATGCCAGACAGTCCAATTTCTCCCCATATGAGTCTGGGTCCCCAGAGACTCGCCCGGAACTGGAGTTCAGAGCAGTCGGGAGCGTGTGTCTCCCTCCAGAATGAAAAAGACAACCGGGTCCTCAGTTGCCAGGCCTTTCTGCGTGTGCCTCCGTACCTCTGCACTTTACTTCCGCACCTCCTCTGGGTCTCAGTGTGCTTTTCTCTTTCCTTCTAGTTGTAGAATTTCCACTCAGCCAGCCTTCCTGTGGTTCTGGATGATGTCCGTTTTGTCTTTTAGTTGTATTTTTGAAGTGGTTGTGGGAGGCAGCAATTTCCTGTGTTTACCTATGCCGCCATCTTGGTATCTCCTTATGTTTTTTTTAACTTAAACTTTTTATTCTGAAAAAACTGATACCAGAAAACTTACAAGAATAGTATAATGAATTCCATATACCCTCTTCCAATTTTAGCCATTTTTATGCATTTGTTTTCTTTCTTTTTGTTGTTTTTGTTGTTGTTAATCCTCACCTGAGGATATTTTTTTCCCATTGCTTTTCAGAGAAAGCAGAGAAAAGGCAAGTGGGGAGGGGAGAGAGGAAGATATCTATGTGAGAGAGAGACAGCAATTGGTTGCCTCCTGCCTGCACCCTGACCATGGGCAGGGAGCAAACCCACAACCGAGGCTTGTGCCCTTGACTGGGAATTGTACCTGAGACCCTTCAATGAGCAGGCCGACACTCTAACCACTGAGCACACCAGCCAAGGCTGTTTTCTTGATTTTATCCTCTACTCTCTCTCTCCTTTCTCTAACAAGAACAAAGATATTCTCATATCTAAGTACAATTAATCCAAGTCAGGCGATTTCACAATGCCATTTTATTATCTAACCAATTACCCAGTAATATCCTTTATAGCCATTTGTTTTTCTCATCCAGGATTGTACTTTGCATTTAGTTGTCATGTCTTTTTGAAGAGTACAGGCCATTTGTTTTGTAGATTGTTGTTCCATTTTAGCTTTGATTGTTTCCTCATGATTAGAGTCAGCTTTCTTTTTGATTAGAATCGGGTTGTTCATTTTGGGCAGGATTTCTACATCGATGATATTGGGTCATTCTTAGTGCATTGCATCAGGGAGCCTATGATGCTGGGTTCCCTCATTATTGATGATCACTCTGTGAAGGTAATACCTGCTATGTCTCCACTGCAAAGTTCCCTTTTTGCCCTTTGCAATGAATAAATGAATTGTACGGATATATTTTGACATGTGTAATAGCCAGTAACCCATTGTATTAAGGTTCTCCAGAGAAACAAACAAATCAATTTATCTATCTATCTATCTATCATCTATCTATCCTAGATGCTCAATGCACGAAATTTGTGCAAGAGTAGGCCTTCCTTCCTCCAGCTGCCTGCACTGGCTTCCCTCTGGCACCCGGGACTGGGGCTTCCCTCGAAGCCCCGGCTTCGTCTGGAAGGACTTCTGGTCTAATTAGCATATTACACTTTTATTATTATTGATATAGATATATAGATATATAGATAGGTCCATATAGAAAATAGGGAAATATTAAAATTGATTGATAGATTTTAAGAGATTGGCTCAAACAGTTGTGGAGGCTATCAGCTCCAAAATCTGTAGGGCAGGCTGGAGGCAGAGTTTTCTTTTTTTTAATCCTCACCTGAGGATATGTTTATTGACTGTTTTAGAGAAAGGGGAGGGGGGAGAGAGAAACATTGATTGGTTTCCTCCCATATGGGCTCCAACTGGGGATCAAAACTACAACCTAAATATGTGCCCTGACCAGGAATCATACACGCAACCTTTTGGTGTACAGAATGACACTCCAACCAAATAAGCTGAAAAGTTCATGTTTTTTTCCAACAAATTGATAAGAAAGACACTTTTATCAAATTCTAATTCCCATATAATTTGGGTTTGTTTTGATTTTTATATTCTATTACATTTGTTTGTCTTTTCATGACTTGTGTTAATTATAGAGGTTTTATAATATGCTGCGCTATCTGTTGGGAGACAATTGTCTTAGGGTTTCTTGCTTTTTTACATCTTTTGAACTGAAGATGCCTTTGTTCTGGGCTGTTTTTCAAGGGTATGTGTGTAGCAAACAGCCTTGTAAGTGAAAGAGTGTCTCCTAACAGAAAATTTTAAGATTTTCCTAAAATCTTAGGAAAGATTTGGGCTTCCTAAGCTCAGTTTCTGCCTCTTAATGCAACCCAACTGGCCCTCTTTGTGTCACCTGTTGAAATTAGGGCTTGGGGAACCCATACAGATAATAAAAGGTGGATAATGCTGCCCCAGCCAGGTGGTTCAGTTGGTGTGGAGTGCACCAAAAAGGTTGTGGGTTCGATTCCCACTCAGGGCACATACCTAGGTTGCTGGTTCGATCCCTGATCAGAGAGAGTCTGGGAGGTAATGGACTGATATTTCTCTCACACATTGATGTCTCTCTCTCTAAAATTCACTCTCTCTCACTTTCTCCCCTCCATTCCCCTCTCTCTAAAATCAATAAGCATACCCTCTATTGAGGATTTTAAAAAGAAAATAAGGTTGATAATGCTGACATTTTGACTTTACCCAGCATCTCATGTCTCCTACCAGCCATGTAATGGTGCCAGAATAACTTTTAGCTTGCAAGAAGGGTACTGTCTCTGATTCTTCCTAGTTCTTGACATCATCTCTTAGGGAAGTCCTTTCTCAATGCTCTTCCTGTTTAGCATTTTCCTGCTATTGCATGTTTATTTGTACAACTTTAGAAATTAGTTAATCCCAAAGTCAGTCAATCAAACAAACAAAAATTTTTACTTTTATATGAAGTGTGTTAATTTTTCAAATCAATTTAGGAAGAACATATAACTTCATTGTTAAATGTTCCCCTTTTCTGTTCTCATGGTCAATGTTTTAATCCAGGTGTTATAGATTTATACCTGAATTGCAGCTCTTTTTTTAAAAATAAATTTATTGATTTTTTACAGAGAGGAAGGGAGAGGGATAGAGAGTTGGAATCGATGAGGGAGAAACATCAATCAGCTGCCTCCTGCACACCTCCTACTGGGGATGTGCCCACAACCAAGGTACATGCCCTTGGCCGGAATCGAACCTGGGACCTTTCAGCCCGCAGGCTGACGCTCTATCCACTGAGCCAAACCGGTTAGGGCTGCAGTTCTTTTTAAAATCAAAACTTGTATTTGTTTTAAATAAGTTGGGAAAAAGCCCTCTTAAACCCCGAAGATGAAAAGTATAGTTGACAAACACATGCTTGACACTTAATAGATCCTGAGCTTCATCTGTAAATGAGTAACAGAACACACCCCACAGGGCTGCTGTGAAGAGGAAATAAGTTCATCCACGTGGGTCAGGCACGGTAAGAGCTCAATAACTGGTAGTAATTATAACTTCATTATTATAACTATTTATTTTTTTTGTAACAGGGATCTTTTATTTCATTTGTTCAGAAAAATCCCAGCTCTAACCACGTTAATATGTACAAATCTGTATGGTGAGGAAGTCTGCGAGAATTCTTAAAATAAGAAAATATGATTAAGTGGATACCAATCTAACATGATTCATTAATTTGACTATATGATTGTGATCATCTATAAATAAAATCCTCTTTCTCAAGTGTATCTTTTAATTAAAAAGCATTTCACATTCCTCATGGAGGCCACTACTCCATCATTTTTACAGCGAAATGAGAAGGAAAGCCCTGCTTATTCAGGAAAGTGATCATAATGGATGGCTTTGTTCTGTATCAGAACTATTACGATAGTTCTGAGTCCCCTGTCCTTGGAAAAGGTTGGCTCATAGATGAAAACTGATAGGAGACATAGCAATCTTAAGAGCTTTTAACTGGAATTTGGTTATTTGCTCTATTCAAAGGCATATTTTTCAATTGTTATTATTTCATTTGGATAGTAAAAGGCATGCCTTTTATGATATAAGGTACCTGAACGATTTCCATGATAATATGCTAGCCTTTTCTTTACAAAAGCCTAAATCTAAAACGCAGAGGGAGTTCTGGGCTGTTAAGAACAAGCAGGGTAGCCTCCCCAGACGCAGGAACAAAACTGAGGCAAGGCCTGAGTGGGCATTTGGAGCAGCCGGTGGGGTTTGAGGCCTGGTCTCCAAGCCCAGCCCCACCATTCCCCAAATCCCTAACACTCAATCTAATGGGGGAAGGGAAACCAAGAAGCTAGTTTCACATCAGTTGGTTAGCAGGGATAAGAAAACCTGATTAACACATTTCTCTGGAAGAAACATGTTTTATGAGGAGTTACGGAGGCGAGCAGGAAAATGGCTCCAACATCAAAGTCAGCCCTGATGGGCGCTCTGGTTTTAATACTCCGTCTGGCTCAGGATCCCTCTCCCACTCTTGGCAGTTTAGAGTATCAGAAACTGCCGTGATCTGTAGGAGCAGATACACTGCAGTGTGGCCAAGCTCCCATCTTGTCATGTAATTTGGTTCTCTCTCATAGGTGCTTTACCTTTCAGAAAAAGCATCCAGGGTATTCACTGGTTCTCTCAGAAGGTTGTAGCTGAAACCACATTTTGTTTTTTTCCCAGGCATAGTTTCCAGAGGCCCTTCGAAGTCCACTCTCCATCCATCTCCACTCTGCTCTCTGCCCTAGGAGCCTGGTCTGTCGGAACTGCATCAGCGGGCTGCCTTGCTCTGGCTTCTGGTTGGGTTTGGCCAATGGAAGAGGGAGGCCAGGGACACTAATTTCTTCCAGTTGCTGTGGGTGAGCTGCACACCTCCATTGAGGACCCCAGCCCTCTCCTGCAGCCTCTCTGTTCTCTCCGGGTTTCAGAACGGCTCCCTCCCTTTGCCCCCTGAGAGTGACACTGGTAAGGTCTTTTCTAGACCCAGGTGCTTATCCTCACGTTTGGGTACCAGCAGGCTCGTCCACACTTTTGCTTATGGTTCCTACAGATTCTCCTCATTGCCCCTTTTGAGTGTGCTCTCTGTCTTCTGCTGGGGCCTGCATTCATTTCCTGCCCTAAACAATCATCACAAACAGGGTGGCTTCAGACAGAAGAACTGTGTCCTCTTACAGTTCTGGAGTCTAGATGTCCTCGATCACAGTGCCAGCTGCTGCAGAGGCGTGCTCTCTCTGAAGGCTCTGGTGGACCGTCTGTCCAGGAATTTCTGTTCCCTTCGGGAGTGCCAGCCGGTGGGCATGCCTCGGCTTGCAGCTGCATCACTCCCGTCTCTGCCCTGTGTGTCTGCGTCTATTCTCTTCTTACAGGGACACCTGTCATATTGGATTAAGGGCCCACTCTATTCCAGCACAACCTCATCTTAACTCAGTGGTCGGCAAACTCATTAGTCAACAGAGCCAAATATCATCAGTACAACGATTGAAATTTCTTTTGAGAGCCAAATTTTTTAAACTAAACTATATAGGTAGGTACATTGTTATTAACTTAATTAGGGTACTCCTAAGGCTTAGGAAGAGCCACACTCAAGGGGCCAAAGAGCCGCATGTGGCTCGCGAGCCGCAGTTTGCTGACCACGGTCTTAACTTGATTACATCAGGAAAGACCCTATTTCCAAATAAGGTCACATTCATAGTGCCCGGGGTTAGGACTGCACACAATTTTTTTTTGGGTGGGAACAATTCAGTCACAATAGGACTTGACTAATGTAGTGTCTTAAGGGGGCTTTTCTCTCCCTCCAGGTTCCCATGCCCCCAAATCTCCCTCCCCTGGTCCTTCCTGCCTTGCCCTCTTCCAGTTGCTTTCCCACTTGATTTCCCAATTACTTCATGTCCCCCTGAAAATTCTTCTTTCTGTCCTGGTCCTATTGCCATCACTCTAGTTTTAAGGCATTCATTTGCTTTGCCCTGTCTGGGTTGCCTGACTAACTCTTACCCCACCTCCAAGACCTGAGCCCATTGTCCATTCTCTGCTAACAGTTATCAGAGCAGACATGGCTGGCATGTGGTATACAATGAACATGAAAAGAAGGAATTTTGCTTGGTGAACAGAGATAAGACTCTGTTTCTTCTTGTCTTTCTTTGAGCCAAACTGATGACAACCGCCAGGAAGCAAAAGCTCAATGGATTGAGGACATGCTTGAGAGAATGGCAGTTTTGCAGTTTATTTTACACATTAGAATAAAAGGAGGAGCTGTAAGGAGTGTTCCCTGAAAATCATTGGTGGTAGATTAAGGGGGCAGAAGAAAGCAAAGCAGGCAATTCTCCGAGATTGATAAAGAGTAAAATGAAGAGACAAATACTTCTTTTACATTGGCAGGTACAGGACAGCTAACAAGGAACATGTACAGCACATAGAGCTGGTATGTGAGGAGCAAGATAACCATGAGGGGTTCTGTGGTCCCCTGCTCTGGTGGGAGATTGTGCGCTGAGGGGTCTGAAAAAGGGGGATTACTCTGACGTTCCAAAGGTGCATTACCGTTGAGGCACAAAGACAATAGACAGGCTTGTTTAAGGTAAAGATTGATTGACCTTTGTCAAGGAAGATACCGGCCTAGGACATGACTACCTTCCATGACTCATTTTTAGTTAAGAAGGTTTTTTTTTTTTTGTGTGTGTGTGTGTGTGTGTGTGTGTGTGTTTTTAAATTTATTGATTTGCAAGAGAGGAAGGAAAAGAGGGGCGGGGGGAAGGGGGGGGGAAACATGGACTTCTTGTTCTGCTTATTTATGCATTTATTGGTTGATTCTTGTGCGTGCCCTGACCAGGGATTGAACCTGCAACCTCGGTGTATCAGGATGATGCTCCAACCAAAGAGCTACCTGGCTAGGGCAGCTAAGAAGTTTTAATTTCAGACCATCCTATGTGGTTGCTTTAGGTCTCTGTGCTGTGAGGCTGCCACGCAGGCCTCCCCGGAGCGTGTCAGGGCCCGTATGTGGCCCCTGTGCACACACACTGAGCACGCCTCTGGAAGCTCTGCTACGGGCACAGCCTCCCATTGGCCGCGAGGGGAACTGGCTTTAGAACGAGACAAGAACAGTGTGAATGGAGAAAAACTGGAAGGAGAGGAAAAGCCTGAAAGAACTGGGTTGCTGCTGACACTGTAGAACAGCTGGATCGACCAGTCCGGACGGCTATCCCGCCCTCGGACTTTCAACTATGTAACTTAAAACAGTGTTCATGTCACTTAAATTGGTCTCCATTGGGGTTTCTGTTACTCGCAGCCAAAGGCAAGTAAGTACACGACCGGGGCTTTTCCTGTTTCTAAATGACTAAGCAGATGGGAAAAAACGAAACACCAATCAGAAAACAAGTGTCCTGGATGCAAGGTGGCCGCATGGGAATCTGAGGCTGCCTGGTTCTCAGTAAGGAAGGCGATGGAGGCCACATCTCCTCTTCCAGATCCCCGGGTCTTCAGCCCCACGGCCTGTGTGCCCCGCGGGCCGCACTCTGGCTTACGGCTTGAGACCCCGAGGGAAGGAGAGCGGTGGCCGGCTGGCCTCTGCGGGGTCCAACAGACGGCTTTGGGTTTGGGAAGGACAGGTTGGCAAGCTGCCCCTGGAGGGAAAGGCAGCTTCCCCAAGCATTTGAGCAAACTGTTGGGAAGAGTAGAGACGGAAAGCATGTTTAATGTAAAGAAGGCTGCCCTGGGACTTGTGGATAGAGATGAGAGCGGAATATAAACATTTACATTTACTTCCTCCTTAAGCTCACTAAATGACAGCGGAGATGGTAAAATATATTCTTTTAAATGTATAAGCCCATAAGAATTGGAGAGGAGACAATATTGACAATTTTGGAAGCCAAAAAGCAGTGGTAAGTAACTTAACTGATTTCAGAAAACTGGATCAAAAGCTTGTTTTATAGGCAAGCCATAAAACAAGTCAGATTGTGCGTGCTCACACACACACACTCTCTCCCCCTCCCCCACCTCTCAGGATCAGCAGCACTGGTACCTTAGGAAGCAGGGGGAAGGTGGAGCAACAAGCAGGGATTTGATCCTTAAAGGCCCTCCTGCCCCTGCACAGTTGAGAGCTTTTCCTGCCCCACCACCTCGGTGGCAGCCAGTCTTTGGGGAGGGTGGCTCAGGAGGCAGCTGGCACCACTGGGGGCAGGATACTAGATGGCAAACAGAGTGTAAGCGAAGCTTTACACCCTGAATGCTAAGCTCTTCCTCCTCCTCCCCCACCTGGAGCTCAGGACAGTCATCCTTTCATCCTTTCATCTGGATTAGCTGAAGGGAATCAGACCTAAAAGTGCCACCTTCCAGGCCTGTGCATAGAGATTCCAAGTGGCTTTTAGACCCCTCGTCTTCACCATGAGCAGACAGCCAAGAATCAGAGGACACTGGAGGAAATGCACTATTTGGAAAAACAGAGTAAGAAACAAACAAGCCAGAAAAAGAGCAACTTGGAGGGAATAGAGACTACACAAAGCACCCATAGGAATAGTGTAAAAGTTAGACTAGAGGATGCTGTCATCAGGAAATAGAAGCTGGGTACTGCCATAAGTAACAATTCAGAGTTAAAAAGACTCTGGATTAAAGACACGATGGTAGAAACTTAAAAAATACATTAGAGAGTTTGGAAAATAAGTTGAAGAAACCTCAAAAGTAAAACAAAAATAATAAATCAGGAGAGAAAGGATAAGAAACTTAGAGGGCTGTTCAGGCGTGAATAACATTTAAATAACAGGGAGTTCTAGAGAGAACAGGAAATGGAAGAGACAGAATTTTAAAAAATTCATGAAAATGGCCCAGGCTCAAAGGACATGAGTTCCCAAATAAAAAAGGCCCACTGAGCATTCAGCAAAGTAGACAAAATGGACCCACACCAACATACATCACCATGAAATTTCAATTACTAGAAGCTAAGAAGCGACCTGACCAGCTTCGAGAGAAAAAAAAAGTTTTCATACAAAAGTTTGATAGTCAGAATGTTTTGGGCTTTCAATAGTGACACGGAAAGCTAAGAGACGATGGCTTTCACAATTCCCGGGGAAAATGGCATTCAGCTGGAATTCTATACCCATGTCAATCAAAGGCGAAGGGAGAATAAAAGCATTTTCATGCATGCACGACCCTAGAAAAAATTTACCTCCCATGTTCCATCTCCCAAGGAGATATTACAGAAAAGTGTCCAACCAAAAAAAAAAAACAAAAACAAAAAAAAACCACAAAAGGAATAAATCAAGAAAAAAGGTGACATAGGATAGACAATGCAGGAGGTGACAAAGTAGAGAGGTAAAGGAAACCCCAAGAAGGATCCTTCTGGCCTTTAGAAGGTTCTAGACCAGTGGTTCTCAACCTTGGCTGCACATTAGAATCACCTGGGAATCTTTTTAAAATCCTGATTTCTGGCCCTCATCCTCCAGAAATTCTGTTTCTTTGTTACTAATGTTGTGGCCCCACCCCATAACAAAGAAACAGAATTTCCGGAGGATGAGGCCCAGAAATCAGGATTTTTAAAAGGTTCTCAGGTGATTCTAATGTGCAGCCAAGGGTGAGAACCACTGGCCTAAACCCTTCATTGTTTCACTGTCCCCAGCTTTAATAAACGTCTCTTATAAAAAAATAAATGGTTGAATGAATGAAATGGATAGAACATTTAGTGTCTGTGATCATACCGAGAGAAGATTTCCTAAACCAAGGGAGATTTGGAGGTTGAATTAGTAAAAATGTGTAGAAAGTAAGCAGAGAAGAAAAAAGTTGTAGTACACTATGTGGTTTATGTGAAAATAGAGCTCACAGGAGCATAATAATGTGACAGTGAATATTAATCTAACAAAAACCACTGTATAGCTATATTGGGGAACAGGGACCCCCCTCCCCACACAAACAAGTCTGCATTTATTTGTAACTGGTGTCAATGGCAGCTGTGCGCAAAGAACCAAATCCTCACCCTCTATAGTAGGAAGTTAATACAGAAAGTTTAAAACTGGAAACCAACAAGTAGTTTTAGAAGAAGGCTACTTAGAGATCAACAATCAGATGAAACAATTCAAAGTGGTTCCTAGAGAGAGGGATTGGGCGGGGCAGGGGAGGTGGAGAGCTGCTCTTTTTCAAAGTAAGTCCTGTAGAGATCTTTGCCTTCTTAGATTTTGCATATACTGTTTTGATCAAAACACTGATGCAATTAATTTAAGAAATATACGACATCAGTGGTTCTCAACCTTCCTAATGCCGCGATCCTTTAATACAGTTCCTCATGTTGTGGTGATCCCCAATTTCATTGTTACAAATTGAACATAATTAAAGCATAGTGATCAATCACAAAAACAATATGTAATTATATATGTGTTTTCCGATGGTCTTAGGCGACCCCTGTGAAAGGGTGGTTCAACCCCCAAAGGGGTCTCGACCCACAGGTTGAGAACTGCTGTACTACACTAATACAGAGTATTTGAAAAAATGGATTGGGTTGGACAAACGTTTTGATTCGGGTGGGTGTGGAGAAATTTCATGCACCCAAAGCTCTGGTGAGAAGCTGACCGGAGCCTGAGGTAGCAGGTGACCAGCCACTCGGTATGCAATCTCGCCCAGCCCTTGGTTAAGGGCACCTGATCTGCAAGCCTCGCGCTCCACCCTGTACTGTGCCTTTGCACCTCACTGGGTGCTCTGGAGAGGAACAAAGAGGAGCCAGCAGGATGCTTTTTCCTATCTTTGTTGCCAAACCACATTGCTGAGAGTGTACCATTCTTTGTGGGTTGTGTGTGTGTGTGTGTGTGTGTGTGTGTGTGTTTAGTTGCAAGTAGGTAGAAATTTCAGAAAAGTTTCATTTAATCTATATTAAATACTACATTCAACTGATATATGATTTTGATTCACATGAATTTCAACCTTCAGCTTAAATGTGGGAAACATGGAGGTCAACATCTACATCTAAAGGCTCCCTGGGCCCAGGGCTGGTGCTGCTGGTGCGGCGACTGGAGGAGTCGGGTGAGGAAGGAGATGGTCGAGAAAAGGGCTTGCTGGGTTCAGGAGAACTCTGGGAGGGAGTTCCAGCAAATGGAGAGATGTCCAACCTGTTGGTAATCGGTTATCTCTCCAGGGCAGAGATGGGAGCCCAACTCAGGCCGGGAGGGAATCTCATCACATTTTATTTCCCAATAAAATGGGGTCCAAGCAAGGCATGTGTATATAGTATTCATACTTCCTCTATGCAGAGGTCTTGGCTGGCATACCTTGCTGGAGAAAATGATCTAAAAATTACACACATCTGTACCAGGGTCCCAGGCACCACTGAGGTCTGCTTAGGAGACCCCCAATATAATATTTTTCTCTAGCTCAAAGTCAACATGCTCACTCAATTAAATTAATATCCTTATTTCCATAGATTCCTTCAGCAGATCACATGCGGATGTGGACAGATGAAAGAGCAAAGGCCCACAAGGAAGGGCAAGGATGTGAGAAGGTTTTACACTTTACGGAGATGTGACCACCAACATCTCATTATGCTTGTTATTAACCACAGCACCACAGAAATCCAAACCTTGCTTTGGAGAAATTTATATCTAAATTTCACATTCTGAAAAATATACAGGAAAGGAAATATGCCTGTACTTAGCTCTACACCATACTTATTATGCCAGTCATCACAGCACTGAGCGACCCATGATGCTTCAGAAAATGCATTTTCCCAATAAAGATTCACCTGGGTTGATGGGAGGCAGTTCCCACTTAAAGTGCTTCGTTTTGAAGGGTTGTCTTCCATGACCCAGGCCTCATTTCCATGCACTGACTAGATCTAAAGTTGTCTTTCCAGAAAGGCACATATTCTTAACCACAGTGTTCACCTCACATTTTTGCAGTTTTTATTTTGGTTTCACACATGATTTTGAATGCTGTGGTTTTAAGCTGTGGCTACTTCTTAGAATCCCTGGGAGCACTTAGGACAAAACCAGCTGCCCAGCTGCAACCCCAGAGTTCTGATTCCAGGCACTAGGGTGAGGCCCAGGCATTGGAATTAGAGCTCCTCAGATGGTTCTAATGAGCAGGCAGCATTGAGAGTCCCTGACCTGATAGCTTCCCAACATGCAGAAGACAAATCCCAAGGTCCCTATCATGGCCCACAGGCCTTCAGTAGTCAATCTGGGTCACCTCTCCCTCATCCCTTGCTCACTACACTCTGGACACAGGAGCCCCTTTGCTATTTTCAAACACACCAACCAAATTCCCATGTCAGGACATCTGGCCTTCTTAGGACTCCTTCTGGAATGTTCTTCCCCTAGGCATTTTTAAAAATAGATTTTTATTATTTCAGAGAGGAAGGGAGAGGGAGAGAGAGATAGAAGCATCAGTGACGAGCCTTAGACGGTTTGGCTCGGTGGACAGAACATCAGCCTGCAGACCAAAGGGTCCTGGGTCCGATTCTGGTCGGGGGCATGTACCTTGGTTGCAGGCTCCTTCCCGGCTCAGGCTTTGGTCAGGGCTCCTGCAGGAGGCAACCAATCAATGTGTTTCTCTCACATTGATGTTTCTCTCTGTCTTTTCCTCTTTTCCATTCTCTCTAAAATTCAATGGAGAAATATCCTCGGGTGAGGATTAACAAGAACAAACAAACAATCCTATATAATAAAAGGCTAATAGGCAAATTGACCAAACGGCAGAATGATCGGTCGCTATGATGTGCACTGACCACCAGGGGGCAGACGCTCAACATAGGGAGCACTGCTCAGCCAGAAGACAGGCTCACAGCTGGCAAGTGCAACGGTAGTGGCGGGAGCCTCTCCCACCTCCATGGCAGTCGGACATCTCTTGAGGGCTTCTGGACTGTGAGAGGGCACAGGCTGGGCTGAGGGACCCCCCTCTGAGTGCACAAATTTCATGCACTGGGCCTCTAGTAAATAAATAAAGGTGATTAAATGCTAAAAAAAAAACACCCAAAAAACACATCAATGATGAGAGAGAATCATTGATCAGCTGCCTCCTGCATGGCCCTTACTGGGGATTGACCCCATAAAACCCCAACCCAGGCATGTGCCCTTGACTGGAATTGAACCTGGGACCCTTCAGTCCTTAAACCAACGCTCTATCCACTGAACCAAATCAGTTAGGCCTTCCCTGAGGCATTTGCCTATCTTGCTCCCATACTCCATTCAGGTCTCTGCTCAAATGTCACCTCTGAGGAGAAGGCCTCCTTGGTGACCCCATCTAAAATACCAGCCTCCACCACTTTCTATCCCCTTACTCTGCGTATTTTTGCTTCATTGCACTTATTGACACCTGACACATATTTATTAGTTCATCTGGCCTACATAAATACATGTAAACAGTAGAAGCTTAATAAATATTTTTGAAAGAAAAAAGAGTGGACAAGGATAGATGTAAAATAATGCAAACGCTGGCATGTAGACAGTGCTTGATAAATGTGAGTTTCTTTCCCAAATCACATAAAGCCAGTACTTCCACATGCTGCCTTGTGACATACTGAGAAACAGTGACCCCTGCTGGAACTTGTATTGGAGTCCCAGAGAGGCCAGAAGTCCGCTAATCGCCAGGCCCAAGAAACTTTTAGAGATATAAATACTCCGTATCTGATGAGGCCTTTTGATGTGCATTCACGAAACATTCCCAATAAGACATTTCTGACATTTGCAAAAGCCTTTGGTTGGCACCACATTTTCCAAAACATGTTCTCTTCTGCTGTCTTGTGGCCAAGATGGGGAATTTCCAGGCTGTGTGATGAACCTGTTTAGTCAAAAGGAAAGTTCGGGGCAGCTGGGCTGGCCCAGAGCCATTTGGCAAAACACCCGTGGTCATTTGACCAGGCCCCGGCGCTACCCAGATTCTCGGGCTTCCATTTTTTAGAAACATGAAACAACTGAGGTGTCTGCCTTCTTTGGTGACTTCTGCAGCGTGACACCTAAGATCAGCGCCTAAGGGCCACCTCCCAGGGCCCAAGCCCGTCTGAACTTTGTCCTCCCATCCTGACACAGCTCCCATTATCAACCAGTCGCAGCCGGACCCTGACCATAAATTCTTGTAGACTCCACCAGGGCAGGCTTTATCTATTTTGTACGCCCTATTTTGTGGTTTTGTATCAAACCACATTTAGCACAGAGCAGGTTACTAAGTAGTTGATGAAGGAATAAGATAATTGCTGGCACTTACGGAGCACTTACTATACGCCATGCACTGTAGAGAGCCCAGGCGCTTTACATACATCCGTTCATAAGTTTGTGTTCATAAACTCGTCCTGGTTTGCTCAGAACTGTCCCTGGAGCTCCCTCAGCCCCTGACGAAGGGGTCAGTTGGCCCCTGTACAGTGGGGCCTTGACTTACAAATCCGAGACTGAGCTCGTTAAGGAGCTCGTTAACTCAAATTACTCTATCAACTCAATGCAAAAGATCGGCGGAGAGGAGAGACAACTGGTATCTCAAAAAACTCGTCAGTCGGGACACTCGTAAGTCAAGGCCCCACTGTATTAGTCATATCAGGCTGCCGATCTCTACACCACAGGCTGGGGAGCTTAAAAACACAAAGGAAATTAATATTCTCACGGTTCTGGAGGCTGGAGTCCGAGAGGCCATCAGGGTTGGTTTCTGGTGGGACTCTCTTCCTGGCTGGGAGGCTGCTGTCTTCTCACTGTGGGGCGAGGGCGGGGCGGGGGAGCTCCTTTCCTCTTCTCGATGATTCCATCACGAGAGCTTGCTCTCTCCCTCGTTCCGGGCATGCCTGCTGCGGGGCCTTAGTACTTACTGGACGCACACGGGCTGTGACTTTTAGTAGCTGCGCGAGACATACAGGTGTACCTTGTTTCATTGGGCTTCGCTTTATTGTGCTTCAGAGAAGTTGCAGTTTTTACAAACTGAAGGCAATGTGACCGCGGCTCACTTTATTGCGATGCCTGCTTTATTGAGGGGGTCTGGAACCAAACCCACAATATGTCCGAGGCATTCCCTGTGCAAAGAATTCTTTCCAGGCTCGCAAACCAAACCAGGACCTAAGAAAGACTAGTGACCTCCAGAAGTTTAGTTTGAAGGTCAGTCTTACCAAAGACTAAAACCTGGGCTGAACAGCAGGGGGCAGCAGAGAACGTCATCTCTGCCCAAAGGTACAGTTTAGGGAAGGAGGGGCTCTTGGCATCTTTGGCTGACAACTGCAAAGCTGGGGAAAGCCTCAAGCAGAATTCTGGCAACTTCCTCTCTCTTTCCTGGGGGTGAGGGTGGGCGGTGAGGGTTGGGGAAGGGGGGACGAGAGGGAAGAGAGTGTTGTAGGAGCCTCCTATAAAATGGAGACCTACGGGAAACTTCACTGACCCAGTGCGTAGGATGAGGCAGTGCCCAGGCACAACAGCCTGCAGTGGGGACCAATCCTCTGCCTCCCCCACAAGTAGGAAGCTCTTAGGGTCCCACACTGGCCTCCAGAACCCTCAGCCTTAAGAAATACAAGGCTCGTTGTTCCAGGGTCACCAGGATGGTGACCTAGAAGATCCGACCCCTGTTCCTTTTGAGCCTTTAAACACATGTGTGGATTCTGCAAGTCTCCTTAGAACAAGCCAGGTGTTCCATCAATAAAATCTCTGGTGGCTTTCATTGCCAGAGGTTAGTAGAATACAGGAAAGTGAGATGGACAGCCATCCTGGTCACACTGCAGTGGATGGAGTAAACTGGGGTCCTTACTGACATATCTCAGGGCCCTGAGAGGCCTGGGCTCTCTCGTTTATTGCCTTTGATCAGGTTGGAGATGGGGCCCCAGACACACAGGGCTCCCTCTGACATCACACGATGAAGGCAACTGGAAGGAGAAGTGCTTCTTGTTTCTCTGGAGGCCGGGGGGGGGGGGGGGGGGGGGAGGCGCGAAGGGAATGGGGAGTTGGTATGAAGTTTCAGGTTTGCAAGATGAAACAGTTCTGGAGATGGATAGAGGCGATGGTTGCATAGCAACGTGAAGGCTCTTAATGCCACTGAACTGCACACTGAAAAAAATGGCTACATGGTCAGTTTTGTTATGTATATTTCACCACAATTAAAAACAAAATGAAAGGGCCTGCACTTCTCTGCCGTCCTGTGCGGGGACCTCCTGCCTCCTTCCTTCTCCTGCACTGCCACGGCCACTCCCCCTCACACCCACCCCTCCCCCAACCAGCTGCCCCTCAGGGTGAGACACTGGCCTCTGCGCGGCAAGCGTCAGAGCGAATCACCTTTAAGGAGCCAGCACTGGGACTCCCATTGGCAATGGGGATGTGCAAACCTCAGACGCGTGGGGCGGGGCTCCAGCATTGTCAGGACGTCAGAGGTTCTTACAGGAGGCCCTGGCTCCTTCTAACGTGGTAAATGTGTTGAATCTTTTCTGTTTAATCCAAAGAGCAGGACTTACAGCCTCTCCTCCCTACACACAGCTCCCCTTGTCCCTCTAGGCCAGCCCTGGGGTGTCCACCATCACCTCTCTGAGGCCTCCAGCATCCATTTTGCTCTTGGTCCCTTTACCTCACTCCCACCATCACATGTTTGCCTTTCACTGTGTGAAAGGAGACAGTATAGCCTGGTGGTTAAGAGACAGGACTTTCTGTTCAGACATGCTTAGGTTCAAATCCTGCCTCAACCAACTACTAGGTATATGGCTTTAGGTAAGTTGCTTAAGCTAGGTGTTTCTCAGTTTTCATATCTTTAAAACAGGGGTAATAAGACCTCCTTAGTGTTATAAGGATACAATGGGTTTAAACCACACTGGCAATTAAACATTGGCATCAAGAGGCAGGTTTGTGGAGTGACTGGCAGCCTGGGCTCGGGACCTAGACCAGTGATGGCGAACCTTTTGAGCTCGGCGTGTCAGCATTTTGAAAAACCCTAACTTAACTCTGGTGCCGTGTCACATAAAGACATTTTTTGATATTTGCAACCATAGTAAAACAAAGACTTATATTTTTGATATTTATTTTATGTATTTAAATGCCATTTAACAAAGAAAAATCAACCAAAAAAAGTGAGTTCACGTGTCACCTCTGACACACGTGTCATAGGTTCGCCATCACTGCCCTAGACACTACTTGGTTTCTCTGTGCCTGCTTTCTCCTCTGTGGGATGAGGATAATAATAATGATAGTGATCTATATTGCAGAGCTGTTACAAGGGTTATATGCTTATAAACTTCATGCAACAGAGTGTGTAACATGCTATCTACACATACTCAGTATCCAATAAGTGTTAACTACTATTGTTTGTCATTAAAAAAATGAAGCTGCAAAAAAAAAAAAAAATCCCAGAATGCATGACAAAATCTATGGCTAAAATGTCAACAAAAATCAAACTTGAACATACATTTAATAAAGTCATTTTATGATGCCTAAGATAGACTGCAAAACAAATATTTTATTACCCGGAAAGAACTAAAGAACACCCACAAAATTAAAAAAAAAACACTTATAGAGAAATGTGGAATCAAAACAAGAACAGGTTGATATGAAAACGACTCATATGAACATTATAAACACTTCTCACAATGTTCTGGCTTTTTGGTATAAGCAATGAAGCCCTGCTATTTTCAATGAAAGCATTTCCATTCTCTCCAACCCATGTTGAATTGTACTTCAACAGTCAGCCAGTCTTTCACGTGTACTATTTTTGTTATACACTGATCAGCTCAGAACTTAGAGAAAGGCATCAAACACCAAAAAATGGGGGCTGAGGAAAGGGAAGAAGACCAGAAGTTATTGACCTGGCCTCACGCGTCCCTTTCACCACCCCTCCCCCATGACATTTGCCATTGTCTTATGTCTCACATCTAGAGCACCCATCAATCTTAATTATGCTTGGAAGAGGTCAAATAATAGCCAGAGGGAAGATTACTCTGAAAACTCTACCCTCATGACCCAAGTGCCCCAGTTCTCCTCCGTGCCTTAATCATATCGTTTAAAGGCCTATGAAGATGATGTAGGAGTCATTTCCATCCATATGCAAAGCACTCTATAGTGTTAATGTCAGAGTCCATACAGGGGCGGGCCTTCATTCAAATATTTGGAAGACCATTGTGTGCCAGAAACCCTCAAAGGATTTTTGAAACTCAGATCATCTAGGGTTCTGTTTCATAGAAGAAAATGAGATCTAAGAGGTCCAGAGGTGCCCAAAGTTACCCTGAGGCTGCAAGAAGAGTTAGAAGTAGCATATCTTTCAATTACTGACAAGGAAAGGAATGAAAATTGAGTGCTCATCACTGTTAGCTTCCCCCATCAAAGGCATAAAATAGAAGCTAGAGAGCAGAAATCATCAGAGAGGCAAAATTAGCTGTCCTGTATACCCAGTCTTTGACACTGGACTTCGTTAATTAGGCTCATTCAAATCAGTACTGAATGTTAAGTTCTTCATCTCTTCCATCTCATTCCTCCAGCCCGAGGTTCACATTTACTTAACACATAGAGGCCTGCTGTGTTCTGGAGAATGAAAGCAGAACAGGGTGCATGCAGAAAGCTTCAGGGAAAGCTAGATAGTTACAGTACAGTGAGGGTGTGTGCTGAGAGACACCTCCAAGGAGACACAACCCAATGCAGGGGAATGGGGGCAGGGAAACTCTTGGAGAAAGTAGCCTGAATCCTGAAAATGAAGAGGCCCGAGCCAGACGGAGAGGTTGAGTGAACAGTAGGTAGAGATTAAGTGTCTCAGGATTTGATTTTTCTTTAGCCTTTGACCTGGAAGTGAGAACCTGATGCATTCCTGATGCATTGAAGAAACTCAATGTTGGTTAGATCATGGTGAACAGAGAGTAGAGAGCTATGTCCAGAGAAAAAAAAGCCTCATGGGCCCAGTTAAGGAATGAGCACTTGATCCTAAGGGTGGAGAAGGTCTTCAGCGAAGTGTGATCATCTCATGTGCATTTCTCTCTGGATTTTGAGTTACCCCTGCTTCCCCCACCAGCTTCAATCTGTGCCCACAGTGCAATGACAAGCGTGTGCATGAAACACCTCAGAGATCCAGCATGGGCTCTTCCTGCCAATCCAGAAACCAGTTCCAGCATTCAGGGCTGTGTACAAGTTTGTGTAAGAACAGTGGCTTGTTTTTATAAGAGTGCTAATGTAGACTTGCTTTGGGTCTGAAACCTGGGAATGGTTAAATGAAATATATCTATAGAATGAATTAGGCATTCAGTGTTTATAATGTTTAGAAGAATTTTTATTTAAGCAAAAAATGCTTTAGTATTGAGAAAATCACTTTGAGATGGTACATAAATATGCACATAGAAAGATCTTAGTAATAAAAGAGAAAAAAAATATATACTAATAAAAGGGTGATATGCTAATTAGACTAGACATCTTCTGGACGTCCTTCCAGACAAAGCCATGGTGGCGGGGGCTGAGGCAGAGGCAGTTAGGGGCAACCAGGCTGGCAGGGGACAGCAGTTAGGGGTAACCAGGCCAGCAGGGGAGGGCAGTTAGGGTCAACCAGGCTGGTGGGGGAGGGCAGTTAGGGGCAACCAGGCAGGCAGAGTGGTTAGGGGTGATCAGGCAGGCAGGCAGGTGAGCAGTTAGGAGCCAGTGGTTCTGGATTGTGAGAGGGGTGTCCGACTGCTGATTCGAGCCTAAACCAGCAGTTGGACATCCCCCCAAAGGTCTCTATTTGGAGAGGGTGCAGGCCAGGCTGAGGGACCCCCCCCCCCCCGACTCCATGCATGAGTTTTGTGCATGTATGGAGATAGATAGATATCTATCTCCCTGGGGAGAATAAAACCAGGAAGAAACAAACCTCCATATTTCATGTTCCTTTCATTTATTAATGTGGTCATTTCTTTTGTTCATGCTTTTATCAACCTCTGATGAAATGTTAACATGTGTATAGCTTTAACACTCAGGAAACATGTTAAGGATTACTCTACCCAAAGACATGCAGACATTTATTCTTAAGAACAGGAATTTATTTCATACCATTGAGACTCTAAAAATCATTATTGACTTTTACCTGAGTGGTTTTTTAAGTTACACATAATTTAAAAAGAGGTAGGGACTGGAAAAACAAAACAAAACAAAACAAAAAACAAAAGGCAAAGGTATCAGTTAATACTAGCTTATCATATACCATTCATAAGCCTATAAATTCACTTTCACATTGTCTCTGGACTCGTTTAACATTGTTTCCATATAGTGTTAGAATGCAAACCATACGGAACTTGGTCACTTTTTCCAACAATTAAGTTAGTCCCAAATAACTTCATTTGTGTGACAGGAAAAGAGTTGAATGCAGGGAATGCTCATAGTGCTGTAAAAATGTGTATGTGCACACATGCGCACCTTAAATAAGATTTCTCTTAAAAAAAAAAAAAAAAGGCTTCTTCCAGAGTTTTAGGTTCATTGAGGGCTGCTTAGAAAATTGCTTTCTTGGTTTGGTTCATAATGCTGACATCGTCCCCATTAGGGGCCACCCAACAGCATCCTGCCACCTGGAGACACAAGTCAGGGCATACTCTGGGCCCAATTCGTCCTCCACTGGCTTCCTGACATTCACATCTTTGTCTGCAACGTCTGTGAGGCGGAATCTATTTCGGCATATACGGTTTCTGGCTTCTTCTTTTTTTCATCCTGATCAAACTGAGCTTCAATTTCCGCCGGATTGATGTAAGTATACAATCGAGCCATGATGGCAAAGATGATGCAGACAACCAGAAGCAACGAAGCAAACAGAATGTACTCGGCCCACTTTGAAGGAATTGGAGTTGGAGCAGGAAAAAAACACAAAAACAATCCCGGTTATAGTAGTGGATATAGCACATGTATATTTTCTTGCTATGCCCAGATGGGAGGTACTTTGAAATTAAATGGTGAGGGAAAATCGGTAGGCTTCTGCCACAGACATAGAATGGTCAGCAATTGCCACATATACAGAAGGGCCAGCTTTCATGAATGCTCAAGTATCAAGATAACATTCTTTCTTATAGCACTGGAAAGTAGAAACACAAGACTTTGGGAAGATGAGGGAAAATTTCTGAAAAACCCAAGTCATAAGGCACATAGCTGGGCCCTGGGAGACCAAAGAAACACCAGGCAGTACTCTTGAAAGAAACAGAATATGCCAAACTGTTTGAGGGAAGAGCCCCATGCTATCCTTTGCAGTACCTCAAGCCCGTGAGCTCGCAGCAGTAGCGCATGTTCTGAGGGGACCGGGTAGGGAAACTAATGAAACTGATGGGGCGGGGTAAGGGACAACCCCCTTATGAGGATATGCTGATGTGCTGAAGGAGAGAGTTTACTAGTGAGTATCATAGAAAGGCCTTACTTTATTTTAGCTGGAGAAATTACAACCACCTTTAGGATGCCTTTAACTTTAGGAATAATGCCAGTTTCTGGATAACATGCCTAGTTTGGGGCCATTACGTTGCATTCTCTGAAGCCAGGACAGAACTTTTCTTTGATAGTAAACGGCATCAGGGTGTATGCTTGTGAACTCAATCTGGTTATTTTGGTTGTTACTTTTCAACTGCATAATGCCCAGTGGACGTAAGAAGGATCAGCACACACTTGGCCATAAGACCATTTGGTAACCGCCCCATCTGGCCGGCCTGGCAGTTTATCCAGCCGCTCACCGAGATGACCCTGTGTATCTAGGAAGGGTCACCATGATGACCACTGATGGGTGAGACAAAGGTAGCTCTCCTCTCCCACCCCTACCTGTTCCTTGATCTGGCCTGCTCCTGCCACGATGAGCACGATGATGTTGCCCACAGCCACTGTCAGCAGCCATCCTGCCTGCAGCACCGACTTCATGTTGGAAGGAGCCTGAGGAAGCAGAGCAAAGAGGATGCCAATCTGGATCTCAGCCTCAGCAAGAGAACACAGCCAGCGATTTCTGTGTGTAAGCAGTCACCCTAAACATGCACATGAAAGGTCAGGCTGGTTTGAATGTAAAAGGGATAATTGCTTGGGTAGCAAGATACCCCAAATCTTCAAGTGGCACAAACATACAAGGAACCCTTGTTTTTCACTCTCAAAGTTGCCATCCTAGTTAGACAGACAAATGTACAGGCGAATGGATCCCATTTCTACAGAAGGGCTTCCAAGCAAAGCCATCCAGCACAACACCTTCGCGCCCCCCACCCCCTTCCCCCATGGAGGCTGCGCTCTGGGCGGTGATCTTGCTCTCCTGTGAGCTTCTCTGCCACGTCACCAAAGGCTCCCTTCTAACTTTTGTCACCTATATTATATCATCTCCTGTGAGGTCACCACAGAAAGGGATCATCCAGCTCATATTAACGATTGTTACTGCAAGACTTGAAGGTACTAGACATGATGGGCATACCCTGACTATAACTGTAGCTTTGATAAAATCATTCAGAAATTAAGTTCGGAGTCAGGTATTGGCAAACTTTGCCTCATTAATACACTAAGCAGTGTTGTTGTTTTTTTAATGTTTAAAAGCTAGGCCCTAATCTGTGTGTTTACTAGGAGCTATAGAGAGACCACGACTGAACCATAAAGATAATGAGGACACAGGCCTGGAAGTGAGCACTTTTATGAATCATTGATACCATTGGTTTGTTTCAGAAAGAAGAGCCTTCTCACTCTCATGACCCTGGTGACCGTTGTTAATATAGTTTTTCCTACTTAGGACTCTAAACCTCTGAGTATGACTGTGGGAATATAGACACAGATGATATACACACTCACAAAGCTAAACAGTAATGCTATCAGTCAATAAAGACAAGGCGTGGTGACCTCAACAACCTGGTTTGGTGGAATATACCAGAATGCTATCTTTAAAACTATAAATGTATAGCTAACACAGATTTAAATGAAGTCCCAGCAGTGTTTTGAAGGCAGGGTAGAGGAAGAGTGGTAAGAAAATGAACAAGAAACCTGAGAATATGAGAACTCCAGTCCGGTGACAGAGAAAACCACCTCGCCGCAGGTCATGAGGAAATACTGTGGGATTTGCAGGGCCATGTTAACGGTATTGGGTGGAATATCTTCAAATGCATCCAGTTTAGGGCATCTACCACTCTAAACCAATAAGGCAAAAGTGAGAAAAATAAATGAAAATCAAGACTGCTGCTAAAGTAAAAATTGCTCAAATTGGAAAATTAAGTTTTGACTTCTAGAGTTACGTCAAATGATTTACCAAGTAAGTACACATTATCTTTTCTTTAAAAATTTATCTATCTGTCTATCTATCTATCTATCTATCTATCTATCTATCTATCTATCTTTATTTATTTACTAATCCTCAACTGAGGATGTTTTTTTCCCATTGAATTTTAGAGAGAGTGGAAGGGAGGGGGAAAGACAGAGAGAGAGAAACATTGATGTGAGAGAGACATCAATTGGTTGCCTCTCGCACGCTTGGGGATCAAACCTACAACAGAGGTACATGCCCTTGACTGGAATTGAACCTGAGACCCTTCTGTCCACAGGCCAATTCTCTAACCACTGGGAAAAACAGGCTAGGACAACTAAGTACACATTTTCAATGAAAATATGCAGCATTGTAATTTGTACTCATGATGAGATAGCTATGGTGGGATTTGGAAATATGTTCCCTAGTGTATTCCTTTTAAATAAGAGAGTAGATTGGGAGTCAGATTTGTTTCAAAGATTGCCATCTCTGTGCACTAAGAGCACCAGATACTGGTCAATGTGAAGTTTTGGTGAGAGTATGTCAGTCTGCTCAATGTTATTCTAACAGTGAACTTAAGTCAATGACAAGTTAAAGACTTGGTGGTGAACTTCATTAATTCTAAGCCCATTTAAAAATACAGATCCTAATATTACTCTGGTCAAAACATGACTATGTCCTAAGTGTCTGTGAGACTCAGATGAAGACGGTTTGAGAGGCGCTTCTGGCTCGATGGAATGGGCTACTAACCTCGGTGATTACATATGTATATGCACTACCGAATCCAAAGTCTAATGATTTAAAAAAGTTATTGCAGCCTCCTGGAATCCCTAGTGAGCTCAGTGTGATGTTTTTCCTATGGAAAGAAAGAATAATATAGGTTAACATTCTGGGTATTAGAAGTTTCAATGTACTGTTTAAAGAATAAGACTTGGAATCCATAAACTTTGGAACAAAGTATTCAGTATAGGTACTTACGTGCCATAAGAAAAGAACTGATATTTGCTGGCATTGTAACTGGTAATGTCTTCATAGAGGATCCCATCCACTGTGACGTTCAAGCTCTCACCAAAAGCATTTACAAATCTGAAACAGAAAACCATCTTTCTTGTGGCTGGACTAGGGAACGATTTGCTCTCAGTCACAGTATTTTGCACCTGAAACTGGTCTATGCTCCCTATCAGAGGGAACTGAAGATTTCTAGAGTAAAGGCAGAAGGTAAGCAATCCCAGGCTCACCCACTCATGAGGACACACCTAAAGCAATTTATTTAATACAGTTAAATGCCAGGAACTGTTCTAAGTACGTTGTAACGAGGAACAATTTCAGTGACGTTTGGGATATTAGGGACAGGCTGAAATAGGTGCCGATCCCTTCCCCTTTAAGAAGGTAGCTATGCCTTTGCATTCCTTGCTTCAGAAGCTTTAGAGCTAACGCGGTGAAAGACCAACAGCAGAAGTTGCTGAGAATGTATGAATTAAACTCAGGTCTGACATCCTTAAGCATTCCACTTGGTGTAGTTTGATAGGTGATTAATATAGAAAATGGCAGCTGGTGCGTGTCACCAGGAGCCTAATAGATAGAATGAATACTGCTCCAAATTGTCAAAGCTGCTTTTATCAAAGATTAAGATGAACCATTCAAAAGCGAGACAGTGGGCAGAATATAAAGTTAGGAAGTGGACACTTGGGCCTGGGTAAGAAAGTTCCCTTCATAGTTTGCTGGGAATTTTTCTCAGAAATGGATACTGAATTTTATCAAATGCTTTTCTTCTGCATCAATTGATATGATTTTATGGATTTTCCTCTCTAGTTTATTAAGATAATAAATTATATTGGTTAATTTTAAAAAATATATTGAACCAGCATACCCTCTTGGGATAAATCCATATTCTCATTTTATATCCTTGTTACAGTTGGACATTACTATGGGTATACATTACTTCCATAAGAAGCTGATACAACTTAATTTTTAAAGGCATACACATACCTGATTCCATTTTGTCCTTTTTCTGGCTTCTTGTTAAGGCCATCCTTTATCTGAGAAAGAAAACATGTTAAAATCGAATCCATTAGAATACATTTAGATGACCATTTTAGCCTCTGAAAGGAATGATGTTGACATTTATCCTGGGAGCTAAGGGCATGATGATTACATTTGCAGGGCTCCATCCTTCAGCCCTAGTTTTCCTTGAAGTTAACATGTGTCTCTACAAGTTTTTTTTTTCTTTTCTTTTTTTCCTCTACAAGTTTTGATGCTTGCTTCCCAGTGGTTCTGCAGAACACTGTGCTCCAAGAATTCAGAACAATCCATTCAACAGCTCCCCAATTAAACACATGACTCAGAGGTCTTACTTCAATATTGCAGTCCTATAGAAGCTCACTTACATGCACCTTGCAGAATATCTACAACTCCCTCATTTAGTTCAATGACACCTTCACAGCTTCTTTATATGCTAAATGGCATATCTAGATCCTATACTTTGTCATAAAATATTTTATATGATTTTTATTGCTTTTACTTGATGCATTCACTATACTTTTTTATAGAAACTGCACCAATTTCGCAATTATTCAGGGAAAGATTTTAAAATTAATACAATTAAAGATATATTTTAAATTTTTTATTTCAAAAAGTCACTGAGAATGCACACACATACTCTGTGTGTCTTATGTACACACACACACACACACACACACACACACACACCATGCTCAAAGGTTATTTTTTTAAAAAATCCTCACCCAAGGATATATTTCTATTGAGAGAGAGAGAGAGAGAGAGAGAGAGAGAGAGAGAGAGAGAGAGAAGAGAGAAACATTAAATTGCCTCCCATATATGCCCCAACCGGGGATCAAACCCACAACCTGGGTATGCGCACTGATTGGGAATCGAACCTGCAACATTCCGGTGTATGGGATGATGCTCCAACCAACCAAGCCACCTGGCCAAGGCACTAAAAAGTTCTTTATACATTATTTAATATTAACCATTCACATCCACCAGTCAAACTTTTATTGGAAGGCAAATGACTTGTGTGATTGAAGAAACAAGAAATTGAGGGCTAGCCCTGGCTGGTTTGGCTCAGTGGATGGAGCGTCGGCCTGCGGATTCGGGGGTCCCGGGTTTGATTCTGGTCAGGGGCATGTGCCATGGTTGGGGGCATGTCCCCAGTGGGGAGTGTGCAGGAGGCAGCTGATCGATGTTTCTCTCTCATCGATGTTTCTGGCTCTCTATCCCTCTCCCTTCCTCTCTGTAAAAAAAATCAATAAAATATATCTTTGAAAAAAAGAAAAGAAAGAAATTGAGGGCTCTCTAATATATTATGACATAGAAGTAAAAGTCACACCACTAAAAGACCATGTAGACCATGTCTCTAATAGCACATCTAGAAAAGAGTCAGCTGCAGGTGTCCAGCTACTTACCACTCGATAATCATTGGGGCCCCACACTAGAAGAGTATGGCGATGGCCCTGCTGAAAATCAGGAGTTACTGGAGTGACTGGTGATCCAGGAGAAGAAATGTTTATGCTTGTCAATTTGTCCAAATCAAAAGTCCTAAATTCATTTGTCTGTAACAGGGGAAAAGGAGTCATAGTTAACACCTCAGAATCTTGCTCTGCACTGTGTAACTGAAAATTGTCATGGCATATTACTTGACATTCCCAGTGCACATTCATACACATCAAAAAGTGCCTTGGGGGAGCTGGCATGTCTCAGGCCCCCATCCTTACAGACTCTACCATGAAGTTGTTTAGTATTACCAAAGGAATTACACTTTTCATCCAACATTTTATTATCATTTTCATTTATGAAGATACATGCTATAGAAATCATTTCTATCATTGGGCAAAGAACAGCATCAGCCCTGGAGATCATCAATACTGGATTGCCCCAAGCATTAGGAGTCAAACTTTTTTTTTTACTTCAAGATTATTAATTTGGCAAGATCTAAGGTAGTGGTTCTCAATGGTGTCTAAATAGGAATGAGACAAGTTCAATCAAAATCTATGGGGGTGGGGCCCAGATATCAGAATTTTCAAAGCTCTCCAGGTGACCAAATAAGGACTCAAGATTGACAACTTTAATCCAGACCAATGAATGTCCACATTAGGGTTTTCTAACATTGGCACTATTGACACGTGGAGCTAGGTAATTCTTTGTTGGGGGGAGGGACTGTGTGGTGGCATCCTGGCTTCTACATAGGAGAATAGCACACTTCCAGTTGTGATAATAAAAAAATGTCTTCAGAGATTGTCAAATGTCCCTTAACTACAGAACACCTGATTTCTAGGACCTGATCTTAGACTAAAGGCATTAGGAGTCAGTGTGGCTCCATTGTGGGTTCAACAGGCATGTGAATTAGCTTGGAAACTAACCATTATTAGAAGAGTTAGAATACAAAAGGGAAGAAGTCCATAAAAAAGATAATTTACACACTTTTGAAGTATTTTGTGAGTGCTGAATTTCTTTTAACTAGATATTTTAAGAGTTCATAAAAGAACAAGTTTTATAAACTTCTCTCCCATTATATTGCCCCTGGTGGAGGACCACCGACGCAGATCTTGCTATTTAAAGTGTGGTTCATGCACCAGCAGAGCAATATCACCTAAAAGCTTGTTAAAATGGAAGGTTTCAGACCTACTGATCAAGAGTCTGCGTTTTAACAAGCTCCCCAGGTGATTCATATGCACATTAAAGTTTAATGTGCACTGATCCAGATAGAAACCAAAAGGAGATCATGATATTAAGACATTTCCCTTCTGGGCTTATCTTGGAATTTATACCAGGACCAAGAAGATCAGATTCTGAAAATCCTATTATCACTCAGGCCAGATGATAAAAAATAAATTTCTGTTCCTTCTACTTACTGCAGATATTTGGCCAACGTGCACCGTCTCTCCAGGAAAATATATAGTCATGTTATTGCTTCCTATATTCAGTACTTTAATTTGGACTTGGTTTCCTTCGGGGAAGACGGGAAGAGTTTTCTGAACAAAATAAAAGACAATTGGCAGTGAGGTCTTCAGTTTGTATGGAATATACCTTAACCAGAGGCATAGGGTCCCCTTCCCCAGCCACGGAAAGCTGTGCTGGCTGAGGCACACCACGTACTTAACTGGCCCCCAAAGCCTCTAATCACTCCCTTCATGGCACCCATAGAAAATGATGTTTGTACAGAACATGGAAGTAATCAGAAAGAGGCTTTCTTGCTCTTAACCTCCAGGCCAAGGGATGGTAGGTTATGAGGCCTAATAAGTGAGGGGGTCAGAGAAACCATAGCTTAAATGAATGCGTGTCTTGAGGCACCTGAGAGCTGCTTGCTCGGGGTGCCTCCCCTCCAACTCTGGACGTCCAGACCTCAGCCCTGGACATGGTGCTCTAAACAGCCTCTCACAGATGTTTTATGCCCTCCTGCCCCCACACCTTTTCTCAGGGTTTCTGCCTTTCCCCTACATGTCCTCTCTCGAACTCCACTGTCACTGAAGTGATCCATTTCTATTTCAGCGCCACAAAGCTAGCTATGTTCAAGAGAAACTGAGTACACCCATGTTCATAATAGCATTATTCATAATAGCCAAGAGGTGGGACAACCTAAGTGTCCATCAACAGATGAATGGATAAGCAAAATGTGCTATCTCCATAAAACAGAATATTATTCAGCCTTCAAGGGCATTCTGACACATGCTCCACATCGATAAACCTTGAGGTCATTATGCTAAATAAAATAAGTCAGTCACAAAAAGATAAATACTGTGTGATTCCACTAGAATATTCAAAGTCACAGAGACAGAAAGTAGAATGGTGGTTACCAGGGTTTGGGGGTTGGGGAGGAGGAATTGGGAGTTGTTGAATGGATGTAGGGTTTCAGTTTGGGAAGATGAAAGCGTTCTAAAGATTGTGTGCACAATAATGTGAATATACTAGTATTTAGCATTGCTGAACTGTACACTTAGAAATGACTAAGATGGTAAATTTTGTTATGTATATTTTTATCATAACTAAAAATATAAATTAAAAAAGAGAGAAGGAAAGAGTGAGGAAGAGAGAGCGAAAGAGAGAGAGAGAGAGAGAGAGAGAGCGCGAGAGAGAGCTCTTCTACCTCTTATTTTACGTACTACATAACACCAGGTTCCTAGGACCTGATCTTAGACTAAGGGCATTAGGAGTTGAGTTTAGCCCCATTGTGGGTCCAATAGACATGTGAATTAGCTTGGAAACTAATCATTATTAGAAAAGTTGGAATACAAAAGGGCAGAAGCCCATCAAGAAGACAATTGACAGAGTTTTGAAATGCTTTTGAGTGCTGAACTTCCTTTCACTGGCTCTTTTAGGAGTTCATGAAAGTACTAGTCTCATGGACTTATCTCCCATTATAAAAACTGCAGAGGAAGCTCCTCATGTAAATGTGGTCCAGGTTTTCTCCTAATTAAGTGTACCTATCGACCCTATTCCTGGCTGCATCCTTTGCGAGATAACACCCAGCAGTCCATGCTGTCAGAAAGGGACTATTTTGCCCCTGGGTGCATTGTCCATAGTTCCAGGACAGTTGATTAGCAAAGATCCTGGCCTCCCCTAATCCTTTCACTCCTGGAGAAAGAAGACTTCTGAACACCCCACCCGAATGCCTGAGCCAGGAAAGGCCACTGGAGAATCAGAGGACAACTCACATCAATTTCCAGCTGCACAAATGCAGCCACCACGAAAGACATGGAAGCCAGGAACATGCCGACTGTCATCTTCTTCAAAGGGCTGATGGGATACAAGAGAGTGACTCCCAACCAGTCTCATACAAACAAGCTAATGCTATGCCCCCCAAAGACGCACTCCTCTCCCACCATCCCCAAACAGACTAACTTCCCTTCCAAAGCACACGCGATGGAAAGCATCTCTTCATTTGTTATTCATGACCAAGACTAGGGACACTAAATGTAATAGAGAGTCTCATTTGTGTTTTTACATTTACTTTATAGAAATTATAATTCGGGTGATACTCCGCATGATAGTTAACATTTTATCATCTAGATCAGCGGTTCTCAACCTGTGGGTCACGGCCCCTTTGGGGGTCGAATGACCCTTTCACAAGCGTCGCCTAAGACCATCGGAAAACACATATTGAATATATAATTACATATTGTTTTTGTGATGAATCACTATGCTTTAATTATGTTCAATTTGTAACAATGAAAATACATCCTGCATAGCAGATATTTACATTACGATTCATAACAGTAGCAAAATTACAGTTATGAAGTAGCAACGAAAATAATTTTATGGTTGGGGGTCACCACAACATGAGGAACTGTATTAAAGGGTCGCGGCATTAGGAAGTTTGAGAACCACTGATCTAGATTATGGGGGAGGAAGAGATTTTCCTCTACCCTTCTAGGTTCTTTCTGTTGGTCTGATAATTAAATTGACATGAGATAGATTAACAAGTGAAAGTAACCAAATTTAATTGCATATATATGGATGGGAGCCCCACATACATGAGAGGTTCAGAGACAGAAAGGGAAAGTGGGCTATAGATAGCATCCTGAGTCAAGATGCCTTGGGCTTCAGAGGGGAGGAGGGCAGTTTGTAAGATAACAAGAAAAGCAGTTGTTCAGTAACGTGGATGTTTACCCTGCCATTTAGATAAGTCATAATAAGTTATTTCTGGTAATGACTCAATATAGGCAAGCCCCCCCAATTTAAGTTCTCCAAGGGAGAAACAGGCAGTTTTTTTTCGTGAGCCCACAGGGTCTAGATTGGGTTCAGCTCAAAATACAAAATACTCTCTGAGCCAGAGTGGCACATCCTGGGGACCCCTGTTCTGAACAACCTTCAGCATATCTGAGAGAGCCTTCCTCTGAGGCCATTTCAGGCTGCTGGTAATAACATTGTATTTTAAGGGAAAGTTTTCAGGAACATCAGCACACAGACATCTAATTCAAATGTACTTCTTTTTTTTTTTTTAATCCTCACCCGCGGATATGTTTTTATTGATTCTAGAGAGGGAGGAAGGGGGAGAGAGAGAGAACATTGGTCGGTTTGCCTCCTGCATGTGCCCCAACTGGGTATTGAACCCACAATCTTTTGGTGCATGGGATGACACTGCAACCAACTGAGCCACTTGGCCAGGGCTCAAATGTATGTCTTTAAAAGCCCCATCACATAGATGGTGTTGTGGGAGGGAAGACAGGTTCTTTTTTCCACGGAGGCCTGGAAGCTGAGGGAGTGCAGCCTAGTTGCAAAGTCCTAGGACTAACGGAGCCTCCACCCCACCCTGCCGGTCACCTACGTGAAGTTGAAGCCACATTTTGCAATCAGGGGATACACCACAGCGTCTACGATGGGGACCATGACAACGATCAAGATGGCATTCACGGTCTGCAGATGAAGTGGAGATGGACTGTTACCACTGGCTCACAGGTGACTTGGATCTCTGAAAGCAACTTAAATGTTGTCTCTTACCTGCATCTGATCCGGCTGAATGTCAAGAAGTCCCTAAAAACAGAGAAGGGGGAGAAGTCTCATTGATAAGTTCCCACAGGTGATCAACTGGGGGGTTGGGAATGTCATGAAAACGAAGGAGAAAGGCGGCAAAGGGACGAAAACAAAGGAAGAGTGACCAGGGGATGTCTTAAACTTACAATTTTCCCATTCATCGTTGTTGCTTGCAGCGTCCACCTTGAGCCCTTAAAAACAAATAAGTTCATTGCATCATTTGGGAACATGGGTTTTCAAACATTTGACGAGTCAATGTTGATTTTTTTTTTCCAAATCAGGAATGAGGTCTGAAATGTTATGGGATTTAAAATTTTTTCAAAGCCGAGTTCATCTCCCAGCTCCATGTAATACTAGGTCAGGAGAAACAACTTGGATTTCTGCTCTGCAAGTTAACATAACATATAATACCCTGACCCCAACAGAGCACCTACACAGCTCTGCTCTGAGATAAAGCTGCCCTGAGGAAAGACAAAAATGCATTTCTGAGGTTGGTGGAACATTAGCTGCCAGGTGAAAGCAGCTTCACAGCCTGAGGATAGTCTGTATTCACTGGCACCACAGTTTTGAGAGCATTGTTATGGCTAAGAGCCATTTTGACAGCCCAAGCTGTCCCAACATGTGATTCCATGAAGAGAGTGACAAATTTAACCTGAGCGGCTTCGTTATGTTAAACCCATTTCATAGGAAAAGGTGACTCAGGACTGTACGAGTATCATTATTCCCACAGAGGACTGAAGATGTACATGTTTCAGCGTAACCGATCCCCTCCATTAGGAGGACACCAGAGTAAGTCAGGGTATGGCACTGTTCTAATTCTCAATACAGGGGTATATGCCCTAGTTCTCCATGTTGATCCCCACAGCCTTGCCGCGGGTTACTATCCTTTCAGCAGGGTTAAGGGATCACCTCAAGACACACAGCTACAAGGTGGTGAGTGTATTTCTAGTGCAAGTCCACATCCAGTAACAGGTTTGAATCAATGTGCAAAACTGCCTCCCTGGTGTTTCAAACGCTGTTCTCGATTTCACACTTACCAATAAGGAGGTTAAATGTGTACACTCAACTTTCTTACGAGAGATGGTTTACCCATACAGTAATCCTCCCTGAACCATACAATCACACATGCCTGTGAACTTTTTAAAAACTTCAGTTTCTAAAAGGAATAATATCTTATTCCTTTGACTAATAGGCATCATGCATTCAATTATCTAACTCAACGCTGAAACATTCCTAGGCCAGCATCTTACAGCTGTGGGAGAAAGAGCAGGCGACAAGGCAATGACCGGGGTCTAGTTCCTGCTCCAGAACGACTTTGGGCGTCACCGTGGATCCCTGGATGGTGCTTCTAAACCACGCATCCCATATGGATGGAAAGATGTCAAGTGCCTGTCAGGTACAATATTCTGTAGATCCCATAAAAGGGACTGCATCTGTTGACCATGATGCATCAATGGGAAGACACTTTATTCTCAGTGTTTAGTTTTCTTTTTTTCCTCAGCTTTTCTTTTCTCAATTTTTCTTTATTCTCAGTTTTGATTCGAAAGAGTGTTGGACACTCTGATCCAGTTTTCCCTAAGTCTCCTTTACTTGATCACACCTAATTTCTTCTTGTTTTGCAACAGAGATGAGGCTAGAGAACCATGTAGAGTTGGTTTTTTAAAAAGAAACTCAAATGTGATTAAGTGGTCAAATAAATGAATAAAAGAGAAACTGGAAGAGAACGTTTTAAAGAACCAGATCCCATGGCTTGGTACATGGTAGCACCCAAAGAACGTTTGCTCATGAAGATGTACGAAAACATAGTTTCCCATTACCTGCTGGTCGAACAAGGCCCAGAACATGGGGAGTGGGATATACAGGAACATCACCTTCGTCACCATCTTAATTTGAGAGATAAGCCGCTCCTGTGGTTGGAGTGAGGGAGGGACTAATCAGGCAGGATTATGTCATAGCCATCAGCAATGTTAGGTTCAGTGTGGACCTATCTGCAGCTGGAGACAAGCTGGGAGGTGATGAACAATTCCGAAGAACCCTACCCCAGGCTCCTTTTGAAAACGAAAACTTCCTAAGCTATTTAAAATATGAGTGAAAACATCTGTGTAGGAGGTAAATTGCGCAAACTTATATAAACTATTAAATGTACACTCCATCACCATTTAACTCTTCTAGATTCAAACTAAAGTTATGTGATCACAATTACATGTATTAATTGGCAGATTGTACCAAATGAAAATCTATGACAAGATAATATTGTTCCCAGGTACAATTGTTATATCTTGTTAATCAAGTTTGACTCAATACGAAACAATCACACTCCCAGAGTCTTAGTTAACACGCTGTTAAAGGTTCTGAGGACACAGTTGGTGACCTCATCCAGGAAGCCTTAAGAAGATGAGTTGTAACTGTGGGCGCTCACTAGAGGAAGGTCCCTGGGACACTGCAGCAATATGATCACTTACGTCATACTTCTCCTGGGCCCAGTCCAGCCAGTGCTCCCTTTTGGGAAATTCCTTACTCCGGTGCCTAAACCTATTTTTGATGGCAAACTGAAGGAGGGAAGAAAAAGCAAATTTCAGAACAGAACTGGTTACTTTATCAGGGAAATACATTTCAATTAAACTCCTTTTAATGGAAGACTTGTGAGAGACACAAAATATAAAATTGTATACACTAGTATAATGACATTGCTAAAAGGCATGATGCGTTTATTTCTAAACTCTTGCTATCTTCAAGTGAGTTGGGGTAAACAAAGTCACACTGTTACTACTGTACTCTACAAAGTGGCAGTCAATAGAAACATAACCTGTAACATTTATGTTTTCCCGTAGCCATATTAAAGAGCAATGGTGATTTATTTCAATAAATAAATAGCTCCAGAGGTGTGATTCAAAGAAAAGAAAGAAAAGCAAAAGGGAAACAGGTAAAATTAATTTTAAATATATTTTTTTTAACCCCACAAACCTAAAACATGATCTTAATATGTAATCAATATTTTAAAAATTCATAAAAAGTTTCACACTCTCTTTTTATACTAAGTCTTTGAAATCCAGGGAATACTTTGCCCTCACAGCACATTTTAATTTGAGTGCTAAATTTTTAACAGGAATATTTGATCTGCATGTATATATTTCATAAAATTTATGTTGGAAAAACTAGAGTTAAATACTTAAGTTGTTCCAAAGATACTTAAAAATTTTCCAATAACTGAATTAAGAATCGGTTTTTAGATTTAAAAGGACCCACTCCATAGAAATACATATATAAGGAGTTATATAATTTAAATGACTTTAAGGGAAATTTAAAATTCTGTTCCCCAGTTGAACTTGCCACCTTTTATTTTACTTTTTAAAATAATTATTTTATTGATTTTTTTTTTTTTTTTTTACAGAGAGGAAGGGAGAGGGATAGAGAGATAGAGACATCGATGAGAGAGAAACATCGGTCAGCTGCCTCCTGCACACCTCCTGCTGGGGATGTGCCCACAACCAAGGTACATGCCCTTGACTGGAATCGAACCTGGGATCCTTCAGTCTGCAGGCTGACGCTCTATTCATTGAGCCAAACCAGTTAGGACAAACTTGCCCCATTTTAAATGTTCAATAGCCTCATGTGGCTGGTGGCCACCATATTATACTGAAGGTCTATAATAAATGGTACAGCCATATAAAGGACAATGAGAACCCACTACACAGAAATGGGTTTATAAAAAGTAATGGCTACAGTTAAACATGTTTTAAAACACGGTAACCCTGATTAGAAAATATGCTGACCCACCATCATACAATTAGGGGCTTTTAGGATTCCTTGTCAGTAAGAGGCCTTCCGGAAAAGCCAAGTGCACTGTAACTATGCAGCAGCAGAGAAGCTGGTGGTGGGGCAAGTTGGGGACATGCATGACTGAAAGGCAGTAACTCAAAGCTGTGGGCTGGTATTGGATGCAGGGTAATACAAGTCTCATGATTCTAAATAGCATGAAGTTGTTTTGGAGTTTGAACTATGTTGTCAGTTACTTGGGAAGGAAGGACTTGGAGAGAGCATTGGTAAGATCCCCTCCTGGCTTGGAAAAAAATTTGTGATGGGGATCGATGTCATTAATGTTAGAGGAAAGTACGGAAGAAGGAATAGCTGAAAGGGAAGAGAACAAAAACGATTCTGAGAGGACACGTTAATTTCACAAAGTAAAGTGCCCATATGTAATTTAATGCAATAAAGCCAGGCAAAGAGATAGAAAGTGACCCAACATTATCTTTGAGGATTCTTTTTTTTTTTTTTTACTGATGTTATTTAGAGAGAGAAGAAGAAAGGGAAGGAGGGAGGGAGGAAAGAGAGAGAGAGAGAGAGAGAGAGAGAGAGAGAGAGAGAGAGATTAATTGGTTGCCTCCTACACAAATCCTGACCTGGGATGGAACTAGCAACCTTTTGGTGTATAGAACAACCCTCCCACCGACTAAGCTACTCAGCTGGGCCTAACTTTATCTTAAGGCTGCCTTTACATCCAAAAAATTATTCACAATTATTTTTTTATAAAGTGGCACATTTCGCCCTGATTATACAATGTACATAGTCACTAAAAACATGGGGCGTAAATAGGGGAATCAAGTTATTTGACTCCATCACTTATATCCTGACTTTAAATGTGCCCGTATGTGCATACACCATGTAGCGGTATGTGGAAGAAACCATGTTCCGCATGTTCTCATCACCAAACAGTCTCTGAAGACGAGACTTCTGAGGGCTGCGTAACGCGGCACAGACGCGAGTTAGCCGCTGTCCTCCCATTTTTGGTGGACTTATATGTTTGCTGCTGCAAATATTTGTTTTGTTTTGTCGTTTCTTCTGTTGTAAACATTACATTGATAATCTTCACATGTGAATTTGTGCTGGTTTTTAGCCTTGATTTGTGTCCAATTTCAGACTCCTGACACGCAGCACCAAACCACGCCTCTTCGCTGCCACACCGCTGCCCAACAAACATCAGACACTGCCTACCATTTTGATAGGTGAGGGGTCGCTTGGATTTGATTTTTCATGTCCATTGATCTCATTTTGTAAGTTCAAGAGTCATTTCCATCCCTCGTTAGTTGAGTTCTGTTTTGTGTCCTTTTCCATGTGACGAATTTTATAAGAAAATTCAATTTGTCAAAATACAGGGGTGGGCAAACATAGGTTTACAGTTGTGAGCATGCAAAACACAGTTTATCCTTGTATTATTGTTTATTAATTATTGTACTGTTTATTTGTGTTGTTGTTATTGTTTTTATTTCGTATCCTTACCCGTGATTTACCTTTTAGGTGATGGAGGCTGGTAATTGAGCCCACTTCTGCCCACCCTGTAGTAAAGAACACTAATACAACGCTCAAAGGAAAGTCGACACTTCATCGAATTCTAATTTGAAGGAAGTGAAAGGTTCTGGGGTGACCCAAGGCCACTGAGAGAGAGCGACTGAGATACTTACCCCAATGCACTTGGCCACCTCACCCATGATGTTCCCTTGGGGCTGGTACTTCGTGTACATGCTGCTGCCAGCGATAAATACAACTGCAGGGCAAACGGAGATGGGTAACAGGGTGTTGTCAGAACTACCTGGGACCCAGAAGATGTGCTTTTATTTGAGTTATAACCTTGTTTTGGGTACACCAGGGTTACTCATAGAATGGGGGTACCGCCCTCTCTCCCAGTGAAGAAAGTGCTTTTGATTCTAACAAGCAGAGGAGCTTCTGAGTCTGTTATATCTGTGTTCTCACATACAAACAGTGACGTCTACTACTATCTACTTCCCAAAACTTGGGGCCGCTCAAAGACTTATAAAGTGACACATTTCTTAGTTCAGCTATTTAGGCACAAGTTCTATCACTATGTAAAGGGAGACAAAGAAATAAGTGCTTTTACATATTAGGTTAATGTATTACTCTATAAAGACAAAAATCAGCTTTACTTTTTCAGTTGCAATGACAAGAAAAAGTTCTTCTTTCTTAAAAATATAGTTGTGTTGATTTCCAAGAGGAAGAGAGAGATAGAAATATCAATAATGAGAGAAAAGCATTGATTGGTTACCTCCTGCATGGCCCCTACTGAAGATTGAGCCCGAAACCCGGGCATGTGCCCTGATGGAATCAAACCATGACCTCCTGGTTCACAGGTCCATCCTCAATCACTGAGCTACACTGACCGGGTAAGTTCTTCTTTTAATCATCAGAAAAAAATAAGGACTATCTGTTGGAACTTTTACTTACTCACATTAACAGAATTTATTCTGTGGTCATGGTACAGAATCACGGTTACAATTATTTGCATCTGCAGCTCCAGTTTTACACAAGTAAAAGCACTTTTACAATGAAGCAACTCTTAGGAAAGACATATTGTAAAAATAATGCAGGGAAAAACAGCATTTCTGGAAGAAACTCTGAAAACACAATCCCTATACTAGGATTTCTGATTATCCAATATCAGAATTAAAAAATTTTTTAAAACACTAATTGATCATCTGAATTACACTTTTTCCCCCTCAATTAAGAGAGGGCCTAAGATTTTGATAGGTGCCAACTCTCAAGCATTATCTCCAAGTATATGCCTTATTATAGATGTTCTTTATAATTAAAGAAAGGGGAGTTTACTTATAGTCTAACTAACCCAATGCCAATTGTCCTTAATCAAACATGGATGGAAGAGGCGCCCAACAGACTAAGTCTACACTTTTAAAAAATATATTTTTCATTGATTTCAAAGAGGAAAGGAGAGGGAGAGAGATAGAAACATCAATGATGAGAGAATCATTTCTTAGCAGACTCCTGCACACCCCTTACTGGGGATTGAGCCTGCAACCTGGGCTTGTGCTCTGATGGGAAATCCAACCGACCTCCTGGTTCATAGGTCAATGCTAAATCACCGAGCCACACTGGCCAGGCCAGTACATTTTTTAATTAGCTAGTATTTTAATATTTAAGCTTCTGATTAACTGAAGCCTAAGTCAAGCATAAGATTGCTGCAGATAGAAGCTTCTAGAGAGGGTGTTGATACATAGGATTTGGCTTGTTTTCAATTCCCCCACAAGAAAAAGCATAATCTTTGATGTAAGAATGACTCATACAGACTAAAAGACCATTTACCTAATGACAACTTATAGTGTCCAGCCTAAAACAACAGTTTCTGAAGTCCTCTCTACCTCCATTTCCTCACGCAGAATTAGAGAGAAAAGGGTATACATGAGCCTTTCGGGGGAGTGTGGCTGTAGTTAAACAATTATGGAAGGAAATGGACATACGAAGGGGAGAATTCTGAGCTTGAGATGGCAACTGGGCTCTGTTTCCTTCTTGTACCCAAAGATGCTGAAGTCCTCACCCCCAGGACCTCAGAATATGGCTTATTTGGAAATAAAATCGTTTCAGAAGACAATCAAGGTAAGGTGAGGTCATTATGGTGGCCCTACTCCAATATGACCGGTATCCCTATAAAAAGGGGACATTTGGACACAGATATATACACAGAGAGAAGGCCATGGGCAGACTGACATTATGTTGCCACAAGCCTGGGTACCACCAGAGGGAGAGAGAGGCCTGGAAGAGATCCTCCCCAGGGCCTTATGTGGGAGCATACTCTTCTGACACTTGATTTTGGACTCCCAGCCTCCAGAACTGTGAGACAATAAATAAATCTCTGTTGGTGAAGCCACTCAGTCTGTGGTATTTTGTTATCGCAGTTCTAGGAAACGAAGACCCTCATTATCTCTCAAGCCAAACTATCCCATGTAGTAATCTCTTCACACTTCCTAAAAAGCCAGTGCCAAGAACTCATGTGTGAATGAATGCATCTAGCACACATGTATTCATCCTAGAGGGGAGAGAGTCTAGTAGAAACATTTTGAGATGCTACACTATGGAACTCTAGATGGAATTGGAAGTATTTAAACAACTGGACCAGGTTGTCATGTCTTCAAGTTGTAGATGAGTACATGCTGGTAAGAAGGAAAGCCTTCAGCTATGGGTTCAGCTAGTCCAGCAGATTCGCCATCTTCATCTCAATCTGCCTAAATAGTATCACATGTTTAGATGTCCAACTCAGTTGATCCCTTTTCCTGCAAACACTTTTCTGGTCTTATTCCTTCTGAAAAATGCCAACTCTACATTCTTTGACTTCTCAGAGCATGTTTAACATGGGTTGGCAAGTCTTCATACTATTTACCATTACAATTTGTTACATGACTTTTTAAAAAGTGGTCACAGTGATTAAGTAAAGGCTTGATCTGATCAAAGGATTGAGTTAATTCAACTGATTCTACTTACTCAGAGCAACGGCCATGAGAGCAGCAGGAACCCCAAACGCCAGTGGGTAACAAGCTTGCTTACTGTGAATTCCACATTCTTGAACTGGGGAGAGATTACCAGATTAAAATTTATTATGGCATTGGTAATGCCCATACAGTTCCCATTTTCTAAAAATCCCTAACTGGTTATTACGTATTGTTTTTCACTTAATGTTTGAGACATGTCCATTTGCCTCACTGATATCAATGCCAGAGGAGCCAAGCAGCTTTGTAGTAGAAAGAGCAGGAGATGGAGACAGGTTTAACCCCCGCCCCTGTGTAGATCTCTGATACCGGTCATGCCAAAATCAGTTCTTACATTCAGTGGGTTTTCTTAGTGGGGGAGATAAAAATGACCTGAATACTCAGTAAATAAAATCAAGAGTGGCTTGGAAAATTAATCTCGTATGTCCCTGAATTTAGGCTAATTTGAAAATACTTAGATAACACAGGGCAGGGGTCAACAGACTTTTCTGTGAAGAGCCAGAGAGCAAATATTTCAGGCTCTATGGACCATTCAGTCTTTGTCCCAGTGACTCAAGCCGGCTTCTGTAGGAGGAAAGCAGCCATAGACAGCACACAAATGGATAGTCTTCTCTACATTTCTGGATTGGGCCTAGAGGCCAGACTTTGCTAGCTCTCAAATCCTAGGGTTGGTATACAAAAAATTAAGACATTAAGGGGCAGCAGAGAATTCTGGAAATCCTCTTAATGGAATGCTGGAACCTCCAGGAATCTGATCCTAAAGGGGTTTTAACTTTGTCTTTGACCAGCTATTTCACAGCTCTGTAGAGAAAGAAGTTAACTAGTAGAAAACATGCAATGACTTCTGTTCATGGCAAAGCAAAATAAATTCCTGTTAGTCAAATCCCTATTGGCACTGACTTGTAGCTTCCAGTTTCCTCATTTATTATTAAGTTATATAAAATCATTGTCACATGCTCATTCCATATTTGTGTGAGAATCATGATTTCACCTTTAAAGATGTTATCCTGTAACACATTCTCTAATGCACCACATGCATAGTAGATATTCTAGTAGGTGGGGGAGGTGAGAAAACATAACATAAGAATAAAAACTACTAAATTTTTATACAAAACAAGTTGGAATGTGTTTTAAGTATCATCTCCAAACTACTAGTCTATACAGAAATACAGAAACCCCCACAAAATATTTTATGTCATAATTTAATCTGATCCCATGGTCTAATTTGACCCCAAATATTCCCTTCGATGTGGGAAATCCACAAACTCTCAATGGATCCTTAGCAAGCACAAAAATCTGAGTGCTGTTGCCAGTTGCTGTCTCATCCTCTTTCTTGGGCAGTTCTTTTTGAAATATCTGAGATGATAGGAAAGCAAAATGTAAAACCTTGCCCACAGAATTCTCCCTAACTCACTGAACATTACCCGGGAGCAAAGCTGGCAGGCAAAAATGTGTGTTTTTCAGAGCTTCTACTGTCTTATCTCCTACATGAATAAGGACTTTGCATTAGTGATCCTTTAGAAAAAGTGGCTGCTGTGCTAAGGATGCTATAGATCCTCCAGTGGTCATTAGGATAAGGGATTCTAGTAAGATTGAAGAGGAGATAAAACTGGAAGGAAAAGAAGCTCAAACTCTGGATTTCAATGTGTACTCTGTTATGTGTCTGGTGGCTGAAGTATAATGGAGGAACAGAGGACAAAACAAGCAAAGCAAGGACAAACTTTCCACGTGATTTTCTCCCCACAATTAAAAAAAGAAAAACAGAAGCCCCCTCTGACATTTTTTTACCTCTGAGAATGGGAGTGATGATAGTAGAGAGCAAACTTCCAGCATTAATGGCCAAATAAAAGATGGAAAAGAATCGGTTTCTTTGTTTTTCCTATAACAAGAAGGATAAAATTAAAGTACAATGAAGTTGGCTATATATCAACTGATTGAACCTGATTATATAGCTGATAATCTGACCTTGCTTCAAACTTAGTTTTGGTCAGTATCTCACTTTCAAGTCTACTTGAAAAGAATCCAGTGGCACGCGGACCTTGTGTCGGTGGAATTTGATTCCTAGAAGTTTAGAGTCCATTTATGTGGTTTCTGTGAAGGCATGAGCTCTTACCTGGCCCTCTTCAAACTGATCTCCACCAAATGCAGACACACAGGGCTTGATTCCTCCAGTGCCGAGAGCTATCAGGCCCAGGCCGATCATGCACAGCGCCCTAGAGGCAGAAGGGGGTGAAGGTATTGCTGAAATGTGAGGTCTTAAAAGCAGGAACCTCCTGTTTCTTAGCTTCCCTCAGCACAACAGGTGCAGGGGTAAGCACAGAGAAGGGACAGCAACCTCTATACAGTGGTTCTCAACCTTCCTAATGCCGCGACCCTTTAATACAGTTCCTCATGTTGTGGTGACCCCCAACCATAAAATTATTTTCGTTGCTACTTCATAACTGTAATTTTGCTATTGTTATGAATCATAATGTAAATATCTGATATGCAGGATGTATTTAGGCAACCCCTGTGAAAGGGTCGTTCGACCCCCAAAGGGGTCGTGACCCACAGGTTGAGAACCGCTGCTCTATGAGAAGATAATGGGCAGGAATGCAGTCTTGACAGGTGAAGGGGACTTGATCTCATGGGCTTCCATGTGTATACTGTTATCTAATAACTTACTAGCTAGAAAATGTAAAGCAATAGCTTGAATACTGAACAAGGATTTTTGTATGGGATTCTTCTGCAGCCTTATGATTGTTAGCAAAAGAATAGGTAAGTGATATGTTTAAGCATTGTCTCTGTATAATCTTAATAGACTCATAACAGTCATTAAAAGACATTAGAAAACATGATTTAATGGCAAAGCAGAATATCAGGTTAGTTAATATGATCTTAACTTATTTACAGAAGACTGGAAAGTAAAGGAAAATGTTTATTATAATCTTTTACAATATTGAAAAAGATTATTTATAATAATTAGAAGGGATTAAGGATCATTTATTTGTATTTACTTTTGCATTATCCAAGTTATCTGTGTTTTATTTTCTGAATTGAAAAAAAAATCACTCATAGAATTTGCCAACCCTCATTTGTAGTTTTGTTAAATGATAGCAGGCACTACAAATTTTAGGTTTTATGTGTGCATTTTTCCATATTGCTTGATTGCTATGTTGCTTTAAAGTGCTAAAAAATATTTTCTGAAACAAAATCTAGAACTACTACGTGTAGAAAGAATTCTTTAAAAAATCACATTCATCTAGCTGAATTAGCTGGTTGAAGCACCTCTTTCCTTGTTTGCTTCTTAAGAACTTAAATGCTGTCACTCTAAGCATTTTAAAAGACAACAAAACATGGCCAGTTGCATATAACACACCCAGCAATCTTGTGAGAATTGTGGGTATGCGCTAACACAGTGATGGTGAACCTATGACACGCGTACTCATTTTTTTGGTTGATTTTTCTTTGTTAAATGGCATTTAAATATGTAAAATAAATATCAAAAATATAAGTCTTTGTTTTACTATGGTTGCAAATATCAAAAAATTTCTATATGTGACACGGCACCAGAGTTAAGTTAGGGTTTTTCAAAATGCTGACATGCTGAGCTCAAAAGGTTCGCCATCACTGCCCTAACAGGAACCCCATGAGAAAGAAAAGTAGCTAAGCTTTCCTGAGCACTTGTCACTTGCCAGGCAATGCTCCAGGTGCTCCATCTGGATGAACACACACAGTCCTATCTTAGGGAGGTGCTATTACAAATGAGGAAACCTGGGCACAGAGGTTAAGAAACAGCTAGTAAGGAGCACAGCCAGAATTTGAACCCACAAAGTCCATGTTCTTAATCAATATTGTAGATTAGGAAATTGAGGCGTGGAGAAGATAAGTTGCCCCAAGCCCTACAGCTGCTCTGTGGAAGGGCTGGGGGTCAGAAGCTGCCAGGCTGAGCTTATAGCCACTGCCCTCGACCAGCAAAGTTTCCTGTGGGCACCATGGGCGTTACAACAAAGGACCTCGTCTGGGCAGCAACCTGACTGATGAACAAACCAGAAACTCGGGGGCTGCAGATAGGAATTTAAATGTCTTTCTTTTTAAAAAAATACATTTTTATTGATTTTAGAGAGGAAAGGAGTGGGAGAGAGAGACATTTCAATTATATTTTCCCAACCGATAAGGTAGTTTACTTAGAGACCAAGGAATCGAAGCACACGAACAGGAGACAAAATAAATCTTGGTAACTTGTCTACTAGACCAGACTGCAGGGAAGGGAAATCAGTCTCACAGAGGAGCACTTGTCAATGGCAGCGTCAATGGCAGCGTCCATCAAGGACGCAGAACGTAGGGCTCGAACAAATATTTATGAAACTGAGTTAATGGGAACTCAGTAAAAGTGTAGTACAAGACAGAAAACCAAAGGTACAGGGTCTTGAGGAAACCGGTCCAATTGAGGATCAAGGTCAGTGGCAGTAACGTCTGTCCCTCCAGGGAAGATGATGATTAACATAAGTATCCCATGCACTGACCACGCGCCACATGACATGTACCCCAGACAGCAAGCCTTCGAGTGAGCAATGACTCCAGACAACTGTTAGGATGGCAACATACCAGTAATGAAGACCCAACACTTCAGTCAATTAAATGGCTTTCTCTCTATCGCTATAAAGGCCTCCTTTACACTTACGGTGAAGTTCAAGGTGAAACATTGGAGCACCAAATAAGCAACCAGTGGGAGGGGGGAGGGTAGCAGGTAACATCAACTCACACATGTAAAGGAAGATTGTTGGGGGTTCCATCGTGGTCGAAGTCTGAGAGGTCATGAATGGAGCTTACTGCGGTGACTGCCTGCCCAATTGTGTAGACGATGGATAGTGACACGATGGTCCTGTGTTTGGAGGGGTTAAGAAAAATCCAAGTTAATTGTACAGTCCGCTTCCTACTCCACCACAAAAAGGCCCCCGGCTTCAAACTTTCGAGAGCCTGGTCATGAAGGTACTTGTTTCTCAAATTGAGTAAAACTGGTAACTCTTAGAAAGGCAACCTGCTGACGAACCTGTTGCCCAGCCTGCAAGCGCAGAGCAAAGACTTGCCCAGAGGAGCCGGAGCAAGGGGGGAGATGCGTTTTATCTTCGAGCTCTTTGTAAGACCCAGTGTTTTTTGTTACCTAACTACTGAAGTCGGTACTTGTCTCTTTAGACAACAAGAGATTCTTACCTGATGCCTGGTAACAACATTTGGCCAGGAGTGGACCACTGCTTGCTCGTGTATTGAGTTATTTTGAGAGAGTGAATTTTCCTGCTTCTGTCCACATCATGCCTTGGCCTGGCAGAACCTTCACTTCTTTGCTGATTAAATCCTGGGGACTTCCTGATAACCCCCTCTCGAGTGCACTTGACCAAGGGCTGGGCTGGTGCCCCGTGTCCTCTCTGTCCATGGAGCAGTGTGAGCCTTTTGGCTGCTGGGATATCAGTTGGGGAGCTTCTTTGTTCTCCCTGCCCTTAACTCAATGCTTCCCACATCATTAATGATAGATGGTGTCCCTGCTACTATTTCAAGATGAGACAAAGATGTTATTGCTGCTTGAAGGAGGAAAGGAGAACCTACAAACGCCACTTGCACTCACTGCTAAATGCCAGGCACTGTGCCACGCTCTGGGGGTACGCGGAAGAGCAGAAACAGGGCCTAGCATGCTCTCCTAAGAGTTTCAGGTTTCTGATTCTTTGCTCCCCGAGTCCATCATCTCAAACCACTAAGCTAATAATTACTTTTTGGCTTGCCTGGGAACAAGGAAGTTGCAACTACTCACGAGAATTTTCCCAGCCAGGAGTCGGCAATGAGAGCACCAAGGATAGGCGTCAGGTAGCAGAGGGCCACAAAGGTGTGGTAGATGGCGGTGGACAGGTTGTCGTCCCATTTAAAGAACCGTGTGAAGTACAGAATGAGGAGTGCTTTCCGCAGCAGACAGGGCAGGGGAGGGAAAAGCACAGTTAGGAGTGGCCGCGGCAACTGGCGCTCTGCACGCAAGGGGGCGGGTGTCGAAAATAGTTACCTTTCATGCCATAGTAGGAAAATCTTTCGCAGAACTCATTGATCACGATGAAGAAGATGCTCAGGGGATAACCAAAGCAACTCTGACAAAAACAAAACAGTCCAGGGTTAAAATATGCTCCCTGCTGGCCCATTTTCACAAATGAGTGCTAACGGCATGAAAAGTAATCTGTGCCTATTAGTTACTTGTCAGTGACTATCCAGAGGTAGAATCTTAGAATTAAAAATTTTTTAGAATTAAAAATTTTTTGTTCCCTTACATTCCACACAGAGGCAACGATGAAGCATCTAGTTTTGTTAGCCTGAGAAGGGCTGCACAAAGCATTTCCTAAAGAGAAGGAACATCTCATACTCAGGACTGCCCTCTCATGAACGATAGATGCACGATGCTCATTTGTTATGAGAATGAAGCACAAATGTGAACATTTTGGAGCAAAACAGACTAGAGTCTATAACAACCGTGGGCAAACTACTGCCCGCGGGCCGGATCTGACCCGTTTGAAATGAATAAAACTAAAAAAAAAAAAAAAAGACCATACCCTTTTATGTAATGATGTTTACTTTGAATTTATATTAGTTCACACAAACACTCCATCCATGCTTTTGTTCCGGCCCTTCGGTCCAGTTTAAGAACCCATTGTGGCCCTTGAGTCAAAAAGTTTGCCCACCCCTGGTCTATAAGGTGAAGCTACACAGAAAAGAAAAAGGGATACTTACATATGATTTGGACGTCCCTGAAAGAAAAACAAAAATGCCACTATTAAAGTCAAATAATTCAAATGCTTTCTGCTGAGTCTAAACTCAGGCCCTGTGACTTTTCCTGACAGTCAGATGTGTTATCCAGACCGCTGCAGCCATCTCCAGGATCCCAGCCCTAGCCATGCCTCTTGTCCAGAGTCAGGCCTGGAAGCTGCATCTTCTTTAATTAGCTCCAGACAATTCTCCTGTGGGTCAGAGTAGAGAACCAGAGGCACAGAGAACGGTGCCAAACCCATTTCCTCCTTAAAACACCCCAAAGGCTGCCCACTGCCCACAGGCTAAAATCCAAACTTTTAGCATGTTCTTGCTATCTCACAAGGTCAGCAGATTTGGTGAGGATTAAATAATGGAAATATAAAATGCTCAAGGGTACTTAAAACACAGTGAGGGTTCAACCAGCATTCTCGTCACCTGGGCCCACCTTCCTTCCAGCCCCTTCCCCAGGCAGAGAGGGCTCCCACCATACCCAGCCATTTGTTCACTGAACCGGTATGTACCCCCCCAAAGTCCTTCGTGCACAAAACAGCAAATCCTTTGCCAGGATGCTCCCTGTATGCCCTCCTTCCCTTCATGAAGCCTTCTCTGACCTCCTATGCTGCCTCAATGCCATAACAGCTTCTATGTCTGCCTCCACTTTAGCGGAAGAATCACCACGTGCTGTTCATCTCCGCTTTTCCAATAGCTACCAGTGCAGGGCCCACTGTTAGAAGAGCAAAAAGACAAAGGGCCAGAATCCGAGTGAGTTGGTACAACCCACGTGCCATTGACCATCTTCTAAACTGAGTGCCCTTCACCCCTGTTGCCAGTCTCTGCTCCTCTGTCTCCCCTGAATTTTGACAAGATTTCACCCATAGTCTTGTCTCAAGTCTTAACATTTTCTGGTGCTTCTTTCTGTACTAACGCATTGCCCAGTGTTAGTATAGAAACAAGTCTGTGTCTGTTACATGCTAGGCCCCTCGCCCTGGGGAACCATCTCCCTCCTCCTCTCAGCCCCCATTGACCACATCTTAGAGTTCTTTGCTATTAGGGTCCCCTGAGCAGTCCCCTCCTCCTCTATTAGGAATCAGTGACCCCCCAGCAGTGGTTCTCAAACTGAAGTGTGCCTCAGCATGACCCTGAGGGCTATGAGAACTGGTTGCTGGACCCCACGCCCAGAGTTGCTGTCTCTGTAGGTCTGGGATGGCCCATTGAGTTCGCATTTCTAACAAGTTCTAAGGTGATGTTGCCACTCGGGTGCAGGGACCCCACTTTGAGAACCACAGGTGAGCTGTGATGTTGAGTTGCCCGATGGATCTGCACAAATAAGTTTTGCCACTTCTCCGGCCCTGAGACCCAGACAGGTCCTCCTGTGCCAGTTCAGAGCAGGAACTGAATACAGAAACTGCTCAGCACGCAGACGTCTCCACCAAGCCTCCCCACCTCACACTCTCACAGGGTTCCCCACTCAGGGCCCTTCCTCTCCCATCTGCCATATTGTCTTCTCATTATGTGCAAATCCAGGGCCCGTCCCACAAGAAACAAAACTGGACTCTGCCCTTGGCCCAGACCCACGTGGTCTTGCAGACCTTCCCCTGCTCATCTGGGGGGGCCTTCCTTCCCCATTCTGGTCATGCTGTGCTGTGGGCATTTGCACTTCTCCAGCTCAGCATGGCCACACACCAGATGGTCTCACTTTTGCCCACATAAGAACAGTGATGCTATTTTAGTCCTTGTCCCGAGACGGGAAATAAACTGTCTGGTCTCATGGGACCCCAATTCCAAGCTCTTCTTGCCCATAACCGTTCTGGAAGGAGATTCCTCAAACCTAAAAGACTGTTTTTTTCTCCTCAGTTAGACTTCCCTGTGGGGATAGGCTGCTTTGAGGGGCATCGTGTGAAGAATGCGGGCATGGGGCCAGTCATGTGATTGAATCTCTGTCCTGTTGCTTTCCAGCTGTGACTTTGGGAGAGCCCATCTTTCCTCGGACAGGCTGCCTATCGGATGAAGATAAGGCCACCCACCTTTCAGGACTGCTGTGAGTGCTCGCTGGAAAGCCCCAGCCAGGGCTTGATGCGGCATTCAGCAGGAGATGCTACTACCTAGGAATCCTCAGCACCTCGCCGCGTGCTGCTTTCCAGGGTGGATATTAAATACTTGTTGAATGAATATGTCCCCCAAAGAACCAGTAGTATCGCGCATCAAGCACCATGTTCAGATCCTGGCTCTGCCACTCGCTTGTTCCATTGGCC